>NW_020955033.1:36762376-37092140 GCF_900497805.2 Vombatus ursinus
CCCCCCCCCCCCCCCCCCCCCCCCCCCCCCCCCCCCCCCCCCCGGCAATCAGGAAGAATCCTTGCAATAAATATTTCCTGAAATTTTTTCAATGGGATGAGTATTTTATTGTTTTGTTATTAGGGCAGCAGATTTTGAAATTATAGGCTTGTGTCTCCTACCCACTTGCCTCATCAGTTGAACAGTGCTCAGGGAATGAAAGCAAAATGGGAGTGGAAGCAAAATAATAACAAGTCCTAAGCAAAACAAATAGAAATTAATTTTCATTTAACATTTTCAGTATAGCATTGCCTTGCCCATCAGGGCAGATAATTAAGCTGACTGCATTATTTAGAAGTGGAACAGTGTTTTTTTAAATTATTTTTAATTTATGGAACAAAACAAGCATTTCCATAACATAGTACAAAAAAAAAGATGATTGTACATGAAACTGCAAATCTACTAGTGCGTAATATTTTTAAGGTTGGAAAAGACACGGCATTTATTTCAGTGGTAAGCAGTTGCAAATGATGTGTCTGTGGTATTTTTTAGGAGTTTCTTTTGAACTGTCTACACCGAGATTTACAGGCAGGAATAAAAGATTTATCCAAGGAAGAAAGGTTATGGGAGGTACAAAGAATTTTAACAGCCCTCAAAAGGAAACTGAGAGAAGCAAAAAGACAAGTAAGTAATTATATTATTCCACCAGCCATGTTTATAATTTATTACCCACAGTATGTATATGGCTAGAAGTCTTTTGTACTCTAGCTAAGTTTCTTTTAAATTAAGTTGTATTTCTTGAAATTCATTCACTTGGTTTAGTAAATATTCCAAAGTTACATTTATTGATATTGAAATTTAAAACTAATTATTCATTTTTCTAAGCTTAAGCTTTTTTTCTAAATGCTTTTTTCAAACTTGACTAATTTTTAAAGGACCAAGTTGAGTATGTTGTGTTGTTACTTAGTCTATAACATCTGTAAACAGAGTTCTGTGAAGTCTTAGAAGTAGGTCAGATGGGGCCACTGATTAAGGGGTTGCTGAAGTCTCATGAACTTTGGAGTGATGAATTGGGGCTTTAGGATCTGAGAAAAACAGATGAGACAGCAAGTGGGAGACTGAGATAGTGAAAAGCAGAGGGGATCTCAGTTTTTTTTTTTTTATTAAATGAGTGTTGGTATCCAACCAGCTTCTAGTAACTAGGAACCAGGTAATCAGATTGGCTTTAAATGAAAGTGTAGTTCTTGCATTTGCACACCTGGTGAAACCTGAAACCTGTTAGCTCTCCTGGATCTTCCTTGTAGGCCTAGTTTCCAAGGAGTCTCAGAGCTGAGCACAGTTTGTAGGTTAGCTTTGTGTAGTATTTAAAAAAAAAAAAAACCAAAAAAACAAAAAACCAAAACTCTTCAGGTGCACCTTTGTGTCCATAGAGCAGTTAGGGATTTGTGTTTGGGTAAGGGATCAGTTGTTCTATTTTTCATTTTCTTTCAGAAGGGAAACTACTTTGTTAGTAGTTCCCTCTCCCCCCTTCCTGCCTCCCCGCCTCAGCAGAAGCCCTTTGAGAAGGTCAAAAAGTGCAGTCCTTTTAGAATCTTGGTTGCTTTATATTTTCTTTCCTTATTCTCACCAACAAATCCTCATTTTCTTATACTTTTTGCTTCCCTTTGTCCCCTTTTTTGTTCCCTTTTTTTTCCCCTTTAAACATGAGATTGGAACAAACCAAGCCAATCCACAGGTAGATTTTAAACTATGAGTCTTATGGAACTCATGCTTATTGTCGCCAACTCTAGGCCGCTGGTCCCTGGATACAAAGAGGTGACAGAATAGATTTGATTTTCCTACATTCCTTTCAAGGAACATAAATCTGAACACATTTCCTTATTGGTTTATGTAAACTGGAGATGACTGGGTCAACATAGAAAAGGTTAAATTGACTCTTCCCAATTATTCTGTTATTTTTCTGGACCATCTGAGGGGTAAGTAGGAAGGTCATGCATGCTGTCTGGGTTCTGTGATATATATCTCAGGCATTAGGATTCAGTGTTGAAGTATAGTAGTCTTTCACTCAGAATGTAAGGATCTCTTTGGCTTTGTGGTCTCAGTACCAAAGGTAAAAGAAGTAAACATTCATTTTATAGAGTGCCCTATCTCCTCATAATACTTTTTTGGGTATAAGGAAATGGTGTATGTCATAAAAAATGGACAGATGATTACCTTGACTGCTGTTATTTTTAAATTCTAGAAAAGGAAACAGAAAGGTAATCTTCCAGAAGAAATGTTTTAGAAAAGTGTGAATGAGTATTTTGTAGCTCTCTGAAAGCTGCTGTGTGTGTGAAATAGTAGTCCTTTACCTGTCGGTTTGTAATCCATTACCTGTCTGGTTTGACAGGAGTGTGAAACCAAGATTGCTCAAGAGATTGCCAGTCTTTCAAAAGAGGATGTTTCCAAAGAAGAAATGAATGAAAATGAAGAAGTTATAAATATTCTACTTGCCCAGGTACTATATTTTAGTCTCTAATATTTTTGTAGCTAATTTTCCTTTTTCTGTGTCTCAAGAAAATTCAGTTATATATACTTCATTGAAGAGAATGGAGTGATTTAGATTAATAATAGAGAATAGGTTTTTAAGGAATCTTTTTTTTTTTTTTAAATAAAGTGAATTGAACAAAGCAGTGGTTTTCAAAGTGTGACCTATAAAGGTTATCCTCCGTGGTAGACCATGGTCTGATACAACCAAAATTATCATAAAATAAGATATTTTTATAGATGTGGATCAATAAAACATCAGTATGGATATTTCATAAGAATGAGGGCTAGGGCCCTTCTTCCCATTGCAGTGAAGTTTTAGTGTGGTCTTATAGAGTTGATCAGGCTATCTTGTCTGCACTTGGGTCCCACTGAAGTGCTCCTTCACTGGAAAAAGATGTAAACACTATGGGTTTGCTTTGTCCAGGTGTATAGGGCAATAACAGAGGAGTGTCTTCCAAGCTCTTGAGATGATATTCTTTATTCCACAGTTATAGTGTGTAGCTTATAAATTTCATAGTTGGGAAGAGAACGGCATTGCTATTTAGCAGAGGGAGTAAGACATGTATATTCCCTTTTGTAATGCATTCATAACTTGTTTTCTAAAAGTTTATAAAAATCTTGAATTATAACTTTCTTTTGGTGGAAATTAGACCAGAGATTACTTCCCAAGATCTCTTGAAGAAATAGGACAATTTCCCCTACATGAGAATTGCAAAGAAAAGAAGTTTACTTGGAACTAATTGATTCAGTTACTGTGTTGACTGGATGTAAAACAGCCACCTTACTTCTCCTGATTACCCTGGTTTTTATTTGGTAGAACCAAACGTGATCCTTTTATAGAGTATATATAAAGCTTCTTGTATCTGTGGAGCATTGAGGCGTAATACTACGTGAAGCACCATCCGTTTTATGTGCTTTTTATAATCTTGGAGTCATAATTTTGCCAATTCACAGTGGAAATTCTTATTTCCTAGAACTTGTAGAAACATAGACCTTAGCACAATATTTGAAAAGAATATGAGATATATAAACATGCTTCCAATGACAGGGTTTCAGCATACAGAAAAAAATTGTATAGGTAATGTAAATCTGCTCAGCGTGAAGCATCATTCAGTGCACTTGAACAAGTATTGAACACTGGCATCAAAACCTTTTTGCCCATCTGGAGTATGCTCAGGGAGATGTTTAAAGGTAACTCCCTCTCTCAGAGGATTTCTTGGTAAAATGTGCCATAAGTCTAAGCAACACACAAAGGTTATATCTTCCCTTCCCAAACTTGTTTTTCAAACCCATGCAATTTATCATATGGGAAAAGCTCAACAGTCACCTTTTTAATTTACTAATTTTTCTGCATAAACTAGATATATGACATTAGACCATAGCGTCCAACATCTGAAAGTATTTTGCTTTTGTTACTAAGCATAATAATAAGCATTATTTGTTAATGTTTTATACTTTGGGCTTGAAACTCATTTTAAATATTTGATTTCTATGTTTCAAAATTTGATTGTGAATTGAAAGTGAGTCTACTCTCCATTCTGAATTTATTATAATCCATATTAATCCATTCTGAAGATTCCTAAGAAGCTAACTAGAAAGGAATGAAGCTCTGATCTGCAGGTTTGTTATAGCCTTACAAAACGTCATCATTAGGATGTGTAAGCTATAAGCAGCAAGCACGTCATTTTAAATCCTTCCTTGTCATCTCTGGAAACCTTCTAGTGTTACCTAGGAAGAAATCATTCCTATTTTCTCCCATTCATACTCTAGGTATTTTATGTTAGTCCTTTCAGATGCTGAGGGGAGGAGAGAATGGAACCACCATATCATGCTGCTACAGTATCTTCATCTAATTTTCATGTCTCTCCAGAGTTTGAAGTGTCTGCTGTCTGCCTGCTTCTTTCTTTTTTCTTTTATACTATGTAAAGAAGCTTTAGCATGGGTAGATGGGTGCCTCTGTTCTGTAGGTATAGCCAGATTTTAAAATAGCTATATAGTTAAAACACGCTTTGGAAATTTTCTGAAAATAGGTTCTGACTTTTTTTTCCACTTTTTTTTTTTAAAGGCAGTTGGGGTTAAGTGACTTGCCCAGGGTCACACAGCTAGTAAGTGTTGAGTGTCTAGTCTGAGGCTGGATTTGAACTCGGGTCCTCCTGACTCCAAGGCTGGTGCTCTATCTGCTGCACCAGCTAGCTGCCCCGCTTCTGACATTTTTGAGGAATAATATAAGAGTAGGAATTCAGATTAGAAAACTTTTTTCTTATTGAAATTATTTTGAAACTCAAGACCCTGAGTATAAGCTTGTGCCTCAGCTTCTACCATAAAACCTTAGTGGTTTTATGTAGCTAAGGTCACTTGGAACCCAAGATGGAATTTGAGAGGGAGGTTTAAAGATGCTGACTCATGGGGATCTAGTAGTGAAAAAGGATTAAAAAGGAACAGAGCTAGCCCCTTCAGTTTTGGATCTGTTTCTGTGTATTGGTTGCCTTGAAGTCCTTGGAAATTTAGGACATTGGATTCTCCTAAGAATGTAGGATTTTATAGAGTCTTCTGTGAAAAATTCAAGACCTGCTCAGATAATTTTCCTTGGTTATTTTAGGAAAATGAGATTCTGACTGAACAAGAAGAGCTTCTAGTTATGGAACAGTTCCTTCGGAGACAGATTGCTTCAGAAAAAGAAGAGATAGAACGTCTCAGAGCAGAAATTGCTGAAATTCAAAGGTAAGGGAAAAGCCTGGAGAATCTTTGATAATACACCCTTCCTCCTCCTAAAGCCTACCATAATTTCTGACCACTATCTGTAACTTGGGGACTTTTATTATGCCTCAGCTCTTTCCTTCCCCACTTAAAAAAAACCCACAAAAAATCCCCAAGAGTTTTCATATTAAAGCCATATTTAGCTTTCCATTTGCCTAAAATAGAACCACGTTTGTTAATGGTGTTAGAATTAAATATGTGTGCAGAAACCTGATAAATACTGGCAGTACCATTTTCTTTATAATGGTATATGAAGCTTTTGGTCACCTTTACCATTCTAGTCGACAGCAGCACGGTCGGAGTGAAACAGAGGAATATTCCTCTGAGAGTGAGAGTGAGAGTGAGGATGAAGAGGAGCTGCAGGTCATTCTCGAAGACTTACAGAGACAGAATGAAGAGCTGGAGGTAAGAAATTGTTTCTGAAAAAAGTCACTGTTGGTACTAGTTTTGGAAGTGGAATGTTATAAACTACATGCTTACTTGAGGAAGTTCTTTTTCTTCACTGTCTGAAGGGCACCAGTTCTTAGTTATGGGATGTTAATGAAGAGTCTCTGTAGCCACATTCTTCAGCGGTTGATAAGCCACTTCCAAAATACCGGGCGTTTTCTTCTTGGACAAGTGAATGTTTCCATTGACATGGCTAGCTGCATTCTTTTTTCCTCAAGCCATGTCTCTATTCCTGCATACTATTTAGGCTGGCTAAAATGAGCCTTGGGGTAAAAATATTTGCATAAAGGAAAGACCCAATTTCTTCATCCAAACTCAAGGAAGGGAGAACCTTTCAAAGACAGTTAACAGAACTGTTCTGCCCGTGGATAATGACAACATTGGACCTTAGTTTCCTCATCTAAAAGGTGAAGGGGTTTGACTGGGAAATCTGGGATTTTATGAGAGCAGTAAGTACATCTGCAAAAGCCCTGGGGGTTTTAGTGGACTGCAAGTTCAGTATGAGTCACTAGTGTTTGATGAGAGAGCCAAACCAACGAATACCATTTCAAGCCCAGAGTATTAGAGATGATACACTTTTTGTGCTCTGCCCTAGTTGGACCACATTTGGAATATTCTGTTCAGTTCTGGGTTAATTTTTGGAAGGATGTTGATCAAGCTGGAGAGTGAACAGGATGTTAAAGGACTTGAGATCATGAAGTAAGACTGGTTGAAGGAACTGTGGCTATTAGACTGGAGAAGAGAGCAACTGTCTTCCCCATCCTCCCTAAATTAAAGAATGTTCTGTGGAAGAGGGATTAGACTTATCCTTTTCTCCATGTGCAGAACTCATAGCATTGGGTAAAAGTTACAGAGATGCATATTTAGACTTTTTTTTTCTTTTAAGGAAAAATTTGTAATGATTAGAAAGGGATAGGGATAAGGGACTGGACCAATGATTTCTCTGCAGTTTGTAATCTTGGAGAGTGTCCTAGAGCACTGACTTAGTGACTTGCCTAGGGTCACGCAGCCAGTCAATCAGAGGCTAGACTTGAACTTAGGTTTTCTTGGCCCCAAAGCTGGCTCTATCCACTGCACCAGCGATTCAGAAGTACATAGTTGTGGTTCCCCTTCACTATGCATGTTTCTCTGAAGGCTGGGTGTCCATTTGTTGGGGATCACCTGCCTTGCCAGTTGCCTGCCGGGCAGCTCCAACTGGATGGCCTATAGGCCAAACTCAGTGTATCTAAAAAGACTTGTCTTCCCTCTTTCCCTCCCAATCCCTAACCCATTCCTTTTCCTAACATCTTGATTTCTATCAAGGGTACCACTATTCTTCCATTCAGGTTCCCAATCTCTAAATTAGCTTTAATTCATTTTCATTTAACCCTCAGATCCAGTCGGTTACCTGCCTCTTGCCACCACATCCTATCTCACATCCTCTCCTTTTCTCTCTACTCATATGGCTGCAACTCTGATTCAGGACAGCCCCTCTTGCCCTTTCTCGTGCACTCTACACATCTGCCTATCTTCAGGAAACTTCATTGGTTCCTTATTACAAACTTCTCTGTTGTGCAGTTAATACACTCTTTAGCTCCAGCCTATCTTAGAAGTATGTAGTATTTTATTTCCTCTTCATCAGTGTAAGTTCTGCCAAGACTAGACTATTTGCTGTTCCTTATATGTGAACTTTCTATGTCCTGACTGCTTTTTAGTCTTTCTCCCATACCTGGAATGCTTTCCCTTTTACCTTTACCTCCAGGAGTCTTTAACTCTATTCAAGGCTCTGCTCAAGTGCCACCATCTAAAGGAGAACTGGATTGATCCTTCAAGATGTTAGTGAAGCCGCTGTCTGACCCCCTCTCCCCCCAATATTATTTTGTATCTACTGTCTATATCTTGTCTTTGTTCTAGTAGAATGTGAAAATAGGAATTTTTGTTCTTGTATATACAATGCCTATTGGAATGCCTGAAAGAGAGTAGGAATCCTCATAGATTCCTGTTGAATTTGGGATGTTGTAGAAGGAATTCTTAATCAGGTTGGACTAGCTGCCCTGGGAGGTTTCTTCCAACTCTGAGATTCTTTAACCTCTAAAAGTTCCTTCTGATTCCCAATCTAGGATGATACATAGGCAGTGGTGGAACCAAGGACAGTGTATTGTGACATATAATGGCTCCTACACACTTGCCATTCCGTAGCCACTCTTACTATAGTTCTCAGACTTCTGGAAAGAGAGGGAAGGGCTTTTTTGGAGAGACTGAATTGCCTACTAAATATCCTGTTGTCTTATACTTGGTTGAGGTTGAGAATAAAAGGGAACATGGAAATCTTGATGGAGATTGAAGAGTCTGTAGGATTATAGGCATGGAGCTGGAAGGTAGGCCCTGAAAAGTGAAGCGATTGGTCCTGGGTGACAAAAGTGGCAGAGCTGGGATTAGAACCAAGATCCTCCTGCTCCAAATACAGCACTAGCCCTCTGCATTAGCCTGTGCTGCCTTATGTGACCACAGAGAGGCCATGCTTGCTTACTCCCTTCTCACTTTGGGGTCCTCATACCATTTTATCATGACAGCATTCTTCTTCCTTTCAGAAAGTGAAAAATGGCACTGTTACAAGATTGACTAGTATGGGGTGATGTGTGTCTCCCCATACTAGTTGGTTGGACAGTTTTCTTATTACCTCAAAGAACATATCTTTCAACTCCAGGAAAGAATTTTTAAACCATATCACGATTCTGTCTCCCCAGGGAAGATTTAGTAATAACAATGATAGCTACCTAGCATTTATATAATGCCTTACTGTGTCCACAAGCACTTTACATGTATGATTTCATTTGATCCTCAACAACTCTGTGAGGGAGGTGCTGGCATTATTCTTATTTTACAGCAGCTGGAGCAGAGGGAGGTTAAAAGAAGGGCCCAGAGTCTCATAGCTAGGAAATATCTAAGGCAAGAAAGAGCTCTATTAGGTCTTCAAGCTGCCCTCAGGGTCACAGCCAGACAGCAGCTAGAGGAGACATTTACACTTTGTTATACCATATAAGACCCCTTCCCCCTTGTTTACTTACCTAACTCAGACCTGACAGGGAGTACTGCTGCAGAAGTGGATTTTGAACAGGGCTGAGGAGCTGGTGGCTTTTCAGATTCTTTTGCATCAAGAATTTCATAGGCTCTGACAAGCCATTTTTGTAGGTGCAAAAATGTATTCTAAAACCTAAATACATCTAGATGATGGGTGGGATTGGGAGGTGAGATACTCCTGCATTCAGTATGAATGACTGAGAGTTGATGGTACTTGTCAGTTGTACCTTCAGATGTAATACAGGGCAGTCATAAAAAATGGTTTTGAATCCAAACTCATGTCTTTCCCTGTTGTCTCTGAACCTTTCTCACCAGGTTGTTAAGGTAAGGTGAGATTCCTTCTACACTTTCCATGACTAAGGACTATGTTCTGTGATCAGTCAAGAAATGCTGAGTGGGAGGGGCTATAATTAAACACTGGCCTATTTCTTTAAATGATTGTAAGCATGTAGCCACCAGAGGAAGCAGTATTTTTTTCTTTCCCTAGTTGAGCTTACTGCAACAAAGAGACCACTGTGTTGAATTTCTTTGCCATTGAGTAACAGTTTTTGTTTTTTTTTTGGTCTTCATTGCTTAATTGACACTGTTCCTTCTGTTATTGGTAAAGATAAAGAACAATCATTTGAACCAAGCAATTCACGAAGAGCGAGAGGCCATCATTGAACTTCGAGTGCAGCTTCGGCTGCTACAGATGCAGCGAGCAAAATCTGAGCAGCAGCTGCAGGAAAATGAAGAGCCAGAAAAGCGTGGGGGTGGACCTCAGCAGCAAAGAGACAGTGTCCCTGAAACAAAAGCAGCAAAAGAGCAGCAGCCAAAGGCGGTCAAAGAGCAAGCGAAGCCATCACCAAGCAAAGACCGGAAGGAAACACCGATATGATCAGCCTGTAAGGCATCAATGAAATCTATTAGACTTAACAAGGACTGTGCAATTTACTGTAATACTGAGAATAAAAGTGCACACATCTCTTCTGGTGTACATTATGTAAAGAAGTCTTTTAATCCTGGGGATGCTTGTCTGTTTCATATGTATGAATTCTACCCATCAGGCTCAGGTTACATGAGTGAGTGTACAAAGCAGTGAAAGCATTTTCAGACTTGAAGGGGACAGATGTGTTTTCCAGATAGAATTAGCTTATTTGAAGATTAATTTGCTTCAGTTCACATAAAATGAACCTCAAAACTTTTAAGTAATTCTTAAGAATAGTTTGATTTTTAAAACCAAAAATGTATTTTTGTTTTCACTACAGCAGAATTGGAGGCTCGATCTCTCTTTTCAGGGGAAAACAAATCGGACATGAATTACTGTATCTGCCTTGTGAATTGATCTGTTGTTTCACCCATCATTTCTGCTTAGTCACTTTTGCTTGTGCCTTTTATACCTTTTTGGTGCATAATGGGGGAGCCATCTGAACCTTTCATGATGGACAAGAATGGCTTGGGCTATACTTTTATATATCCTTATAAATTCTAACTTTGCAATTCTAGACTACACTAAAATAAATTTACACCACTCCAGGACTGCAGGGTTCAGTCCCAGTAAGACAGATGTGATCTGCCCTTGATGCTCTCTTGTATCAGAACTGTTTGGCAGCACGAGCCACAAAGAACAGAAAGTGAGGATAGGCCCACTTGTTGCTAATTTTGGCCACACCATTAATCAATCAGCAAATTGCTTCATATTCTTCGTGGCTTTCCCACGAAGTTGGTTGGAGGCATTAGCCTTCTCCAAATTCCTTTCCACACAGAAGTGGGTAAATCTTTAATGTGACTGATCTTTTACTAAATACGGGTGGATTTCTATTGCTTGCTTAGGCTAGAATGTAATGTCTCTTTGCCTGGTTAAGCCATATACTCTCTTGAACAAAATCTTAAATTCTGTCTTTCAAGTGAGCCTGATTTATAGCCTCCCATTTGATAGGATTCAGCAATAGAAAACCATTACTTTTTAATAGTTGCTAAGCTGTTCTTTTCCTTTATTAATTGAGATTTATACCTAAAAGCAATGATCCTTCCCTAACACCTGTCATCTTAGGCCATTTTCTGTTTAAGACAGTTATTCTTTTCTGTTAGAGACTAAATGACGTCCATGAAATTTGTCAAATATTCGACATATGACAATGAAAATGAACCCCAAGAACATTGGTAATCTTTATTCCCTAGAACTTTGAGTATTTATTTTCAGCACCTCTTGGATGTGGTTGTATCCTCTACCTATTGCACTGTTGTGAATTGTTGGCCATTATTTGATTTTGTACAAAAAAACAAAGCTTTGATATGTTATAGAAAACAACATACTATTTTTTTAAAATCTGGAGAGAAGATATTATGGTGACTAAAATATGGTCAGGTGATGAACGTAAATGTATAAAGCCTTCTTAGTGTTCTGTTACATTCATTTTCTATTTGCTGGCAAAAATATTTAAGGTTACTTTTTTGTTTGTGTAAACACTAATTTCTATCCAGCTGTTATGATTTTTTAATCATTGTTTCCATTCTCTTAATATTGGCTAACTTTTATTTTGTGCCAGGACCATTAAGCATCAAGCAAATAAATTCAAGCAGCCATTTGGGATAAAAGTTTCCAATTTCTTAAATGTTCATTTCTTTGGGATGATTTTAAATGTAGCTTGTGGAAAGCAAAAGGATGGATTGTGGGATTACCTAAGATTTTCGGGGGGGGGGGGTTTGGTGAGGTTGGGGAAAGGACTGGACCTGTGATCTGACTGGTATAGGGAACTCTCCTTATGACACACCCTCTACCACCAACCCCTTTCATCCCCCTCCCAAGCAGATAGGCATTTATTGTACAATTTATGCATTAGAGAATTATCTGGA
Organism: Vombatus ursinus; assembly: GCF_900497805.2. NCBI lineage: Eukaryota > Metazoa > Chordata > Mammalia > Diprotodontia > Vombatidae > Vombatus > Vombatus ursinus. The sequence goes on from NW_020955033.1 coordinate 36,773,984, forward strand.
GCACTGAAACATTAGGTGACTTTGTCCAGAATCCCCACAGCCTGTGTGTCAGAGGCAGGACTTGAAGGAACTTAAAACCCTTTTTTTTTTTAAAGGCAATTGGGGTTAAGTGACTTGCCCAGGGTCACACAGCTAGTAAGTGTCAAGTGTTTGGTCTGAGGTCAGATTTGAACTTGGGTTCTCCTGCCTTCAGGGCCGGTGCTATATCCACTGTGCCACCTAGCTGCTCCCTAAAACCCATTTTCTAGAACCGTGCCATTCATATGTAAAGATGTCTCCACGATCCATCTGTATTTAACTGTATTGTTTTTAGTCATGATAATGATTTTGTGTTGTCTCTTTGTGACCCAGGGCTTAGGTTTGCACAAGCCAAATGGTTGGGGTTAGGTATACAGATATGGCCATGAAACATATTATCTGTGAAACTTAGCAGGCTTATGTGAGGAATATACCATGACCTTCTTAGGAAGTAACCAAGTGAGCTAACTAACCAAGGTTGCTATTTTTTTAGTAACAAAAATTGGCAGCTAATCAATTTTTTTGTAAAATGTTACTATGCTCTTACCTGGTTCTGCTTCTGAAAGTGAAGTATCTATTCACCAGCTTGTCAGTAGAACCAACCTATAGGCATTTAAGCTTATGCATTGAATTAACACTTGCTCCTAGCTGTTACTTACCAAAATAATTACCAAAAGCAAATACTGGCTTTGAATAAAAGTTTAGGTTTGACTTCTTTGAACATTATGTAACCCTAAAAAAAACTTAAGATTTTTACAAATTAAAGCTTAGGAAAAAATATTGTTATTGCTTGTATCTTGATTTAATAATATAGAAAATAAAATACATAAAAATGCAAAGGAAACCAATGATAACATTTCCTCATTCAGGTTCATGGACCCTCTGAACTCTCCAGGGATCCCAGGTTAAGAACCGCTGATCTACAGTTACAGATGACCTTTGAAAAATCTAAAGGAGGGAAATTTTCTGGCCTGATTTAATTTTATAAATCAACCCCCAGATCTATACATCATTTTTTCCTAAAAGCCTTCTACAACCAACAAAAAAAAGTGGGGTATAAATGTGTTGTGTAAGCTAGTACCTCTGAAGGGGTTGTGCCCTAGTAAGGACTTTGGCAGGATCTGAAATCAAACCTCAGGACTGAAACTAGACCAGATCAGAGTTGGAAACCTTCATTAAACATGAAGGATACAAATAACTAGTTTTTCTTCCTCCCTGCTAAGATAGTCATCTTTAAAACAACTGTAATGTTACATAGTTCTCGAGAAGCAAATAAGTGAGGAAATACATAGAACTGACTGACTGAAAATACTTCTCTTGGGAGTTTTGGATGATTTTGTTTCCTTTCAGTTTTGTCCAGCAGGTAGTAATGAGAAAGCTGTTTCTGGCTTTTGTTACACACTCAGAACAAATGGAGAGTTTGGTTCCTTGTTCTGTTTGAACCAAAAAAGGACAATTGAGGATTTTTCTTCCCCTGGGAAATGAGTCTTAGTTTTGATCCTTTGTACCTTCCAACTCTCACTAAGGCTCAGCAAATGCCTGAGTCTTCTGACAGGTGAGAAAAAAGCTGTGTGGGGTCAGTGATTCTAATCAGGATTTGTGAAGAATTCATCAAGTACTTAGTTCTAATGTAATTCTTTTACCTAAGTGATGGTGTAGAGATTATTTTACTTTGTCCTTAAAAAAGTTGATTTACTAGTTGAAAATGCAATCGATGATAATACACCATGTAGAATGTAGTGTTCTTCAGACCCATCCTCAAGTGTCACATGCCCCAGTTGATTTTTGAATAGGGGGTGATAACTTGCAGTAATTAATATTTCTGCTGAATGTTCTCTCTTGTGATTTCATTCAGTAAATAAGCACCTAGAGTGTGTGCACAGGTCTACGCTACAAAGTAATAACCAAGTCTTCCATTCTTAAGAACCTTTCGAGTCTTAGCAGGGGATGGATACATGCACCCATGTTAAGTAAATACAATGTAATTTGAGGAGGCAGATAGTGTAACACTAACAACTAAAGGGCATCAAGAAAGCACATAGACCTAGCATCTGAGCTGAGTCTTGGAGGAAATGTGATCCAGGTATGGGGACCACCAAGGTGAGATGGGACAAGACAGTTTAGCTGGAATGTAGTGAGTAAAGAGGAATAGGAAATTAGTGAAATGTGAAAGGAAAGCCTATTAAGAGTAAGCCAATGATGATTTTTAAAGAAGGGAATGATGTGATTTGATCTGTTTTAGGATTACTAAGCTGTTGCAGGTTTCCTTTGTCTTTAGCATCCATATGTACAGACCCATGTAGGGGCAGCAAGAGAGCAAAGCCAGCAACTATCCTATTGAACACTGCTCTCTGATTACTAACCTGTACCTTTGTTGATCTTTTTAATTTATAGGAACTGAATTTTTAATATTTGGTTATATTCCTATTTTCCAACTGAGTGATCAAAACACCAAACAAGCAATGAGATATCTAAGGTTGCGTGGTTGTTGATGGATATGGGCAGAAGAGACCAAACAAGGAACCGTGGAAGGATGATAAAGCTACCTTTGATCAGTATCAACACTCCCATGCCCGTGGCTGTGTTTTATAGATGAGGCTCAGAGAAGTCATATCTGGAGCTGAGGGCTTTATCCAGCTTTCGTGGATTTTCTCCCCTTCAACTGGTCCAGTGAAGGATAATCCAAAGGGGAGGGGTTGGAGGAGAGCAGCAGGAAGGCAGCCGAGGCTAGGCTGCCCATAGCTTTAAGTCAGAAGGATTATGGAATCAACATGAAATATGAAGCCCATTTCTTGCTCCTATGGTACAGTTAGTGTGTGGAACCTCCCAAGGACATTTGCAAAGATGGGATACCCAATGTTTTGTCATAGTGTTGTTCAGCTTAATTTGAATTGAGCTAAATTCAGTATTTCTTCCCTTTCCTCTAAACTCCAGTGTTTTCATGCTGAAAAATCGGTGTGCATGGCCCCTCCAGCCCCCAGCTTCCTGTTGTCTAATCAACATTTCCAAATTTTGGAAAAATTGAGCTTAAACTCACTTGGGAGCTTTTAGTACCAATGAGAAGGGGCTTTTAGTCACTCAAAAAGAAATCACAGGGACAGCTAGGTGGATAGAAGTCAGGAGGACCCAAGTTCAAATGTGGCTTCAGACCAAACACTTGACACTTACTAGCTGTGTGACCCTGGGCAAGTCGCTTACCCCCAATCACCAAAAAATTAAAAAAAAAAAAATCACAAATTGGCAATCTGTATGAGGGAGTATTTGTAAATAGAGCTCTGCCCCACCCCTAACTTTTATCTAGTCTTTCAGGGTTTCAATACAAAGGAATCATTTCCTTAGCAATAAAACCTGAAAATAAACACCAACAAGGAAGGCATCCATTCACTCATTGGTGAGTCAAGGTGGGGGAAGAAGGAAGGCTTGGCAAAGCAGGTTTGTTCTGTCCATATTGAAAGCCTGATCTAAGACCCCATTAGTTGGCAAAGCCTCAGCTTCCCATGCCAACCCCACCCTATCATACTCCTTTGGTTGATGCTATTTTCAGTTCATTCTCTACCTTGAGAAAGCTGCCTAGCCTGTGTGGAAAAAAAAAATCACTTCTAGTGCCTGGCTGGACCTCTTTAAGGACAGCAACCTGGGTGAAACATCAGTATCTGCTTAGAACAACCCCATATGGAGTCATGATCCACAGTTTGAGAAGCTCTACGCTAGAGTACAGAAGCCCAATAGCCTTGTTCTTGAGGTTATAGCTGAGGAAGAAACTCATTTTCCTTTCCTTTGGGTCAGCCAGTTACTGATTTTTTTTAAAAATCATTTGTTTTGAGCTGGAATTAAGTTTCCTCCAATTCCCTTTCCCAACTCCTCTCCTACTATATCTTGCTCTTTTGAGAGCATTACCATACATGGAAATGTTCTGCCATGTTTCGGTGCTGAAGTAGCGTCAATTTTTCCTGGACCTGGTCAGTTAAATCCCTGTCATCCCCTCCATTCCCCGAGGGTGCAGCTGTCAAATGCTTTTGCTCTTAGGATCCTGTGTGTGCCAAAAAAGCCTGCTGCCTTAGATACCATACATTCTTGGAACAGCATAGGGCAGAGTTCTGCAAAATGTAAGATCTACCTGAAGTACCCTATGTACTCAAGATACTCCTGATATTACAGCAAAAGCTCTGGAAGTCTTCTGTGATGCATACTCTGCAGGGTCTCTACTCTATAGTGTATAAGAAGGTCCCCTCGCTTTGCCCAGAAACCAGGCAGTTCAGGAAGCTGTTGGGAACACTAATTAGGGAACATTCCAAGACTGGTAAGTTTTTATAAAACAAAGCAGACACAGCTTCTCGTGTTTGTGCAATTGTCCATATGACTTGAACTAGAGAAGTGTTAGCTAAGGTTTTGTGGAGCTGTCAAAATTTTCTAAACTAATTTAAATGATCTTTCTGAGTGACAGCTGAATGAGTGACTTTTTGCAAATCTTAAAAAAAGTAATCTCAATGCTGGTCCCTGGTCATTCAAGAACATAAGATCAATGATTGTCTAAAAGTCCTTCTCAGATTATAGAAAGCATATCAGGAGCAGTAACTAATCACTCTCTCTCAGGTTTATATTGAGATAGGCTAAGTACAAATAAATTTGTTATGCTTTTTTTTTCTTCCTTTTTTCCTCATGAGGAATATGTTTTTATTTTTCTACCTTATCTCTCTTCACCACCCAGCCTCTTGCTGCTGCTGCTGCTGGAAGCCAAAATTTTCTTGCCTAAACTGATCCTGACTGATCAGAGGCTACATTTGGTTCCAAAACCCTTCGCTGTCTTCAGGAGTTCAGCTCAGCTTCTGTTTCCCCATAACATGCCTGAAAAGAGTAGAGCAAGTTATATCTAGACTAGTCTTCAGGGCACATGTGACTGATTGTTAAGGCATTGTCCTTTTACAAACCTTTGATTTCAAGTGTGTTTACTCTCAAACTAAGCCTAAGTTGATGAGATGCATAGGATAGCAGATTTACAGCTGGAAGAGATCTTAAAAGATCTAGTCCAATCCTCTCCATCTCATTTTACAGAAGAAAAAGACAAGGCTGAGAGAAATCAACTTGCCCAAAGTTAGGTATTAAGTAGAAGCCACATTTGAATGCAGCTGTTCTTAATTCCAAATGATTGCTCTTTCCATATATATTGCCTCACATTAAGGCTGCCTATCATTTGAAGTATTTATTGTATTGGTTTAAGTGAAGGTCCTTTAGGATGTATTTAAGATTAAGAAAAATTTGGCACTGCTTGACATTTAGAGATGGTCAACATGTAACAGCTTAGGATTGGAAACATGAGTTTTAAGCTTTTCCTCCTCAATCCTCCCACCTCCTAGTTTCCTTCAAGTATCAGTTCAAATCCCGTCTTGGGCAGTGTAGGAGGCCTTTCTCAATTTCTCCCTTTCCCCTGCTTTGCAACATTTGCATGTTGTCTCCCAACAAGACTGTGAGCACCTTACAGGCAGGCACCATATAATCCATGCTTAGCACCGGACCTGGTACATAGTAGGGGCTTAATAAATGCTTGTTGATTAATGTAGTACTAAGAATAGCGATGTTACCTTGGGGATGTAATTTCTCTCTGCCTTTTTATTAAAAAGGAATTGTTACAGCTTTTTATGACTGTTACTAAGAATTTTGGGGAAAGGGTATCATGCACTGTTTTGCCTTATAAGCAGGAAAATTAACAATACACCAATAAATAAGCTCTTTTCCTAATCAGATGTCACTAATAAATAGATGGGTTGAAAATTCAAAATGAGGGAAGGCAGGTTAGTATGTGGACCCTAGAGTGTATAATTAATTGCTGGGATGTTAGCTGTATGTTGGCTAGCATAGCAGAGTGTGGTGGCATAGATAAATGCTCCTTAAATACTCCTTAAACACAGAAAATGTCTATACTCCCTTCCCTGTGTATATCTCCTAATTGTTTGGAGCTATTCCAAATATTCCAATATTTAGCTATTCCAGCTGTGTGGATCAGTAATTGGGCAGACCCAGAGGACCTGTTATGTCTGTTTCCATCCCACCCTAGCATTTCCTGTAGGACTTGTGGGCTATCAGAGACCAACAGAATCCAGAACCTGGCCCTCCCAATTTGGGTTCTTCAAACTAGGACTAAAAAATCCCTCAAGTAAACAAAGGTACCTGTGAAACATCTGAATTTTCTCTTTAATCTTGTGGACCACCTGAAGTCTGGTATAGAGGGGTTAAGATTCCAGTGATGCCCACTGCTGGGCTGCCAGAAATACTAGAGGACAAAGACTATCTCTTCACATAGATTTTTAGAGGCTTGGAGAAAATACTAAACTACTTAAGGCAAATAAGGTTTTAATTAGTCTAGTTCCCCATATTGTACAGATCATCAATCAAATTTATTTCCAAGTGTCTAAAACCAGCCAAGAGTATGTACATCTTATTAATAAATTTTATTTGGACAAGTGGAGAACAACTTGTGTCACAACAGTTTTAAACAACATGATTAAAGACTGCGGTGCTCCCCAGAGTGGTCACAGGTATGTACAGTGTGGGAAGAACAAAGCTGCACCTCAGAGCTGATCATGATCCAGTTAAAAATACCTGACATATAGTACATGTGCTAATAAATTTCCTTCAGGTCATGACCAGCATGAAAAAAAAAAAAATAGGACATAGGTATTCAGCAAAGGTTTCTGCTAATGGATACAGCAATATGCTGCATTTAAGAGTTAAAATCAGATTCTAGTTTAGTGTTAGCATCAAGCCCTTAAGAGAAATCCAAACATTTCTATTTTCCCAATTTACACACATCAAAAACTATTCACACTTACTCAGGATGGGGCCAGGCAGCAAGCCACAGCACCCCAATCAGGTCCTTGCCTGGATAAAAATGTTTAGAGCTAATACTGGAGGCCTCTTTTACATCCTGTTACAACATATCTGCCTTTCTGGCTATGAGAATTTTATCTACTGGTTGTTAAAGTAAAACTTGCTAAGTTAACTCCTGAGGAGAAAATGCAGGTTTTGGGACTGTCATCCCTTCCAAAATGCTCTGCCAATTCAAGTTTCATTCATTCAGGAAGACAGAAGGATTTAAGGCTTTGGTGACAAGTATAATCCTCTGAGAAATTAGTATTTCCTAAAGTCAAGATGAGCTAGTTTACCACACTTTCTCTTGACTCTTAAGATCCCTGGCGTCAGGTGGAGGTAACTGGCACCTGTAGCTAGGTCTGGCAAGAGAGGGAAATCTTTCCTCCTTCAGAAAAGGCTGTCCCAGATCATCCATGTGAGGAGCACTTGTGGAGTTTAAGCAGAAGAGACAATGAGACTTGGGCTCTTTAATAAGTTGAAGAAGCTGTACTCATAGCATCTTCAGCAATTTTGTTACTGGAAGGGTGAATGCTTGCAAAGTATTTGACATCACTGTCACTATCCATCTGAAGAGCCATAATTGTTTGTTCCACAGCTTCCTGATGAGAGTTAGCAGAACTTAAGAAATACTCTGTAAATGAAAACAAAATAAGTACAACAATATTTAATGTTTTTCTAGTGCAAATTTTGAAAACATCTGCTGTATAATTATTCTTCTGCTAGGCATTTACTCCTAGTAAAAGTCAATGATAACAACAAAAGCCCTACATACACCAAAATATTTGGAGCAGCACTTTTTGTAGTAGCAAAGATCTGGAAACAAAGCCCACACCTATCACGTGGGGAATGGCTGAACAAGTTGTGGCACATGAATGTAGTGGAATATGACTGTGCTGAAAGAAATGGTATGTATGAATACTAAGGACAGGCATGGGAAGAGTCACATGACCTGAGGCAAAATGAAATATGCAGAAGCAAAGAAAGAGTGACCACAATGATTACAGCACGTAAATCGAGAGAACAGCACTAGAACCACTAAAACAGAATGCTGAGCAATTATTATGACCAAGCCTGGCCCTAAAGAGAGATTAAAAAGGGGGGAGGATGCGGGTTTGAAACACCATGGATAATGTCAGACTCTTTCTACATTCTGGTTAATTTGCTATTTCCCCCTTTTTTTCTTGTTATACAAGATGGCTCTCTGGGAGGGGAAAAGGGTTCAGGGACACTGGGAAAAGTACAGGATGTAAAGGCAAAAAGAAATAAACTAAAAATCTTATTTTTAAAAGTCTGATGCATTTACCATTAAAATATGGGAGCTGATTAAGATAAAAACCAGGTGTCACATCTTTCACTGAAAGTCTTCAAGCTTCATAATTACTTCTTAGATGTACTGGAAAAAAGGTTCTATTCTAGATATATGGTTCTATTCTAGATATATGGTTTGAACTAGATGGTTCCTGAGATTTCTCTGAAATTCTATGATAAGGTCTCTTTCTGATGAATTCTGAACTGGTCTATTATGTGACTATGCCAAGCACCTATGATTGTTGTGCCAATCACAACCTCTCTGCGACTTTTGTACTAAGTTTACAGGGGTTGCCTCAAACATAAAGCTCGAGTGACTCGTCTAGGAGTCACCCAGCTAGTGAAAGAGTTGAGTGCTGAACTTAGGTCTTCTTGCCTCCAAGCCTAGAACTCTATCCCTCTTTGCCATAGTGACTCTAAACTGGTATCATGTGGAAACTGCCAAAAAACTGGATTTTTTTTTACTACGATTTAAAGTCTGCTAAATGCATACTTCCTTACTATTATTCAAAACTAAGTCATACTAGTGGATTTGAAATATTCCAATTATTGTGAAAAGACTTTTAAAGACATAATTTAGTAGGGTAAATGATAGAAGAGTCTTTTTGTTACTTCCTTCATAGGAAATTCAGTTAATATTCAAGTTCTTACTTTGACCTAATATAGCAAACCTTAGAAAGGATGAGTTCTTCCCTGCAACTGTATGAGAAGAGCAGGAATAGTTTATTTCTACCTCAACAGAAGAGATACACTATTTTAAAGGTCCTCAAAGGATAATAAAATACCTTTATTTCTATTTCTTCTTTACTGGTTTTTTAAATTTTTAAAATTATTTTTTTGGCAATTGGGGTTAAATGACTTGCCCAGGATCACACAGGTAGTAAGTGTCAAGTATTTGGTCTGAGGCCACATTTGAACTCAGGTCCTCCTGACTTCAGGGCCATTCTTTATAATTATACCAAGTTGTTTGAATTTCAAGCATAGAAAAAGTTTTCATCTGCACTCTTCATTGAGCTCTAATCTCATACAAGGCACTGTCTAGATACTATAGAAGATGAAGACATTAGCTCCTGACCTTAAAATATCTGATGTAAGACACAAAAATCATTATCTTGACCAGCAAGAATAATGTAAGTACATATGGGCTTGAACTGAATGAGCAAAATGGTATTGAGTGCACTGATGGCAAAGCTGTATGCATTTTGGAGACTATTCCAGGCCTATATATTCCCTAGGTTCTCCCCTTCCACCCAGTGACTGCTTATACTAATAACCACACATCTCTTCACAGAAGACTGTGGCCAATGTACAATCTCTATTTCTTGCTATTGGGATCCATAAGAATATAAATTGCTGAGGACAGTGAAACCAAGTAAGCCTGAAAAAATAAGCTGACTACTCCAACTGGAGAAAAAGGTCAGGAATTGCTACTCTATTTGTAACAGAACACTTCTTTAGGGTGCAGATTTTTGTATTTCCCCATGATTAGATTATAATTATTGAGTGGACATGAAGCAATTGTCTACAGGCAGAAAGAAAACAGTATTTGTTGAATTGAACTGACATATTTAGGAAAACAGGACAGACAAAAAGAACCAGTTGCCATATTAAACGGGCCTGTGTCACAAGTTCTGTATAATGAAGTATATACATGACAAGGATAACATTCAATATCATTCTAAACATGCCCAAAACTGAACTTACTATCCTTTCCCCCCAACCTTCCCCTCTTCCTAAGTATTGAGAGTACCGCCCTGAGTCACTCAGGATTACTTACATCTTCAACTCTTCGTTCTCATCCCTACCCCACTCCCACTCAGCTGCCAAATTCAAATTCTGTTCATTGTATCTAAAGGCTTTCGTGTACACCTTCCTTCCTGACACTGTCACCACCTTGGAGCAGACCCTCATGCCTTCACTAGTCTAATAGTCTGCTGGTTGGTTTTCCTGTCTCAAGGCTCTCCCTACTCAAGTCCATCATCTACTGTCAAAAGTCTGACCATGTCACAACTTTCTGCCCCACCCCCCAATTAGTCAATCCCAGTGGATACCAGCTGCCTCCAGGATCAAATATAAAGCCTTTTTTTGGCCTTTAAAACCCTCCACAACCTGGCCCGTTTATACTTTTCTTTCTTACAGTCTTCTTATGCCGTACTCCTCTCCACACTTTTGAGATCCAGTGACACGGGCCTTCTTGTTGTCCTCAGCACACAGTACTGCCTCTCTGAATTCCAGGCATTTTAACTGGCTGTCCCCTAGGCCTGAAATTCTTTCCCACCTCATCTTCCCCTCCTGGCTTTCCTGGCTTCCTTCAAGTCTCATCTAAAGTCCCACTTTTTGCAAGACACCCTGCCTGATTACCCTTAATCCCAGTGCCTTCCTTTTAAGACTATCTTCAATTTACCCTTTTATATATCTTATTTGTAAATGATGTTTACAGACAGTCTCTCCCATTAGACTGTGAACTCCTAGAGGGCAGGACTATTTACTCTGTTGGTTTGGCCTCCTTCTCTATCTTTAGCCCTTAGCACAGTGCCCCACCCATAGCAGACACTTAACAAACAAAACAAGACGACTTGACGGCTTCTTGATAGTCACTTACTCAAATAGTTATGCAAAATATGAAAAAAACCCACCATCATCACCACCAACCTTTTTCTAAGAGAGTTTGTCTTAATGTTTTTGCAAGTAGTACTCGAACATTTGGAACACTATCATTTGCTAAATTTAACAAATGTGGCATCAGATGCACAGCAAACTGGTCCATAGGAAGGCAGTCATCCTCAATGACAGTCTGGCAAGAAAAAAGTACTATTTTAGATTTCTGGATAAATTTAGAATTGAGAGCATACAAGTTATAGTGTTGTCCATAAAATCTTTCAGTATCTTTTAGACCCATCTTTTTAAAAGTGCTGCCCATTTTACATTCAAATCACAGTACACTTGGAGAACAGTGCCTCAATGGAGAAACTGCGATAACTTTAAAACAAATCCTGCAAATTTTTTCCCCCTAGGAACATTTAGGGGACCCAAATTTTCAGGAATCTTATGGATATCTGCAGCAAAAAGACTGACTGCCAACCCTCCCCTCCTGTGCCAATAGATGTCAAGAGGATGCTGGCAACTATGGCAACTGTTTCTTCTAAGTTCTTCTAATAATTCTAAGGAATTATTTCTGTGATTAAGTGGGTCACTCGGAACCCATGATACTGAAAGCTACAGAATGTGAAAGTACTGCTTATTAAGAACAAAATAGGTAGAGAAGAAGAAAAGTTTACCATGCAAAAACAGGCAAAAAGTAGATAAGTGAAGACCCCTCTCTTACCTGGCAGACAAAGACAAATGTCTGTCGACCAGACCATTTTGGGCATCTACCAAAACTTTCCACAAGTTCATTTATTAGGTCTACTCCAAATGTTGATGGTGTAGCCATGTGCAGTTTCTTTACCATTTCACTAACCTAGGAATGTTAAATTGGAGAAAAAGAATAATTTCTATATTTTGTTATTTACAGTTTCCATATACCAAATTTAAAAGTTTAGAACGTACCAACTTGTAGGAAATCCAACGAACAGAAGAAACTTTATCTGCACACAGATTCAGAGCAATTGGCCGTAAGTAATCATATACATCTCTGGGACTGTATAAATCTAAAAGTAAAATCAGCTGCCTAAAAAAAGAAGTGTCAAAACAACATTAACAACTAACGAATGAATTAAAATTCTTTAAGAATTCTTTAATTCTTTAAGTAGTTTTTAACTACTTTGTGTTATGGGTCCTCATAAGCAAAGGAGCCATTTAATTTGAAGAAAGTCGTGACTCCATTATTTTTTTTTTAAATTTATGAAATTTATGGTGACTCTGTTATTAAAACTGAAAACAGATTTCCATTCAAATAAATTGTATTCTACTATTTAATACAGGTACTAATGAACAATCTTTATCAACTGGCTTGGAAATCACAATTTGAAATCATGACTAACTTATATTAAACTACCTAAATCTACCAGAATTTTCTTGGACTGGTGTTCCTAGTGCCTGTCATATTGTAGGCTTGCTGGCTGACTGATTTAAAGAGGAGGCAGGATGTTGTAGTGAAGAATATCTTGGAGTTGGAGATGAACCCAGATTCAAATCTTGCCTATGTAACCATGGACGAAACCTATTAACTTCCTTAAGCTTGTTTCCTACAGAAATTAATTTCTACAACTGGTTACAGAATTGCCAATAGATAGTTATAGGCTAAAAAATGAGACGGATAGCTACATGGCTAAGCAAATTATTTTTTCCTCAATTAGTTATTTTCAGGGGATATATATTGCCTGTAATAAACTGAATCCACTGGACAAGACCCAATTTGGTCCCTGACTACTTAAGTGTATCAACCTTTCTCAATGGAGGAAGTATGAAACATAAACGGAGTGTTTTGGATGCATTCTCTGGTAACTTGATTATACCTTGTGGAATGAGTAGAATCTCCAGGGCCATCCACTTCCTAATTTATCACCTTGGTTGCCCCTCATGATTTGAAGGGATTGCTTGTTCATTCAATTTTAAGATGGAGGGGGGAGAGAAGGGCAAGTAATAAGAGCATTTTATGGAACCACAGAGATCCCATTAAAACTTTATGCAACTTCAGTAAGAAATGATAAATAAAAGGAACTCAGAGAAACCTTGGAAGATTTATATTAAGTGATGAGAATAAGAATAATAATATGTACAACGGTTAAGAATGATGTAAATGAAAAGATCACTGAAAGGAAGGTGAACTCTTAAATAACTGAAAACCCATAAATGGTCCTGGAGAACAGATAATAAAACATGCCAGCCTGCTCCTGGCAAAGGCAGGAGGATAAAAAAGGCTGAATGTTGTTCACACCGTCAAATGTGGTTATTATTATATCTTTTCAATTTCTGTTTAACTGTTTTCCTTTTTCATTTGGGAGGGAAGAAGTGAATGGTTCAATATGGAAAGAGGGAGAAGACGAGAGATTACATAACCAGAAATAACTATGACGTAAAACAAAAGGCATCAGTGTAACTTATTTTTAAAACGTTATGCTATTCCCAAATGGCTACAGTGGTACGGTTATTGATTTCTTAAATGACAGCTATGACTATGAAACATTTTTCCCCAACTGTATACCCTTAGCAGCCCTCTTAGATACATAAAACACTACATTTCCATACAATATTAACTTAAAACTCTAAATTTAATGAGGAAGTGAAGGAGTACAAGGAAATATGGTTCTGATATTTTCACAAGTATAACTACAAGAAAGTTGTCAGAGATTTGTAGGTGTACAATAATGCCTCCAGTCATAGGAAATAGGATGAGTAAGGGAGATAGCATTCACAGACAGCTTTCTGAATCCTGCCTGAACCCAATTAATGTATGAACCAATCTTATGAATTTTCTTAATCTTTGAGTTAGAAGGTCCCCCAGAAGCTGGGATGGGAGCCCTGAAGGCATAAATTTCCTCAGGGATCAACAGAAGCAGCAGTTTCAGATCTCCTGGCAGCAATAAGTTGCAACAACTTTAGCTTCCAGGGCAAGAGCTATAGCAGCAGTTTGTATGGATTCCATATCTGAAGTCAAGGTTTGTAGTGGCAATGTTTATATAAGTTTTAATGTTCATCCCCAGAAGTCAAAAGTTTTATTATAACTGTAAGTCACTCAAGAGCCTAATATGATAAAAGAGTGTTGCAGAATCCACTGAAAGCCAGGTTCAGTGCTGCCTGGAAGGCTCCTGTAACAATTTACTTCATCTCAGTGCTTTCCCTCTGGGATCATCTTTATTTATCTTGTTTGTCCCTACCTATCTCCCATAGGAGAATGTGAGCTCCTTGAGGTCAGGCATTGTGTGCCTTTCTCTGGATCTCCAGTGTTTAACACAGCACCTTACAGTGTAGGTGCTTAATAAATGCTGACAATGGGGTCTTACTGCAAAGCTTGAATCAGAACTGAAGACTTTTTGATTTCTAATTTTATACTAAAACTTTTCTCTGAAAGTAGTTAAAGTATGAAGTGGGTTTATAATTTAACAATTAACTCCACAGATCTAGATAATAAAGCAAGCACACACATAATCTTACATCTCAAAAGCAAGCCAAACTTCCCAATATTAAATGTAACAAAAAGTGCAACATACTCAGCCAGTTCAGCTCGAAAGCGCCAATTTCTGCTATTATCTGTTACTAAAAACTCCTGAAGCTGATAAAGATATTCTCTTCTTTTGTCAATATGAAGAAGCTAGAATAATAGAATGGAATTTTCATCAAGGCAGGGCACAGAGCAGCTGATAACATAACAACAAGTGGAATGCAGAGAATCTGTTAAATAACTAAAAAAAGAACCTATAAATTTTGTAAGAATAGGATATCAAAAATGTACTTAGCTCTTCCCCAAATATTTTAAGCTAAATCAACAAATAAAATATATCTGTTTGCTTCTTCTAAAATTCAATAATAAGACAAGAGAGTTGGATATCAAGGTGATTTGAAGGCTCAAAGTTATCGTGGTCTGTAGCAAAGAGAATTTTGCTGAACTTTGCTCCAGAGTCTAATATAAAGTTCAATATCTTCCTAATTTCTTGTGCTACATAAAGAAACTAGCTATTTTGGTTACTCATTTTGTATCAAAACAATTCAATTCCCACTCACCAACTATACATATAATTTTTAGGTGTCCAGAGAATAAATGGTAGTTTCTAGAACTGCTACATAAGCTGTAGTTTTATTATGCATAAAATTGAGAAAATGTAGTACCCCAGTTTGTCAGAGTTCAACCACTATAAATACTGGAATAAAGAGTGTGAAAGCATAATATCTTGATCTATCAATAAATGACAAGATTGAATGCAGTATTATCACTAATTGTAATACACACACATCAAATGAGATGTGTAAAGAGCTTTGCAAACAAAATACCATGTAAATATGAGTTATCTGAATAAAGCTAAAAGAAATTAGTTATTTGAACATAAGCCTTTTGTTGGGGATCCAGCAGAATACTAACTAGCACAAACAGCTTGTTGGTATCACTTAGTACTGTGACCCAAATTCGTCCATCAGAAAGAGTGTTTTATAGATGGAAGGATCCACTGGAAACTCAATCGTAAACCACTGTTTTAACATGGAGTAGAAAGGCTGGCTGGCATCTATGGCAAAATAAATGTAAAAAATTACCTTCAGAAAATCATGTAAGTGTTTAAGGACCCCTATCCTGACTTCATCAAGGTCCTTTAAAAAGCCATTGAAAATTGGAACCAGATCTGCAGCTGTCAATTGGTCTCCAAGTATTATTGCAAGCTCATGGATAGAGAATGCTAATGTCCTCCGAACTTTCCACTGCAAAAACATAAATAACTGCATTAGTAAATAAATTACTGAATGCTTAATCTTTAATGTATGAAATTAAATGTGAATTAAAATGTCCATAACCCACAAAATATAAAATCTGAATAAGAATGCCAGTGTGTTACTACAATCGATTCTCCATAATCTATGCTAGTAGCTCAATAGTGAATAAAAGAAAAATCTCCTTATCAACGATACATAGTTTTTAAATAATTCTTTCTCCCCAGAATAAAAATAATCTAGATAGAGATACCTTAACCCACCTGAGAACTCTTATTAGCACTGCTATAAAAGCCAATGCTAAAGAACTGAGAAATTTTACAAAATCTGTGGACTAAAATGGGGAGAAAGGAAAGAATTTATGAAAAGCACGAATTTAAGGGGGAGTACATAGGCTCTCAAGAAAGTCTGACTTGTCTACATGGTGTCTTTCATTGTTCAAAAAAATCTCTGCTCCACCCCGTAACAGAATTCTAGTTCTTTCTTTCTTTTATTAAAACTTGAGGATATTTTTTCTCCTTTCTTAGTTGCACAGCTACCTTGGTCTCAGGAACCAGAATTCAGGCTAGTATCAGATATATTATTGCTCAGACACATTACAGATAAAATAGGCTTTTATGGGCTAGTCTGAAAACCTGAACATCATTTATAGCAGTATTTCTATGGGAAAATGTTTTGGGAGTTCCAAATAACCAACTTACAAATCAACTTTCGGAATAAAATGATTCATAAAATTGAGAACTGCTTGTATGTCTTAGTTTTGGATACATTAAAATACTTTGAACGAAATAATGAAGCCTAACTATGTATGACTCAGAAGGAGGCAAAAAGTTCTTTGGAGTTCAAGATCTTCAGATGTTTTGGGCAAATCAAAGGTCAGGCTTCTTGAAATGTTAGATAAAATTTCATGAGTTCTTTAATTTTAAAAAATTCCAGGAAAAGGACAAAAATTAAAAACTTTATGCTTATCTGTAACTTAATTAAAATCTTTTACCCACCTGCATATCTGATGCAAGTGTCTCATAAGTCTCTCTCAGGCAGTGCCAGTTCTGTCTGCCAAGTGTAAGTGCCACACCTGGAAGGCTATACGCACAATGCTTAGCAATCTCAGTGTCAACGGTCTGTGCACGAGAGGGATCAGTCATAGATAAGTACTGATCCAACAATGCTTGAGGCACAACATCCTAATATAAGAAAGAAAAAAGATATTAACATTTTCTCAAAGAGTTTCTAAAAATCTACCTACTATTCAGAAGATAAAAAGATGCACAAATTATCTTAAAATAACATTACTCATGACATAGGAAGACTAATATCAGACTGAAAGTTTTTAATAACAAATGAACTATCTTATCAAGAGATGAGAATAACACCCAAAGGAAACAAAATGAAAGCCATAATAAAAAAAAAAGGTTTTAAGCTTGGAAAAGCAAAAAAATTTAAAGCATAATTAAAATTAGTAACTACCTGTACATGTATTCAAAATGAGCTAAGAAAATCACTCAATGAATATGGGTTAAGAAAAGAAACAAGAATAGATAAGCCACAAATGAACACTGAAGGGTATTCTATTACTTACTTGTACTTTAGATTTTCTTTCTTCTTCAGGGCTAAAACTATCTGTACTCAAGTCTGAATCATTATGCATGTAGTTAATAGTTGAATCCATACTCTGTTTAGAAAAAAAGACCTACTTAAAGAAAAGTCTGTTGTGTCTCTAGGTATTTTCTTCATTTAAATGTCTTAATGATATCCTTACCTTCAAGGCTGCCAAAAGATTTATTTATAACACGAATTCTAAAGAATCATTTTTATTTGCTCCCATTCACTGCACTCCCCCATCCCCACCTCCCTGGGCCAAATTCAGACAGTAAATATCTTAAACCTCTCTGGTATTATTTCCTTATGTCAAACAAAACTTACGGAACAACCTTATGTAAAACACACAGGTTGTTAAACATATGTAAACAAGTAGTTCTAAAAAGAAAGTCACATACATTTAAAATTTAGAATTGGGGACTATTTTTGAAATACAATCAATATTCTGAGTTAGACCATAAAACAGCATCTGTAAAAAGGTTCATGTTTTCAATCTGTAGATATAGAGGACATGAGATGTTACTGCTAATAATCCTCTGGCTTTCTCTATGCTCACTGACACATTTTTTTGTTCATATATTTTTAAAAAGCAAAACAACAACAAAAATTTTCCTTAAATAACAATAAGCTATCATATTGTCCCCATCTACAACAATACCAAATGCACAGAAGCTTATTTGTGTGCCATTATTTATATGACTATACTTAATGTGATTAACCAAAAGAACAGACCTTCACTCTGTCTGTATGAACCCTCGCCCAAAGGTGTTGGATGCCACCCCACCCCCCAACCCTCTTTCTAAGTGTCCTCATGATCATCCTATAAAAAGACTCTTTGGCTGGGACAGTTAGTAGAATGAAGGACAGTTTTGTGCTCCACTAATCAAAGAAGGTATGTCTGATATACACACATAACATACACATACATACACATTGGTATGTTTGATAAGGAGGAGGGGTGGGACATAAAGAACTGGGCAATGATTACAAAGGTTTAGCTACAAGTACAAACCAAAGATGATGCTAGTAATTGTACCCACCCTCACACTCCAGAGTCCAGATAATGTCACTGGCCCTCCGCAACATGGCCTCAAGTCCCGATCTTCTCCTGCTCAGATACTGTGCTGCTTGCTGCAGTGAAATGGTCCGATCAGAAACAAAGCACCTCTCCAAAAAGAAAAGGAAAGAGTTAATTTTTTTTTCTTTATAAAGGGCTTTGTTTCCAGTAAGACTATTTCACTGCAGTGAGCTACGTTAACATTGAGGCTACTAAATGGTCATGTAGACAGGGCTGGGATCTAACTTCTGAAGCACTCAACATGATACTGATGTTACAAAGACAGAATGTGGTGAGAATGATTACTTCTACTTGATACAGTACAGAAAGCTGAGTAATCAGCAACAAAAGGAATGGATATCCTATAGATTTTAGCTACAGCTATTCCCCATACAGCCTAATGTTGATTATTCAAACTATTCTAACGTAATGAATAATTTGTTACCTCAACACTATCGTTGATTAAAGGCACAGGATCATCTTGATTTATTTTACAATTCTGCAGCTCTTTTATGAGGATTTCATCCTGTAAATCATCTTCCCTGCCTAAGGTGACCAGCTTCTCTTCCTGAGTGTCCATACTGGTGGCTCGGAGTGCAGCAGACAATACTTCTACTTGTGCTAGCGTGCAAAAAAAAGAAAACAACGAATTTGAGCAAAAAAATTATCTTGCCCCAAAAGAAAATGTGTAAATTTAGTCATATTTTACTTGATATTTGTACTTTCAATGTTAACGGTCAAACAGAAGCTGAAAATTTTCTATTCTGATAATTCAATTATTAGTCCCTCAAAATAAAAGTAAATACAAACTAATATGTCTTCACGGGACAGATTAAAAGTTTAACTACTACTAAACATTATTGTGTGTTAGTATAAACAGACAAATGCTACAAAATTGTAGGAGGAGTCTTTGGTGTATTAAAGAAGCAATTCAGTAAAAGTTAACTGTTTTGGTAGCATATGAATCAAATGTAACCAACAAGGCTTACTTACTAAGCCATTTTAGCAGAAGAGCAGTCACACAAATCCTGCCAATATAAAACAATGGTAATTACATAGATTCTTGATAGGAGTTATAAACATTCATTCATTTAACATTTAAACATTCCTTATCTTGGGGCAGCTAGGTGGCGCAGTGGATAGAGCACCAGCCCTGAAGTCAGGAGGACCTGAGTTCAAATCTGACCTCAGACACATAACACTTACTAGCTGTGTGACCCTGGGCGAGTCACTTAACCCCATTGCCTAGCCCCCCCCCCCAAAAACCAAACCAAAACAAAACAAAAACATTCCTTATCTCATCCAAGTTAACTTCTGAAATTGCTTTATCCTTTTTCTTCTTGATTTGTGACAAAAGAGAAACCAGTAAGTACTTCCTGTACCTGTAATATAATGTCTTTCTTATATAGCCATTATTTTTTTTTTAAATTGGGGTTAAGTGCACTTGCCCAGGGTCACACAGCTATTAAGTGTCAAGTGCCTGACGTCGGATTTGAACTCAGGTCCTCCTGACTCCAGGGCTGGTGTCCTATCTACAGCACCACCTAGCTGCCCTATAGCCATTGTCTATAATCTGTAAGGGGTATAAAAAATGAAGATAGTATCCCAAAAGGGAGTAAATGTTCAGGGAGCAATCTTTAACATTTGGGGGGGGGGGGAGAGAAGAAGGGTTGGAGGAAATCCACTAGAATGCCTCAAATATTAAAAGAAAAATTTAGGAAAATTTTTTCATACTACAGAATTTAAAGAAAGGCAAAGTAACTGTTCTGGCACCTTTACTGTAGGAATATGGAGAAGTTATAATTTGTTAACAAGCACACTAAGGTTTCACCTACAACATAGTGATATCTTTTTCTTTTTTTTAAACCAGCACTTGATGCCAGTTCTCAATTCTGAATTGAACATTTCCTGGATTTTGCCAGTTCTAAGATGGAAACAGCATTTGTGAGGAACAGAATGGATTGACAACAAGACTCTACCAAATCTGGAGGTTAAGTCTTAATTTGCCTAATCTGTACTGACAATATAGAGATAGATGGCAATGGGGAGAAATGGTTGAAATCTGTTAGTCATATATCTTAGATTCCCTGAAGCTATAGGTTATAATTATAACGAACAATTCCTTTTTCCTAGTCTCTTACTCAAAAATCCAAATTTAGCAGGTGTAGAGTGACTATTAAGTATCTTTTAAAATAGAACCGGCACAATGAACTATAGAAATATTGTTCCTCCAGAAATCCAGAGAAACTCTTATATCAAGAACTTCTAATCTAAAGGGTATATCTAATTCTGGACAGCCTTGACTCAAGACGTTGCTATTTTGTGTTCTCAAACTAAGTGCCAATTTTTTAATATAGGGACTCTCTAAGTCTTAATAGACACAGAAGACACTTTGAATCTTATTTCTGAGAAAAATGATGCAGAGAATTATATAGCAGCTTTTCCATGCTACTATAAAAATACCCAATACAGTGTCTGAATGAATATTTTCAGTTAATTTCCAAATTTCATTGCTTAAATATGTTAAAAAAAAAAACAAAACCCAACCCCAAACCTGTAACTCTACAACAGGATAGAGATAAGGGCATTCAATGGGTGCCTTTTTTAAGATGCACATCTGCCATTCTATTCTGCAGAATAGATGTATCAGTTTTGTGTACTTAAAATGAAGGTATGTTTGCAAAAACCAAATACATGCTCCATCTTACACTGCATAAAACATGATAAATGATACAAAAATAGCACTGGCTAATTTAACTAACAAAGTCGGAGGTGACATTTAAGAATCCCACAACATTTTTGACAAGTAAATCATTCTTAGAGTCTTGTGCTACAGTATATATTTGAGTCCTAGTCAGCAAGATTTACGTTCACATCATGCCTTTGGTAGTTGACAGCTATGTAACCCCGTGCAAGTCACTGAGCCTCCAAGTGTCTCAGGAAGTTCTCTGGGACTTATCTGTTCTTATAGATGGGTGGCCATCTGAATTGGCAGAGTTCTTTATTATGACAAACATCTATATCTATGCTACATATTTGCATAGATAATTCTTAAAATTCAAGACTATTTAGATGCCTGAGATATTTCTCCATTAATCATTTTCTCTTTAATTCAGTTATTTTTTTCCCTGAATTTTAATAAAGTACTTTGAGAAGAAAATAGACAATGATGACAGCTGACACTGATTAAGAATACTGAAGGGTTGTAAAATACATTACTGAATATGAATCAACCAACCAACTTTTAACAAGCAATTAGATTACTACAGGAACTATTATTCCTATTTCAAAGATAAGAAAACTGAAGCTCAGAGTAGTTAAGTGACTTGCTTATGGTCAAACTGCTAACTCAAGGAGGCAGACTTCAAACCCAAGTCTTTTTGTCTCCAAGTCTAATGTTCTATGAAGTATTCCACACGGTCCATAACAGAGATGTTTAGGGTAAAGTTAAATGTCACAACATACAGAGTTTTTGTTTTTGTTTTTTTGGCTAGGCAATAGAGTTAAGTGACTTGCCCAGGGTCACACAGCTATTAAGTGTCAAGTGCCTGAGGCCTAACTTGAACTCAGGTCTTCCTGACTCCACAGCCTGTGCTCTATCACTGGGCCACCTAGCTGCTTCACCATGTATACATTTTAAAAATGATTAAATTTAATGTTCCAAACATTTTTGGGAAAGACGTTGTGATCAGCCACACTTCCTTTGGAGGAATATTAGTAGCATAGCAATTTTTTTTTCCTAGCTTAATCTATGACCTTTTTCTTTTCTCCTGGGTGAATTTACCCATATTGCAATATAGGAAGTGTCAAGGTGTTACCTTTTTAATGGAAGTGAAGTGAATGTTTTACAAAATGTGGCAACTACTTTCCCTAAAGTATTGGTCAACAGCTGTGCAAAAACTGTAGTAGTTCACCTTGAACCTTGATTCCTTGAAGGTATGTAGTAAATGTCCACAAAGGACCATCATTTATCAGTTTCATTCAATTATTTTCTAGAAAACTAGAACCAGTGAAAATGAGCTGACTTGAGCAAAATACCCCGAAACTTTAATTCTTGGGGAAGAAGATGAAGAGAAAGTACATACCCTATCTTCAAATGAGAAAATGTATGTAAAGTACCTTTTGAATTACAGAATCTTTGTACTTATAGAAACAGCTATTACTAAAATCTTTACTTGTTGCTGAAAGCTAAGTTATCCTATCTTAGTTTCCAGTATTGATGATAAATGAGGGAAAAATAAATTCAGAGAAATTTGTGACAATCTTACTTGGTATTCACACTTTTTTTGTACCAAAAATTATAATACTCCCTATTCTTCATCAGATTAAGGGAAACTCAAGTTTCATTCACTCATCCATCCCACAAGCATTGTGCCAAGGAACTGGGAATACTGATACAAAAATGAAACAGTCACTGACCTCAAGGAATTTATATACTATCTGACAAAAGGCAGCAAAAGGAACAGCTAAACAGGTTTACACAGATAATCAATATAAAGTAATTCCCAGGGATGAGGGCATTAGGAACTGGGAGATCAGGATAGGTATACATTCTAGGTATGGGAAGTGGGGGAGGGCAGAGAAAGACTGTGCAAAGGCACACATCCGGGACAGGGAATGTAATATATGAACAGTAAGCTTGCCAATTTGGCTAGGATACAGTGTATGGGGGAAAGGGAATGGAGGGGTGTAGAAAATAATGTATAATCAACCTAGAATAATAGGCAACAGGCTAGAGTGACTGTGATGGGCTTTAAAACAGAGGAATTTCTATTTTTATCTTTGAGTCAGTTAGAGGAGCCCCTTAAACTTCTTTCTTGAGTAGTCGGTGTTTTAAGACTATCAATTTAGCTGGTAGGTGGAAGACCGGATTGTTAAGGAGAGTCTGAATTACAGAGAGGCCAATTAGGAGATTGCTGCACTTGTCCTGAACTAGGGTGGTAGTCCTTTTAAAGTGAGAAATGGGGAGAGATAAGAGCTGTTATGAAGGAGGTAGAATCAATACGCCTTGGCAACTGACTGGATATGAAAAGTAAAAAGAATGGGGCTGAGAACCTGAGTAAATGAAAGGATGATTTCAATAGAAATGGAAGTTAGGAAGGGAAGGGATTTGGGGATAAATAACAGCATATAGAAAAGTGAATTGTTTTGGAAATGTTGAATTTAAGATGCCTATAAAACAATGCTGTTTTTTGTAAATGTTGAGAAAAACTAATACCTAAAGTGTTACTAGCTACAGGATTAAACAAGATGAGCTCTGAGGTTCCTTCCAGCTGAAAGGCCTAAACTCCCAAGACTGATTATTCCTCACTTGCTATCTCATCATGAAAGTTAAATATTTAACAAGGAGGTAACTTGTATGTTAGGGTGGTTGGCCAGGCAAGAATTCTGTATTCTTCTTCATAATTTATTTTGTCTAGATGTCTGAAAAACATTGCTGAAATGTGGAATTTCAAATAAAAATGTTAGAAAGTACAGGCACTTCTGGATACAGTAATTTATGGAATAAGAACTATTCTATCTGCTGGGGAAAAACTGCAAACATCCACTGTTGACTCCTTTATCAATGAGGAATCACAGCAACCTGCCCTTTTTCCACCTTATTTATATTTTTTATGAACCTTTGGGATCACCAAAGATTAAGCAAAGAGGAATCTTTTCCCATGTGAGAAATTATTATTAATAACCAATATCTATGGGAAATTCAGAGCTCTCCCCTTTTTTCAAAGTACTGATTTTTAAAAAGTTCAGTCTTCTTCAGGACTTTTCTGATAATGAGATTGCATTATTCTCTTTTGGTCCAAACCTTAGAAGGAATTCAATCTAAAGCAGGGAAGCCCACTGTGTTCTACTCAAGCTTGGGTGGAGACAGATCTTTTCGTCTAGACAGCCCAAGGCTGGAGTGGCAGGAATAGAGAGAGAATTTCTCTGTCCAAAGGTCACTCTCAGCCCCTCATTGAACACCTAAGAGTATATAAACTGTGCGCCCGCCACCAAGACTGTCTTTGGTCTGAGAAAGATTGCCAAATGACCATCTTTTTATTAATAACCTGCTGTCCTTATTAATAAAATGATTATGTTACCCAGAAACTGTCTCTCAAATCTTTTTAATCAGCATACTCATTGAAATTTTTAGATGAAATTTTATGTCCTCTTTGTATGTCTGGTTTCCTAGTATGCACATACTATTTGCTTTAAGCTTCATGGCATAGACTACTGTTAAAAACTGCTATTTGCCCCATATTTGAAGAAACAAATGAACCTGATTTTAAGATTCATGGTATAGTGGAAAGAGCACTGGTTTTAGAATTATAATACCTGAATTCATTGCTCAGCTTTGACACTTAGCTGTATGATCCCAATCAGTTCACTTAAACTCTGTAGGCTTCAATTTCTTCTATAAAATGAGCATATTAATATTTGCACTACCTGTCTCTCAGAACTATTGTGAGAACATTTTTAAAAGCTATTTTCTGTGGATCTGTTCTTTTTTAATTTCACTGGAGCAGGAAATTCCTATAATTTCCTTGACATAAGCAACTACTGATGAGGAAATTCTACCAATGTAGATCGATCAGCATCTGCTCTGCAACTTACTCTTCAAAAGGTACCTAAGGCATTGATAGGTCCGGTAATTTGTTTATGGTCCTGTAGCCATTCTATGTCAGAGGAATTTTATAGGGGAGGTTTGTTTTTTAAATGAAACGAACAACTACATTTCAAATCATGCTGTTTGTTTTTTTTATAGCTGAATATCCTATATTTTTAATTTTTTAGACTGCTTTATATTTTGGATAATATTTTTACTCACATGAACCTTATTTTTTAAAGCATTTAGAGTCTCATAAAAGAAAAAAAAAAAAGGGTTTCAAATCAGAAAAACTGGCTGGGTTTCAATGCCAATTCCTTTCTCTTTGTAATCTTGGATAAATCACTAAACCTCTTTGGGTTTCAAGTCTCCTAATATATAAAATGAGGGGGCTGGATGAGATGATCTCTAAGTTCCCTTTTAGCACCTGAAGTTTTTATGATTTTGATTTCCATATTTATTATGTTTCTCAATTTTATGTAGAAATAGGAAGGCTGGATAGTCTTTATTATTATTTTTTTTTATTTTTAGGCAGTTGGGGTTAAGTGATTTGCCCAGGGTCACACAGCTAGTAAGAGTCAAGTGTTTGGTCTAAGGCTGGATATGAATTCAGGTCCTCCTGACTCCAAGGACAGTGCTCTATCCAATGCGCCACCTAGTTGCCCCTTGGATAGTCTTTACAGGTTTAATAAGTTGCCTGGTTCTACAAAACTTTGTGCATGTTGTAAAAAACAGGATCAAAAACCTTTACCTTAAAAATAGTTGTTTCTTAAGGACAGTTAGGTGGCGCAGAGGATAGAGCACCAGCCCTGAAGTCAGGAGGACCTGAGTTCAAATCCGAACTCAGACCAAACATTTGACACTTACTAGCTGTGTGACCCTGGGCAAGTCACTTAACCCCAACTGCCTTAAAAAAGCCAAAAAACACAAAATAACTGCTTCTCAAGTGTCAACCCAAGATATAATTTTAAATGTCTAATTTCTTTCTACTTCTGAGCTCCTTAATTTATTTTTGTCTCATTGGGGTGGGATTTCAAGGGGAGACAGATTAAGGGACTTGCCCAGGGTCATATACCTATAAGCGTCTGAGTTCATATTTGAACTCAGGTCTTCCTGACTCCAGGTCCAGCACTCTATCCACTGTGCCACCTAGCTGTCCTATATTGACTGTATTACCCTGGGCATGTCACTTATTCTTGTCTGCCTCAGTTTTCTCAACTGTAAAATTGGAATAAAAATAGCACCTACCTCTCAGAATTCTTGTGAGGTTAAAATGAGATAATATTTGTAGTATTTTTAGCACAGTGCTTAGCACATAGTAGACGCTAAATAAATGCTCATTTCCTTCCTTCCCTTCTGGAAACATATCCATGTCTCCCTCATCCTTAAAAAATCCTCATTTGATCCTATAACTGTAGCTCTTCTCCCTTTTTCAGCCAACATAGTTGAGAAAGTTAGCTACACTAGGTACTTCCCCTCCTCTCTTTTCTAAACATAACTCAACTGAAACTGCTCTCTCTAGTTATCAATGATCTCTTAATTACTAACACTAATGACTTTATCTCAATGCTCATCCTTACTGAATTTTCTTCAGCACATGACACTACAGATTACACTTCACCTCTTGGATACTCTCTTCTGTTTCTCCTCCTACCTTTCTAACCTTTCCTCAGTCTCTTCTGCTGGATATCATACTCACTAATTGTAAGCATCAACCCTGACAGTCCCTCAAGGTTCTATCCAGGGCTGTCTTCTTTTTTTGATCTTGTCAGCTCCCATGGGTTCAAGTATCATCTCTACGTGGATGAATTCCAGATCTATTTATCTAGCCCCAGTCT
This sequence comes from Vombatus ursinus, assembly GCF_900497805.2. Classification (NCBI taxonomy): domain Eukaryota; kingdom Metazoa; phylum Chordata; class Mammalia; order Diprotodontia; family Vombatidae; genus Vombatus; species Vombatus ursinus. The sequence continues at coordinate 36,800,619 of NW_020955033.1, forward strand.
CCCTCCTGAGCTGGAGCCTTTTGGACATCTTGAAAAGGATGTCCTGTAGGTACCTCAAACTCAGCATGTCCAAAAACAGAACTCACATTTTCCTCAAATCTCCAAACTCCCCTCTTGCAGTCAAAAGCACTACAATTCTTCCTAGTCCCAGGCTTTACAAACTTAGTGTCATATTTTTTGACTTCTTACTCTATTATCATTAGATATATCCAACCTATTGCCAAATTTTATTGTTTGTGCTTGCATGACATATCTTGAACATTATCCTTTTCTCTCTACTCACACAACCACCACCCCTAGATTAAGTCCTCATGGCTTCTCAACCTTCAGGGGAACTGGCCAACTGCAGTGCGTTGGCACCTGAGCTAAAAATGTTTGTTTACATTTCTAAACACAAAAAAGCTTCAATTAAAAATGTAAAAACCATTCTTAGCTTGCCAGTGGCACAAAAACAAGTAGCATCCAATCCCTATAGTTTGCTGACCTCCTGTCCTAGACCATTGGTCTTCTTACCTTAAGTGTCCACTCAATCCCTCCTTTACTCAGGGGCCAATGATTTTCCTCAATTGCAAGTCTAACCATAACCCTCCTATATACTCCAGTGTCTTCCCCATTACCTCTAAGGATCCAATATTCCAATATTCAATATTTACATCCTCTGGAATGTAAAACTTTCTAATCTGACCCATTCTTACATTTTCAGTTTTCTTATGCTTAACACTACCACCACCACCTGTCAATGACTCTGCTACACAGACCTATTTGTTGTTTCTTATTTAACACTTTGTCTCAGTGCCTTTGCAATGCTGGCTTCCTTCCTGATCCCTCTACTGCTAGTGTCTTCCCTTCTGAGATTACTTCCCACCTACTCTACATATATCTTTTATAAGTATCTAGTTATTTATAGACGGTCTTCCCCATTAGAATGTGAATTCCTTGGGGGTAGGCACAGTGATTTTGCTTTTAGTTGTATACCTCCATGTCTTAAGCTTACTTCCTGGCACAAAGCAAGCACTTAATAATTGTTTAATGACTGACTGACAGGCTAGAGGAGTGTGGAAAAATAGAGTATATGAAACTTGGAGGGTTAAACACAATGCACTCACCCAGTGATCATGTTATTGTAAAGAACCAGGTAACCAACAGCTCCTTGGCTTGACTAGAGAGGAGACAGGGGTAGATGAGCATACCTGATCACATACTTAAAGGGTTTCTCCCCTGTTCACCATTTCCAATATGCCCATATCTTGTAGGACTTTGTTGCCTGGTTAGGTATGGCTGAGGTGGAGGACATTTTGAGTGCTTTGGAGCTTAGCTACAGAGTATTCTTTCACAGCTAAGTACTAGTTAAAGAAGTAAGAACTGGTAAAGACTACATGCAGGGACCTGTGCTTTACAAAGAAAACACATCTTGTAGGTGGGTGCTCAGATAGTGGATATCCGGTTACCCTATTATACAGGAGGTACATCTGGAGAGAGAAATTCAAGCCCAAAATTAGAACAGGCAGCATGGTACAATGGAAAGAACGTTGGAATTGGAGGATAGTGGTTTGAATCCCACCTCTGCTACTCATTACCAGTGTGATCTTGGGCAAAACAATTCAGTTTCCTCATCTGTAATATGATCTCTAAGAGTCCCTCTAGATTGAAATCTTATAATCCCTTTCCAGTTGTTGGCTTACCAAGCTATAAAGTCTCAACCTTTCAGAAGTGTCCTTTAAGAGCAGCCTATCCTTCCCTCTTATTGTGCTAGTCGCTCTCCTCTGATTCCATCAGCTGAACAGAGTATTCCCAATACATTTATTTAGGAATAATAATAATATTGATAAAAAGTATGAGTACAGACAAAAATAATTTGTTTGTTTAAAATATCATTCCTAAGCAGGCCCAATATTTTGTTGGTTGAACCATGTACAGTGTGGGACCTGGTAGTTAGGAAGACCTGAAAATGGATCAAATTTGGCCTTTATTTCCCTTTATGGCATGGAGTAGAAGATAAGGTACTATACAAAGGTTAAAAGCAGGAAAGTCTACATATTTTAGGTTTCCTTGGCTGGTGTAAAAATTATAGTAAATGTGTATCTTTCTTGACCCCAATGACACTAATCAGAGGCCCCTGGATGCCTATGTGGAAGCAACATGGAAGCTTTCTGATTCTGCAAATCCCCTCGTGTTGTATGGACTACACGAACATACACACACACACACGCACAGAGTCTCAATTGTCTATATCATAAAGACCAAACGATAGACCGATCAATTAAATTGAGACCACAGCCCTCTTTGTGTAAGATGAACTGGTACTTGGTGAAAAAAATTTGGTGAATACTTCTTGTGTCATTTAAATGTAAAAATCTGCTAATACTTTCCTTAACAATGTAGCTTCTTATTATGAATGATATATTCCTGTACTTGTGTATTCTAGTTTGTGTACATATCATGACTTATCTAAACTTTCTCCCTTAGGATCACCCAGTACAGTGCTTTTGAACAAAGTAGGTCCTACCAAACACAGGGTGAGTAGAAATGAATTGCTCAGTCCTGCATCGAAGGAGGTATTTTAATTGGCAGGGCTTCCAGAGGGCTGCCCAAAGCATTAGTGAAGTTTCCAATTTGCTTTACAAGGTTTGAAAGAAGAATCTGTATTTGCATCTATCCTCTATAACTTCTCTCTTCTTCATTTATGGTTTCATTTTCTTCCTCACCTGGTTGTTGTTTCTAATATCAACTAAGGAAAGACATGTCATGACAAGAACATCCCATTGTGGACCTCATGGGACATTTCTGAATTTTTTTTTCACTAAAATGATATCACTGCTACTAGGAAAGGGAGGATTTAATGATTAGAACTAAATTATTCTTTTACTACAGCTCTGGAGCAACATTTCTTTGGAAAGCAGATACCATGACAGAAAATACTTCCCAATTAGAATTCCAACTACATCTGTATGGAGGGTAGGGAGGAGTGTAGTGGTAAAGAGAAATCTTGAACAAGAAATACTTTTTCAATGTTTCAATTGGGTTCCTTGGTAAGTGATCATCACCAGTTCAGTACAGTACATGGATGACATGAAAAACCTTCTTTGAAGCAATATTTGTCAACTGTATAGTCAGCCAAGGAGATGGTCTATGTCTTAAAATGTTTCCATCTGAATAAGGCAGAAATTATTTGAGGCAAAAATGGCTGCATGTATATACCAGCTTCACAAAGACAGAGAAGAAAAAGTATTCGTGAGTTACAAGTGACTTAAAGCTCATTTAAAACCAGCAGTTAAAACAAAACAATCTGCAAAGGACATAGCCTCAACTTCTGATAATTCTAATTCAGCAACCTCTACTACCCACCAGCACCAAAATATAATGTTTTTACTTGGAATGACTGTTTTTTGTCAAGTTTCAATCAGTTCCATATTCAATACAACCTTATTCATTCTTCCACAGAATATTTCTGAATTTGAAAAGGAAAGTGATAATAGGTCTCAATTTAATAGGTGTTTAAACTTTAAAAGCTTTATGACTTTAAGCAAGCTGAATAATGGGAAAAGAAAACATTGTTCTCAGAGTAGGTTATCAGAGAAAGTGAAAGATAGCCCCTCAAAATGACAAGCTGAAATTGCAGCAGGAAGAACTTAAGTAAAATACATGCAGAACATAAAGATTATTAAGTATATTACACCAAGGAAGATTGTGGAATCTCCATTTCTTACAGAAAAATCTTTCTAAAATGTATTGGTATGGGATGTTATTGGTTTAAATAATTATGTTAAGCACTTTCCTAAGGTTGAACCTAGGTATAAATCCAACTTGATGGAAGTGAATGATTTTTTTTTTTTGATAAATTGCTCGAGGTTTTTGTTTAAATGTTTTTATTAAAAAAAAAAATTAGGGGCAGCTAGGTGGTACATAACAGAACATAGGCTTGGAGTCAGGAGGACCTGAGTTCAAATCTGACCTCAGATACTTGACACCAGCTATATGACCCTGGCAAGTCACTTAACCCCAATTGCCTCATCAAAAAACAAAAAAACAAACAAAAAATTAAAGACCTCCATGGCACAACTTCTTCCCAGCACAATTAGATTTTCAGTTAGATCAATTACAACAATACAATTACAACAAAGAAATTTTTTTTCTGACCTCACTGAAAAAGAGGGTGAGGGGGCACACTTCAAACAAGGTTAAAAAATATGCTTTTAGAAAACCTTTAGAAGGAATTGCCAACAGAACTTAAACATACTGGCATCCAATTTCCTGGTGCAGGGAGTAAGGAGAAATGTGCTCCAATACAAGGTGTAGAGAGGTCATTACTCTGCAAACCCTTGCCCACCTGCCCACCCATCCCAGCCTCTTGTTTTTTTAAACTCTTTTTCTTCTTTCCAGATTCATGAATGTGCAGTGACTCTAAAGTAGCGTTTTTTCCCTATTTATTTTTTTTTGGAAAAAAAAAAAAAGGCCATGGGTGACATTCCTTCCAGGCTTGTTTCAATTCCTTGTAAGGCTGATACCTGGTAGAACCTCCAGCTGATTGTAGCTGCCCTCATCAACCCCAGCCACAACTACATTTTCTGAACTAGGAAATGACTATCGACAATTCTCCCTCCCCTTTTGAAAAAGAGAAGAGTTCTTCAGAAAGAGTCCTGTTTAAATCACAATTCAGTGCAAAACCTAATCACGAGTTGCGTCCCTGCCACAATGGTTGATGCCCTCTGTTCCTGCACAAAGTCAATATGGTAGGTTTCACATCATTTTATGGGTCTAAACAGGTAAAAGTATAATCAAATATTTACTCCAAGTGGCCATGGGGAATAGAAGTACATTGATGTGCATTAAGAATTTATCCCCTTCAGCTCTCCCTTGGCTTCACATAGTGAGATAAAAAGGAGGCCATGATTTTCAGCTCCAGTACTCACTACTTACTACCACTACTATACCTCAGTACAACATTCACTGAAACAAAAATGAGTTATAAAGTTAGACAAGTTTATTAAATAGAACAACCCAAGCAACTGCTTACACATGACACTCAAGAGAGACTTGTGGAACCAGTGAAGGTCAGGAAAAATAGACTTTAGGCTTGAGGAAGGATTGGCAAAGAATTCCTGACCCTGAAAAAAAAACTTCTGCAATGGGATAATGGGAGAATATCCACAGCCAATGCTTTGTCATTGTGCTTAAAAAACTAGGCTTCTCCAAATGTGCATCCAATAAAGTTTGGTAGCTAGGTTATAGTAGACAGTGTACACACACACATACACACACACACCACGCTTTTCTCATCCCAAATGCTGGAGTTTCATGGCTAAGGATCCTAATTCCCCAACATTTTGGCTTGATGTTTCCAGAAGGTTTTTCTGCACTGCCCAGTATCACTGAAAGTGGGTGAGAGAATGGAAGAGGTTGCTTCCCTCAATCCATAAAGTGCTGGCCACAGGCACCTTCAGTGTAAAGAGACACACCCATCCAGCAAGATCTAGGTCTTTTTGTTAGGATTTTATTTAAATTTTTTAATCTATATAAACTAACATTATTGGTCTTTTTTTGTTTTTCTTTTCTTCCTTCATTTAAGAATTAAGGCTGTATTCCATAAAGAAAGTTAAATAAAGTATTTTCTTTCTCAATTTTTGAATAATTTGAGAGAGAATGATTTATGTAATAAGGGTATGAACTGTTCCTTAAGAACTTGAAAAAATCATACCGTATAACCAAACTGGACAAGTTTCTGGGTTTGTTTATTTTTTCGGAAGGGAAGGGGGTAGTTCCTTTACAGCTAGTTCAATTTCTTTGTGACTGGATTATTTCAGGTCTTTATTTGATATTGTTAATTTGGACATTTTGTATTTTTGTGGAATATTCTATATTTCTTTTGAATTTTCAGTTTTGCTGGCAGACACTTTATAGTAGGTTCTGATCACTCTTTTCATTTCTGTTGTAAATTTAACTGTTGATTTTTAAGTTTAATGGGATTTCCTTTTAAAAATCAAGTTGGCTAAAGATTTATTTTCTTATTCTCTTAAAACTGGCTTTTAGATTTCTGAGTTCTACAATCTTGTTTTCCAATTCATCCACTTCTTAAATTTTCAGAATTTCCTCTTGTGTACTTATATTGGGCTATTTAGTTTTTTAATATTTTAAAAATTGCATATTCACTTTATTAATCCTTAGTTAAATTTTACTTATAATTTGTTCTTAGAGATAATTTTTCCTCTGAATATCAACTAAGATGCATCCTAGAAACTGGGAAGCATATTCTAGGAACAATTGTTTGTTTCACAGCTTCCTGATGAGAGTTAGCAGGACTTAAGAAATACTCTGTAAATGAAAACAAAGTAAGTACAACAATATTTAATGTTTTTCAAGTGCAAATTTTGAAAATGTGTGCTGTGTAATTTGGAGGGATTCTAATAAAGTGACAATAATAAAGAGATTCATTCTTCTGCTAGGCATTTACTCCTAGTAAAAGTCAATGATAACAACAAAAGCCCTACATACACCAAAATATTTGGAGCAGCACCTTTTATAGTAGCAAAGATCTGGAAACAAAGCCCACACCTATCACGTGGGGAATGGCTGAACAAGTTGTGGCACATGAATGTAGTGGAATATGACTGTGCTGAAAGAAATGGTATGTATGAATACTAAGGACAGGCATGGGAAGAGTCACATGACCTGAGGCAAAATGAAATATGCAGAAGCAAAGAAAGAGTGACCACAATGATTACAGCACGTAAATCGAGAGAACAGCACTAGAACCACTAAAACAGAATGCTGAGCAATTATTATGACCAAGCCTGGCCCTAAAGAGAGATTAAAAAGGGGGGGAGGATGCGGGTTTGAAACACCATGGATAATGTCAGACTCTTTCTACATTCTGGTTAATTTGCTATTTCCCCCTTTTTTTCTTGTTATACAAGATGGCTCTCTGGGAGGGGAAAAGGGTTCAGGGACACTGGGAAAAGTACAGGATGTAAAGGCAAAAAGAAATAAACTAAAAATCTTATTTTTAAAAGTCTGATGCATTTACCATTAAAATATGGGAGCTGATTAAGATAAAAACCAGGTGTCACATCTTTCACTGAAAGTCTTCAAGCTTCATAATTACTTCTTAGATGTACTGGAAAAAAGGTTCTATTCTAGATATATGGTTCTATTCTAGATATATGGTTTGAACTAGATGGTTCCTGAGATTTCTCTGAAATTCTACGATAAGGTCTCTTTCTGATGAATTCTGAACTGGTCTATTATGTGACTATGCCAAGCACCTATGATTGTTGTGCCAATCACAACCTCTCTGCGACTTTTGTACTAAGTTTACAGGGGTTGCCTCAAACGTAAAGCTCGAGTGACTCGTCTAGGAGTCACCCAGCTAGTGAAAGAGGTGAGTGCTGAACTTAGGTCTTCCTGCCTCCAAGCCCAGAACTCTATCCCTCTTTGCCATAGTGACTCTAAACTGGTATCATGTGGAAACTGCCAAAACAACGGGAGATTTTTTTGCTATGATTTAAAGTGATCTCTTCTAACTTTTACAGACAAGTTTCTCGAATCACCTATAAAACTTCAAAGCTGGAAGAGACCTCAGCAGTCATCTAGTCCAACTCAATCCCCACTATTATAACTAAGGAGAACATACAACCTCTGCCTTAAGACTTCCGATAAACAGAAAACCATTACCTCCTATGACAATCCATTCTACTTTTTGACACTTCTCATTGTTAAGAAATTTTTCCTTCCATTAAGCCTAAATGCCTCTTTGCAATTCACATCCATTGCTTATGATTCTGTCTCCTAGGATCAAAAAGAACAAGTCTAACCTGTCTTCCTCAATGCCTCAAATATTTTCAGACATCCATCAAGCCTCCCAAGTTCTCTTTTTTCCAAGCTAAATATGCCCAGTTCTTTCAACTAATCCAAATATAGCAGAGACTCAAGGCTCTTCCCCATCCTAAATACTTTCCAGCTTATCAATGTCCTTCCCTAAATTAGGCTGCTCAGAACTGAATACTCTGGATGGAGTCTGACAAGAGCACTGAGGAATTACCTTTCCCTTATTCCTGAATGTCTCTCTCTCTTACTGTACTCCAAAACTGCACTGGCTTTTTTTCTCACTGCCACATTACACTAATATTTATAATACTCCACTGACCTGCCAGTTGAGCAACCGTGTCAAAAAAAAAGAAGTAAATTTAGTTATGGCGTGATCTGCCCTTGATGCTATGTTGGTTCTTTGTTACTCTTGCTTCCTTTTTTAAGATATTCACTAACCATCTTTTTTATGATTCATTAAAGATTTTGTCAAGGAATTGAAGAAGCAAAGTCAAGAACAATGACTTTTAGTATGCAGATTCTATTTGCATTTCTATTTTCTAAGATCAAGACTACATTTGTTCTTCTCCAGTCCAATGATACATTTTTTCCCATTTTCCATGATCTTTCAAATACCACCGACAGTAGCACAGCAATCACATCCACCGATTTTTTCAGTACTTGGGGATATAATTCGTGTGCAGCAAATGCCCTAAATCATTCAAGGTCATTGAAGTGTTAACTTTAACTATCTCCTTACTTATTTTGATTATCAATTCCCTGTTAGGCATTTTTGTTCTGCCATTTCTAGTACAAAGGTCATTTTCCTTGGCAGAAAAAACAAAAACATAATAAGAATTAAGCAGGTCTACCTTCTTTCGGGTCAATTATCAGTGTCCCATCCATCCCAGGCAGCAGTCCTTTCTTTGATCCTTCCTTTTCCCCCAAAATAGCTAAAAAACAAACAACATTTTTGTTGTCCTTAGTTTTCCTCAAAATCCTCGGTTCTGTTCCCGACATTATTACAGGGGCAGCTAGGTGGTGCAGTGAATAGAATGCTAGGAATATGGAAGACCTAAATTCAAAATTTGAACTCAGACCATGGTGTGGCACCTTATCTGTAAAATGGAGATAATAATAGTACCTAACTCCCAGGGTTGCTGTGAGGATCAAATGAGATAATATTTGTAAAGTGCTTAGCACATTGTCTGACACTTACTAAGTGGTATATAAATATTAGCTGTTTTTATTTTTATTCCTACCACACTTCCATACATCTGTTACCTGCTCATGCTTCCATCTTCTGTACATATTATTTAGAAATTTAAGCTCTTTGGTGACATTCACATTAACTACTTCATAAAATTCCTATTTTTATTTCTAGCTTGAATTATTTGCCTTAGTGTTTTCAGAATTTCATTCATTAGAGTTTCCCACCATCCCACCTAGACTAATCTGCCAAACCTTTCTTTAAGGCAAGAAGCTATTATATTCGCTCCACTTCTGGCAGAAAGTACTACCTACTGATGCCTGAATAACTGAAATATACCATCACTTACTGTATTATGCCATTCTATCATGCTGGTGACATTCTCTAAACTTTTGATTCTTTTTCCTTCCTCTCCAGGTGGTCTGTAATACATTCTGATGACAAAATTGCTTCTGTTTGTTTTCACTCAAATGCACTCCACTATGTTTTCCTCTTCTGGTTCCTGGGTTTCTTTAGATTCCAGTCATGGGTTTCATCTAAACCACAGGATGTCTCAGTGGTAATGATGAGTCAAAATTTGCCTCTTTGTATCACTAGTTCCTCTTGCTTGTGCATTTGCATATATACATTTGAGGTTTTTTTTCCCCCCTCATGAACTGGATTTCGTGCTAGTCTTCTCTCAATGGTAACTAGCTGGATGGATATACACATATCTGAAAGCTCTTTTGATTAGATATGCAAGTGATCAGGCAAACACAATTTTACTATCTATACTAAATGCCTGTACTTCCTCACTTTCCATTTATTTCTTAACACCTTATAATCAGGCTTTCAACCTCACCATTAAACTGAAAATACTCTCTTCAAGGTTATCAACAACCTTTTTTTACTGCTCAAACCAATGATCCTTCCACACCCTTTGAAACTGGAGACTACCCTCATTTCCCATCCCTTCTTCCTGGATAGTCTTTTTCCTACCCCGGCATCCATGAGATTAATTACTCTCTCAAGGTTCTTTATCTATCTGCCTGATTATTCCCTAGCTGGACCATCATCCATCTCCCACCCTAAAATGATGACTCTGTTTCAAGGTTCTGTCCTGGCTCATCTTCTCTCTCTATACTCTCTACTTTGGCAATCTTATCCACTCCCATTGGTTCAAATATGTCATCTCTCTGAATATGACTCCTAAATCTATATATCCAACTCTAATCTTCCACCAGAACTCTGGTCCTATATTGTTAACTCCCTACTAGTCATCTCCACCTAGATATCTAATCTCAAGCTTACCACGTCCAAAACAGAAATTATCCAACCCCCATAAACCTAACCTTCACTAAAAGTCAGTCAATGAACAAGCATTCATTACAATGCCCACTATTGCCAGATATTATACAAGGTACTGAGGATACAAATACAGAGCCCTCTGCCCTTAAAGTACTTACTTTCTACTGGGGAAATAACATGTTAATAACACATTCACAGTTAAGTAAATACTGGATACTTACAAAGCATACATTCTGCAATCTTGCAAAAGCAAACTGGTTTTAGACATTTTGGTTTTGTTACTTCTAGTATAAATTGGGGAGGAGCAGTGTATAGATCTATAATTTCCTCTTGAGCTGGAAGGAGAAACTACAGAAATGAGGGAAAGCCTGTACAAAGGCAAAAAGATAGGAAATAGAATTTTCCCTATGAGGAATAGCAAGTGACTCAGTTTGGCTGGACTGTTAAGTTCCTAATCTATTTTTGTTGTGGTGGTAGAGGTGTCATTTCAGTTGTCTGACTCTGTGACCCCATTTGGGGTTTTTTCTGCAAATATACTGGAGTGGTTTGTCATTTCCTTCTCATTTTACAGATGAGGAAACTGAGGCCAACATGGTTAAGTGACTTGCCCAGGGTCACACAGCTGGTATGTGTCTGAGACCAGATTTGAACTCGGAAAGAGTCCTCTTGACTATAGGCCTGATGCTCCATCTACTACGCCACCTGTGTAATCAGCCTGGAAAGAGTGGTTGTAAGCTGACCGAGAGATGCTTTAAATGCCAGAGGAATTTACAATTTATCATAAAGACAACGTGGAGTTAACTGAAATCTTTTGAGCAGAGGAATAACACAGTGGTGATGAAAGCCTGGAACATGGTGGTTGTGGCACTGAGTAAGAGAGAAGTGGACCATTGGGAGAGATATTGCAGAGGTGGAATTGACAAGACTTGATGGCTAATCAAATAAGGATAACACCCAAGCTATGAACTAGAGGTATGTTTACACCCAGAACAAAAATAAGAAAGCGGTGAGGGCTGGGTGTGGCTGAGAAAGAAACTGAATTCTATTTTAGATATGCTGGTTTTGAGATGCTGATGGGATACTGAAGTGGAAATGTCTAGCAGTCAGCTGGAGACTGGGATTAGAGGGCTGCACGTGCAGATTGAGGAGTCATTTGCAAAGATGACAGCTAAATCCATGGGAGGTCACCTGGAGAGTGTTGTTGTTCAATCATGTCCAACTTTCCATGACTCTATTTGGGATTTTCTTCGCAGAGATAATGGAGTGGTATGCCTTTTCCTTCTCCAGCTCATTTTATACATGATGAAACTGAGGCAAATAGGATTAGGTGACTTGCCCAGGGTCACACTGCTAGTAAATTGTCTGAGGCCAGATTTTAACTCAGGAAGAGGCGTCTTCCTGACTGCAGTCCCAGAGCTCTATCCAAATGTCACAAAAACTCATAGGAGAGAGAGTAATAAGCCATATTGCAATCTGTTTAGAAGTGAGTAGGTGAAAAAGTGAGGGGTTAGTTTTTTTATATGTTTGTTTGTGAAAGGGACAAAAGATACAGGATAACATCTTGAAGGAATAGTAGGGTCAAGAGGAAGTTTTTTTAATGATGGTCAAGATTTGGGCATGTATAAAGGTTGTGGAAAAGGAACCAATAAAAAATGAGAGGTTGAAAATTAGGCAAAGAGGGAATATTTCAAGAGGAAAATTCTTAGAAGAGATAGGATGAGATACAATTAAAGGCAAAAATATTTAGGTGGGGAGGATGGTACTGATAATGAAAAGAGTAAGCCCATATTCTAAGTCTGAAGCAAATAAGGAGAAATTTATAGGATGATGCTGAGGTAATACAATGTGTAGAACTGGGGATGAAAGGGAACTCTTGAAAGATCTCAATTTTTTGAATGACATATGAAGCAAAGGTGTTTTACTGAGAGGGAGGGAAGTGGTGAGGTGTCTGGAATAGTCTTCCAGCTTCCCTATATCTATTAAGAGCATCATGGAGGCCATCTCCAGTCCTCCTGATTTCCATCTCGCCACTGGACCTAGATGGCTCCAGAAGATAGAGTATGGCTAATGACTTTGCACAGCCATCCCGCACTTAAATCCAATTCACTTGCAAGTCATGGCATCAACTTCCTGATGCCATGGTCCTCTTCGAGAACGAAGGACCAACAACTGCAAGAGCACCATCCTCCCAGTCACACATATTTGTAATCTCCAAGTCATCCTTGCCTCTTCATACCCTGCCCATGTCTTATCAGTTGCTGAGGCTTGTTGGTTCTACCTTCATATCTCCTGTCCCATTCACCTTTCACCTAGAACAATTGGTCACCCTGCTTTCACAGCCTCTCCCCTCTTCTATCCATCCTCCACACAACTGCCAAAATAATCTTTCCTAAGGTATAGGTCTGACCACGTCACTCCTCTGCTCAAAAATCTTCAGTGGCTTTATGTTAAAACACAAAGTGCTCAGACTGGCATTTAAAGGCCTTCCTTCTCTGAACCATTCCTATGTTTCTGTTGTTATTGTTACTGTTTTTCGGTTGTTTCAGTGGCTTCATGACCCCATTTGGGGTTTCCTTGGCAAAGACACTGGAGTGGTTTGCCATTTCCTTCTCCAGCTTATTTTACAGATGAGGAAACTGAGGTAAACAGGGCTAAATGACTTGCCCAGGGTCCCACAGCTAGTTCTTCCTGACCTATGTTTCTAGACTTCTTATATCCGCTCCCTCTCCCCCATGTTCTGAGTGGTTTACTAGTTGTTCCCTGAAGTGGAGAGTCAATTTCCCATTTGTGTTCCTTTGCACAAGTTGTCACCAATGCCTAGAAAATATTTCCTCTTTGCCTCTACCTCTTAGAATCCTAATCTGCCTTCAAGGCTTATATGAGGTACTACCTTCTATAGGAAAATACCTTTCCTGATCCTCTAATTGGTAATGCTATCTGTATCTTCTAATTGCCTCATATTTACATCTATGGACATGTTATAACCCTACAGAAGAACTCAGACTCCTTGCAGTCAGGTATTATTTTTCATTTTGGTCTTTGAACCCACTTAGCACGGTACCTCATACAGAGCAGGAAGCTTGGTAAAACGTAAAGATCCAGAAAACTAAATGATTCTCCTATAAAAAGGAAATTCAGTGATCCTCTTGGAACACTGTTTATGAGAATTTTCAGGAAAGGAGCTGATTGCAGCTTCACTGGCCCTTCTTTCATCAAAAGAAAGACTGAATCATTTTAATTTTTAGAACAATGAAACCTAAAACAAAATGGAAAAATTCATGCAAGCATGAGGATTTGGAGTTTCTTAGACACATAACATTCTATTTATTGCTGCTAGGAAAATTTCAGAGGTACTTCACATGAGTACCAAAAAATATACTATGAAGATAATGCATATAAATAGTAAGTTAGCCCTCACTAAAAATAATTCCTGAAAATTTGATTTTTGTAATATTTAGAAAAAAACTACTTTTGATTCATTAATTTGATCAAAGCAATTTTCTTCCCCAAATGAAGATGAACTGTTTTCAAAGGAAAATAAAAAATTCAGAAAATAGTAGTCAAAACAAGCATTTTAAGAAAGGAGATAAAAGTGCTTAACATAGTATACTTGTAATACCTTTAACATCAGGATCATCAATATGGGGCTCAAGGTTTTCTATCATTTCTTCAAGTTCCTTTCGCGTAGCCATGGTAATATTTGGAGAATCTGGTATAGTAACTTCTGGTGCTCCTTCTGGACTCTCTGGATCTAATGTTTTCTCAGTATCTTGTTCAAGCTCAAGCTCAAGATCTAGGTCTATTTCAGGTAGAGGAGTCCTCCAGAAATGGAAGGAGTTATATAATTCCTGGTCTGTGAGAGATGATTCTGGAGAACTTATGTCCATTTCTGGTAGCAACGTTGTATTTAAATTGCCAGAACTTTGCTCAAGTTCATCTACTGCTTCCTGAAGAATATGGAGAGATACTGAAGACAAAGTAGAATGTAAAGACCTATCCAGGTAAATATGAGATTCACTCAAGGATTTCCTACATGTTTTAGTATGATCTTCCAGGTTATTTTCAAGTCTTAAGCTGGATTTACAAAGACAGACATCCAAAGGAATATCCTCTGTCCTGAACTGTACATTCTCTGAGAATCTGTCTCCATCCCTGATTGTTTCACTGCAGAAAACATGAAAACATAAGAACAAACATTAATTTCTCATGAATGATACTAGAATCAACCCATTACTGAAAATTTGGTAAATGGCATGGTTTTGCCTTGCCACTCAGAATGATTCTGCATAATTTTCTGTAAGACGTGCACTCACATAATGTAAATTAATTTTAATATTAGCTTAAGTCAAATACAATAGAAGGTAAATCTATTTCTTATTCTTCATGCAAATACTCTGCTCCAAGGGCATGAATAAGAGCTGATAATTATTAGGAATTATTATAATAAAAAAGTTTCCTGGTAACATATCTCCATTGGTTTCAAAGTATTCTCACATCGGATCATACATTTTTAGATGGAAGGGAACCTAAGGAATATTTAGTCTAAATTTAGAGGTTAAATTACTTGCCTATAGTCATAAAAGCTAGAATATGAAACCAGGCCCTCTCCTTTCAAACCCAGTACTCTTTGCAATACATGACACTCCTCCTCACATGACACTTAAAAATCCCAGTAAAACTGTGAAATAGGCAGTGTGTATCAAGTAGTAATACCATTTTATAGATAAAGATTTTTTTAAAACTGAGGCTCAGAGAAATTAAAGTGATTTGTTCAAGGTCAATAGGTTAAGGTATTGGTGACAAGACTAACTCAATCCAGTATTCTCTTTACTAAAGTGCTTTTTTATTATATACTAAAAGCCTACTGTGTATACTCTAAGAATAAAAGCTCCCATTTATAACATGTTTATATAAAACTTTTATAAAGCTCCTTAGTCACAACAAAATTGAATAAAATACAAGTTCAGGCTGGAACCAAACCACCTCAACAACTTCTTTCTTTTTTTTTTCCTTTTTCTTTTTTTTTGGTGAGACAAATGGGGTTAAGTGACTTCCCTAGGATCACACAGCTACTGTCAAGGCTGGATTTGAACTCAGATCCTCCTGACTCTAGGACTGGTGCTCTATCCACTGTGCCATCCAGCTGCCCCAACAATTTCAACCTAATTGCCACAAAACAATGTTCTGAATACCAACATTCTCCTGATATTACTGTATAAGGTGCCCCAGAAGTCTTAGTGCAGTTTTAAGCTGTTAAAACTTAATTTAACAATCCTAAATAATGGTACATACACTATATAGGATCCACAATGAATCAAAACTGCAGGTGATAAAAAAAAGCAATGGAAAGATGCACAGAGGTGTAAGTCAGTTGCAGCATTTTACACCAGTGAATATTCCTTAACAAGAGGTGGTATAAAAGACATCATTAAGGACAGGACACATGAATGGAAAAAGAGCTAGCTGATAACTCAACAAAAATTAAAAATAACAGATGTACAGCCCACATATTATTTTTATATCCATAATATATTCAAAAGAGAAAAAAAAATCCTGCAGTATATTGGATACATACTATAAAATGGACAAAAACTGTAGGATGAGAAAGCATGGAAGGGTTATGATCTGTATCAGTGGATACAGAATTCAAATTGATGAGTTTATGTATTGTAAAAATGTTACAAGATCTGAAACACAAATATTATCCACATTTCATAGAGGAAAATATTGAGAGACAGGTTAAGTTACTTACCCAGGGTCACAAAGACCTAGAAAGATCTGAGTCAGGTCTCAGAAACTCAGTTCTTTTGAGCTTTTTTTTTTTTTTAAAGACTAGGGTCTGATGCTTGACTCTCAACTAACCAGGCACCAAAATTTGCTAGATGCATATTAACTGGGCCATATAACTATAGGCAAGTCACTTATCCATACTAAGTTTCTCTTGGATTTACCACCTACCTCACCTGGTAGCTGTAAAGAAAATGTTTAGAAACTAAACAGTGCTCTACGCATGAAATAATGCTAAGATTTTTGTGGATAATTTTTAATCCAGGTAAGGCCAAAAGATAACAGAAGAATGCCCAGATTTTTTTCTCTTAAATGCGCAGAGTAATGTAAAAGAAGTTAGAGTAGAAGTTATGAGAATACGTGACAGCAGACTTAACTGTTTCCTCCCTCATGCACGCGAAAGGACACCTTATCAGCAGAGTAATGGAATACCTATCAATCAACAAGTATTTATTTTACACACCTGCCCTGGGTCAAGCATTGTGCTAGGTACTAGGGATACAAATATAAAGGACAGGCATATGTCCCACCCTCAAGGAGCTTACTTTCTTTGGGGGGGGAGTGGCGCCACATGTTCAGAGGTGAAAAAATACACAATCCATATAAGATAAATGCGAAGTCATTTGAAAAAGGCAGTAATAACTGAAGAGAACATTAAGGAAGAGACAAGAGCTGATCTGGGGTTCCAAGTGGGAAAGGTGAGGAAATGGGAGACAGCCTACGAAAGCACAAAGGTAAGATATGGAGTGCGGTATATGTGGAATGAAAAAAGGTCACAATGGTTGGAACACAAAGTGCCTGATACATAGGGCAGTGTGCAACTAGCCTGGGAAGACAGACTGAAATCAGACTACGAAAAGCTTTAAATGCTAAACAGAGAAGTTTGTATTATATCTTAGAGGCATTGGGAAGTCACTCAAGTTTCTTGGGGCGTGAAAGAATCAAACCCATACCTATGGGTTATAAGTATGGTAGCTGTGTGGCCAGGCAAGGGGAGAGAATGAATGCAAGGACAGCAATCAGGAAAAGGATGAAAACAGACCCGGCAAGCCAGAGTATGTGTCACAGCAACAAAGATACCAGTCCATCCTGAATGTTCACTCAGGTATCCAAAATCCCTCTGTGGGATTAAAGGGAGAGAGCTCCAGGCCCACCATTGGTCTGAACCTGCAGGTTAAATATGATATTTCTGCTCCAAGGTCAGAGTGACAGAACTATAAGCCCACTATGGGTTTCACAATTATTGCAGCTAAGTGGTGCAGCAGATAGAGCACCAGCCCTGAAGTCAGGAGGACCCGAGTTCAAGTCTGGCCTTAGACACCTGACATTTATTAGCTGTGTGACCCTGGGCAAGTCACTTAACTCCACTGCCTAGCAAAAACAAAAACAAACCAAAAACACAATTGTGCCCTGTTCACTTGCCAACGGGAGGAATTATGATTTTAGGCCTACTATTGTTTCTCCTGAGATTTTCCAATCATGACTCAGTCTGGCATTCCCTTTAGATTTTGGTTAGGGTAGCTGTGGGAGAAGGTGGTCTATATTACTACTTCCTACTCCATCATCTTTACTGGCTGAGTTGCTCCTGGTTAGGAACTTTCTCTACCAATACAAATCACATGTCTCAGTGACTTGCCCAAGAAAAGTTATAAAATTAGCACATGGCAGAGGTAGGACTTGAATTCAGCTCTTCCAAAACTTGAACAACACCTACCACCCATTATGTTACACTGCTTACTTCTTCTGGCTGTGACAGTCAAAAGAAGTATTTCTTTACTTTCTTAAAAAAATTTTTTTAAGATAGTAAAAGAACATTTTGAAAGTAGTAAAATCAAAATAAAGGAAAAAAAAGAATCAGAAATCATACCTGTTCTTTTCTTCTAGCACAATATCTTCTAAGTTCTTATTTTCTTCTTTAAAATACTGGCCTGAGCTAGATGGATTAGCAAAAGTTGATATGAAAGGTCCCAGAGACTGAAAGGCTGCTTGGCGAACCTAGGGAAAAATTTTAAAAATATATTAACAGCATACAAATATAATTGATTCTTTGGCAAAGACAGCTTACAATGGGAGATAAACTGCTTTCCACAACCTAATTATATATTTAATATAGTGAAGTTGGAAAATAAGGTAGAGTAGAATAGCTCAAAAACTAATTCAATTAGCACTGATGGCAACCTCTGCCTCCTCTATTTCAATTTATCCCCAGAACTTAGCACAGTGCCTGGCACATAACAGATCCTTAATCTTAATCTACTGATTAAGTGAATTTGTTGTTGACTAACTTTTCATATCTTTTCTCTTTTTTTATTTTCCAAATTTCTGATGGGATTTGGAGTTTGAGCTATAGAGAGACTATAAAACATTATAAGAAAATAGTCATTCAGAGAAGAAGATATATAAAATTCTGTCACCCCCAGGAAGAAAGTAGCTAAATGAAATGTCACTCTCATGGCTTGACTACTCCCCTGTCTCTTTTGCAGGATCCTCATCTTCCCATTACACCTTCAAGTGGGTATTCTCTACTGTTCTGTCCTAGGCCTTCTCTTCCCTACCCTCATCATGCAATCTAATTTGGTGATGTCATTCATTCCTTCTACTTCATTTATCATTTACCTTTCTATAGCTTCATACACAACTACTCTTGACTGCTTAACTCTCTTATTTCCAACTGGATATCAACATGTCTAAAACGGTACCTAAATCTCTTTCATATCACCACACTGCCCCTTTCTAAAACTCTGTATTTCTATTAATGGCATCCACTATCCTCCTATGTTCATAAACTTGGAGCAAACTTTATTCATTCTTCCATATCCCTTACCCCCAATCCAAAAAGTTGCCAAGTCCTATCTCTATCACCACAATCTTTCAAGCAACGAGGCCCTTCTCTACACTCTGATCAATCACCCTTGTTCAAGTACTCATTTCTCTTCCAACAGATTAATATAATATCATCTTAACTGGCTTTCCTATCTCCAATCTATCATTTTTCCAATCCATCCTCCAAAGCTGCTCAAGTAATCTTCCTAATGCACTGTATTATGATGTCACTTTCTAGTCAAAATTCTTCAGTAGTTCCTCACAGACTACAGAATATTTAATTTCCTGACCTTGTCATTTAAACTCCCCTCTATAATCTTAGTCTAACAGAATTCTCAAACATGAAGGAGTTTAGTATATGGTGCAGCTAAACTAGACGATTTATGTTTCAATTTTTGTCCTGTTCTCTAAGTCAATGTTTTAGCTATACCTTCCAATGCTTAGAATAGATTTAATATCTGAGTGCTAAAATCTCTGCTCAGTTCAGATACTATTCTCTCCAGAAAGCATTTACTTTACTGTTTAAAAAGAATCTGTCTCCATTCTCCAGGTTATGGGGAAAAATGAAATTACTTGTAAAAAAAAAATGGAAGAAAGCTTAACAAATGTGGGAGGAAGGAGCGAAGAATCTGAAGATATAGCAAGAACTTCTAATAAGAATAATGTTGCAGTTCTCCAACCACTATTAGGTGACAGAGCATCTTATAAGGATCAGAAGAAGAAGAGACACGTCAGGGTGGTTGGTGACTCAGGAATGAGATGCTTATTTATCAATCTGATAATAATGAAGAGGTGTTGACTTCCTGAGGCTTGTATCCAAGATATGATAGAAAATCTCTTAAGACACCTCAGATATCTAAACTCCAATATACAAAATGTGGTTAACAAACAAGATGCACTAGAAATTGTGATGAAAGAAAGCAAATTTGACCTTGTAAGTATCAATTGAGACTTGATGGGATGAAATTAATGAATGAAATATGACTAGAAAAAGGTGTAATTTTTCTCAAAAGACAGGATAAATAAAAGGATGTTGGCACAGTGGTGGAATAATTCATCTTAAGAAGCCATCTACACTCCTGAGAAAATCCAGAAACCAGAGAGGAAACATGGCAGAATGTATTAGGGAAAAGATCAATGGAGGTGCAAATATAAGTAATGTCATCAGCATATATTACAGACCACCTGGGGATAAGAATAGAGAAAAAGTCTGACAAACACATCACAAGCCTGCCACAAAGGCATGAGAGAATATTAAAGGGAAACTTTGATTATCCAGATGTGCTAGATCTTGACAAAAGTCAGATAGTAATACTGTCCTGACTTGCTTTAATAATAATTTCAATCTGCAGAAGATAAAGGAACCAACAAGGAGAAATTCTATTCTTGATCTGATTTTCACCAATAAGGAGGAACTGGTTGCCTGGCTAAAAAGGTCAGGAACCACATGAAGGAAGTGAACTCATCATTTTAAAATCTGGGAATGAGAAAAGGAAGTAGATATACAATCTAGATTAAGAGAGAACAGATGTCAAAGGATTTAGAGATATGATAAATAGAATTCCATGGACTAAAATCTTATAATGCATATTTTAAAATTCCCAACATATTAACTTAGCTGAGATGCTAAAAATTAGGAAAACTCCCAGTTGGAAGGACTAAGTCGGTCCAACCATTCTGGAAAAGAATTTGGAATAATATGCTTTGTCTAAAATGTACATACCTAGAGATTCCAGTACTAGGCATATACTCTAAGGGGGAAGAGTAGAACTGGTGGTACGTGAGGGGAGGTTCTGAATAACCTGAAACTCATTCAGGTAGTTCTCCACTCACAGCCAGGACTACTGTCAATGGATTAGGGACTGGGAAGGATCAAAGATAGGACACAGTTTCAAAAAGAGTCATATCTGCTGGGTGGATATACAAATGTTACAGCCTATACAAATTCTACCATCTCCGAGAAGTGTGAATCCACTTATACTGTCTCTAGAAGGTATACCTACACCTATTAGAATCCAATTAGTTATGAAAGACACCACGAAGAGCCACTGGATCTGAAGTCAAAGGATGTGAGTTCAAATCCTAGATCAGCTACTCATTTGACCATAAAGTTAAGTCAGTTACCCTCTCTGGGCTTCGGTTTTCCAATCTGTTAAATGAGGGAGTTGGACTATATTGAACTAAGGCATTCTTTTGCTTTAGTCTCCTAAAAGCAATAATATTATCTTAAACAAACTTATGTTAGTGCTTTATGTTGGAGGCAGACATTTAATACACGTTTTACAGGTTAGCAGAAAAAAAAGATTTAATTAAAACAAAATCTTACCCATCGTGAAGGATCACTGATCAGATTAATAAAAAGTGTTGACAATTTTGTCCGACGGATTTCTTGAGATGTTGCACATGAAACAGCCATGAAACACTCAGCACAAGCTTTTCTTACTCCCCACACATTATCTGAACAAAGCTGGAAAAACCTGGGAAGCTACATGGGGAAGACAAAATAGGTATATTATACGTGCACATTTTTAGAGAGGAGGCAGGTGGTACTTACTTTGACTTCTCCACTAATCCCTCATCAGGGAGGGAAGGAATCTCCAGTTCAAAAAACAAAAAAAAAGATTGGGAAATTTATTTTTTAAAATTATCTAAATGGAAGGTAATTGTGATTTTTGTTAATAGCTTTTTTGTACAGCACAAGATTATTTTCTCTACAAACCAGTCCTTGAAAACCATTTCTTCAGATGACTTTTTCACTACTCAACAAATAGAAAGAATTTTTAGGGATAAGACAGAAGCACATCATAACACACACACACACACACACATATACAAGCTTTTGAGAAAAAATGTGGCAAATAAAATAGAAAAATCTAACATCAAAAATATATAAAGTTACAAATTTACAAGGATACTTCTCAGAGAAAACGAAGAATGAACTTTCAGAAGAAGGAAAAAAATGTTAATAGATTCAAAAAATGCTTCCTCATTGAAATCGAAGAGTTGCACATTGTAACAGGGAATAAGTGTGGTGGTATGGAAAGCATTCTAAATTTAGAGTCAAGAGGACAAGGGCCTGAATCCTGTTCTGCCACTCATTCCTTTGTCACTTAACTTCTTGATCTCAGTTTTCTCATGCGTAAAATGAGGTTGGCCTGAATTACTTTTAAGATCCTTTCCATCTCTAAATTTATGATCTAATAAAAAATTATAAAGTATTACCTTACGTTCACTAAAGTGGCAAAGGAATTAAAAGTAATAAGACATGCTGGCAGAGTTGTAGAAAAGTAGATACACATTTATTGCTAGTGAAATTGCACACTTTTCTTTCCTGGACAGGAATATGGTAGTATGAAGCAAAAATTAAATAAATCATCATACTTTCTGACTCAATACATCTATTGTTGGTAATATACCTTAAAAATGTTAATTGGAAAAAACAAAAAAAAAACCCTATCTATTCAAAAATTTTCATTGTAGCACTATTTTTAATGGCAAAAAAAAAAACTGGGGAAAAAATCTGAATGTCCAGCAACAAGGGGATGAGCAAATAAATTGTGGTGTATTAACGTAACAGAATAGACCGGTGTGAAATAATACTCTAATATGCCAATGGATCCTACCACCAATTACAATGTCTGGTACAAAGGAGAGGTTAAATGCTTGTTGCCTCATTTCCTTTATGTGAGTATTACCTCCAGTTATACAAATGGCAATCTATGCAGAGTTGAAAAAGCTGAACCAGCAGAACAGAGCATACATTAACCAATATGCCAACATGGCATAATGGTTAGAATACTAAATACCTATAGTGTCTATCTACCTTCATAGGGTTGTTTTGAGGTTCAAATCAAATAATGTAAAATAGGTTACAAATTTTAAAGTGCCTTAATAAAATAAGCTATTTTTGTTAAATATAAAGGAAAAATGGAAAAATAATTCTGATAAGGATAAGAGGAAGTGACTTAAGAATTGTATTTTAGGAGTCTGAATTAATATAATAATCACAGAGCAAGTTTAATTAGCAATGCTGATAATCAAAAGTTTATAATTATTTTTTAACAACAGAAGGTCTAGAATTTAAGAACACTTCCAAGAACTAAGTTGCATTGACAGTGCATTTTTATTGCTGAGGCAAAGAGCTAGAAGGAACATTTTTATTTCAAAGTAAAATTTTAATAAAATGTTTTTGCATTAATTGATATACTCAGTCCTTCTAGTGTAAAAAACCAAAACTCCCACAAACTAGGGCAATATTAAATATAAAAAAGACAGTAACAAGATTATAAAATCAACTTAATGAAAATTATTGCTGCAATAAAAAGGTATCCGAATACTCTATATATTATATTATGTTCACATAAAAAACTGCTATTTCAATTGTTTTCCTATAAAATGTCCTTTATTCCCATGTGCCAAGAGCTACAAGGAAAACCTTAAGACATTTTCATTGTGTAAAATCATATTAAAATTGTAGGACTTTGTATAAAAAGTTTTGAGTATCTCATGCACTTCAGGAATTTATTTATAATTATTTTCTAATATTTTCAATGCTTAATCTTTTTTAACTATAACACTTACCAACATTTCCTCAGTGGCTTGTTGCCCAACTACGCTGCAAATGTCTCCAAAATTAGCAGCACAGACCTGCCAAGAAATAAGTAACACTGATATATCAAAATAGCAAGTTTAATACAATGTCATTTTATAACAGCCGATTTTTGTGATTCACCACTATCACCCTGTATTCTCAAAGAACCCAAGTTGTAATACCTTCCGAACATGAAACATTCTGCAGTCACAGCACATCTCACAAAATCTAGGGAGGATAAGTCGTTCTGTGATATCCTTTCCAACCATAGGTGCCATCTTGCACATTATCTAATAGCAAAGTAAAACCATAATAAGCTTAGGAACATCTTAAAGGACAAACACTTTAATTCATTTAAATCACATAATCAAACATCACATAATATGTGTGTGTGTGTATAGGACAGAGGGAGAGGGAGGGAGGGGTAGAGAGAGGGAGGGAGAGAAAGGGAGAGAAAGAGAGAGAGAGTGAGAGAGAGGGAGGGAGAGGGGGAGAGGGAGAGAGGGAGAGAGAGAGGGAGAGAGAGGGAGGGAGAAGGGGAGAAGGGGAGAGGGAGAGAGGGGGAGAGAGAGAGAGAGAGAGAGAGAGAGAGAGAGAGAGAGAGAGAGAGAGAGAATGAGAACGAACCACGAAGTCTAAGACATGAGGAAATGTGGTACACTATGTGGAATACCAGAGTCAGGAGACCAGAGTTTGAATTCTGTCAATGTGATCATGGGATTACTTAATTTCTCAGAATCAAAGTTTCTTCATCCTCAAAACGGGACTAATAATATTCTACCTATTTTATAGGCATGTTCTGAGTAAAGCACTTTGAAAATCTCAAAGCATTATATGAATTTGAATTATTATTCTGTAACATACTATCTAGATTAATTATAGATGACTCTACTTTGTTTATTCTGCTAGGAGTAAGAATATATGTATGAATGAAAATCAACCAACAACAACTTATGAAATGCCTAAAATGTTCAAAAGCCCCAATAAATCCAGAGATAATCACAAAACCTTACTTTAATCAAAGGTGTCAACCTTTTGAAAACATACTTATGTCAGAAAAATAGGAGATTTAGATTCAAGTCTCAGCTTTGCCCACTTATGTGACTGACCTTAAGCAAATAATAAATCCTCTGGTTCTCATTAGTAAAACAAGAGACTGGACAAGATAATCTCTAAAGTCTGTTCTAGCTCTCACTTTCTATAATTTTATGATTAAAATCTTTTACCTTGTACTGGCTAAAGGATAAAAAATTTAACCGAATTCTGTCTCCTTTTATTTCTTCTGGCTAATTCTTTTATTATGGAGAAATTAATAGCAATAATACAGAAGGCATGAAGAATCTAAAGATGAAAATGACCTAAATAATCTGCCCCCCCATGATTGAGAACTGCTCAGACTTCAAGAAAATGAGCACCACTGCATTCTAAAAATTATTTTTACTTATTCATTTATTATTTATTATGTTTATTATTAAATTATTTTTTTCAATCAACTAAAATCTGCTTTCTCTTCTTCCCTCTCTCAAAAGAGAACAAAATCTCTACTACGACCATGTACAGTCAAACAAAACAAATTCCCAAAGTGGCTATGTCCAAACTTCCCAAATCAGTTATTTGCCTTTTAACAGTATTGCTGTCACTGTATAAACCATTTCTCTGGGTCCTTATCTCACTCTTCATCATTTCTTACAAAACAATAGTATTTTATCACCCTTATATATAATTTGTGCAGCCATTCCCCAATGGTGAGCACTCCCCTAGTTTCCAATTCTTTGCCATCATTACAATATATATTTTTCTACATACATCCTTGCTGCATTTTGCTCAGGAGTACTCCCTCCCTTAATTTACCCTCCCTGTTATTTCTCCCATCTCCCTTCCCCCTTCAGTTTCCCTACTGAGTGGAAAGGATTTATGTATCCAACTCTAGGTTCATTTTTCTCCCTCCTTTGACCAAGTTAGATGACAATGAGGTTCAAGTACCAAATGCCCTTACTCTATACTACTTGTTTGTATAAACTTCAGCTTGTGTGCCCCAATTACCAAGATAATTCCTGCCTCTCCCCTTATCTATTCTTTTAAGATAGTCAAAACAAAATAGAAATGGTATACCCAGGCCTCAGTCTAATTAGATTCTAGGACTCCTGAGGATAAGGTTCTAAGGAGACACATTTGTCTCTTCATATTATAATGTAAACAATTAATGCTTGTTTAGTGGCTCCCTAACGTTTAACCTTTTGTGAATCTCAATTCCTGCATTGGCATTTCAAAGTTTCTGTGCAGCTCCAGTTTTTGTACCATGAATACCTGGAAGTCCTCTATTTCATTAAGAATCTACTTTTTCCCCTGTAGGATTATTCTCAGTTTTGCTGGATGAATTTATTCTTGGTCATAAACCTAGATCCTTTGCCTTCAGAAACATCATATTCCAAGCTTTCTGTACTCCTTTATAGGGTAGCTGCTAAATTAGCAGTGGCTGCTTGGTATCTGAATTCTTTCTGGCCACTTGCAGTAATTCTGACTTGGAAGTTTTGGATTTTGGCAATAACATTCCCTAGAGTTTTCATTTTGGGGTTTCTTTCAGGAAGTGACCAGTGGATTCTTTCTTTAATTTCCACTTTGTCCTCTGGGTCTAAGGTTCAGGCAGTTTTATTTTATGATTTATTGGCTCTTTTTTGGTTATGGCTTTCTGCAAGTCCAATGATTCTTAAATTATATTTCCTCAATCTGTCTTCCATGTCAGTTTTTTTTTTTTTTTTTGCCATGAGCCAAACTACATTTGATTTTTTTTTTTAAAGTATCTGACTTCTAGTATTTCTTGTTGTCTCATGGAATTCGATTTCTATTTGGGCCATTCTATTGTCAAAGAGTTGGTTGTTAGGTTTTTATATCTTTCGTACCAAGCTGCTAATTCTCTTTACAATTATTTTTTTCATTAGCTTTCATTTATTTTCATATATTTTTTCCCTCTAGCCCACTCATTTAATTTATAAAAACATGTTTTAATTCTTGCTTTATCTCTTCTAGGAATTTTAGCTGAACTTGTACTCAAGATGTATTTTTATCTGAGGCTTTACTTAAAGATGTTTTGGAATGATTCTCTTCTGGATCTGTCTTAAATGTCCCGTCACCATAATACCTTTTTATGTGAATTCTTTTTTTTTTCCTCACCTCCAAGTTTACTTCTTAACTCTGGACTTTATGTTAGGGCTGGGCTCTACACATTTCTAGGGAGAATGTCTAGACTCGTTTGGCTGCTGCTTTCTTAATGTAGTAAGTGTTAAGTTACTCCAGGATTTCACAGACAGCTCAGGTTGGGGACATGCAAACTTTCAGTGCTGCCAAAATGGTCTGAGTTCAGTTCTGGCTAAGTTCAATTTCTGTTCCCCTGGTCTGACCTCTTCTAGTTCTTGACCTGGGTGTGAGTTTGAACGACATCTGTGGGTATGCCTCATCTGGAACTTCAGGAGACTGCTGGTGAACTTAACCACCATTAGGTAGCTGGAAAGCTCTGTTGGTAGAGTGACAGGATTGCAGGCTCCATTTTGGTCTGTGATTCCTGCCCTGGTTATTTCACTGCAAGCTTCAAAGTGGGCTGGAGGCTGGAACTGTAACTCTAATTTAATCCTGGTATCAGAGACACATCTGCTTCTTGCTCAGTACACGGCCTAAATACACAACTGCTGCTTAACCTGGAGCACCACACCCCAAGAGGCTGGTATACTCCACAGTCATCTCTACAGCTGAGTTGTGAGCAACACAGCTGTCAGGGGGCATCTATTCTTATACCCAGTACAAGGCTGCATCCTCCTTTGTTGGATTTGGAACCTCTTTTTGACCCAGTGCACAGCCTTATCCTGCTTTGGGTAACTGTTCCTGGCTAGACTCCCACTCCCAGATCTCTCTGTTTGACTCTCTATGCCAACTTGGCATGGGAAAATGACTGATTTCTCCTTGGCATTCCAGATAAGAACTCAGTCTGGAGTATTTTCTGTATCTGTATGGAGGTGTTAATGGGAGCTCAGCTATACTACCATCTTAGCTCTTTCTCTAGCACTACATTTCTAAATCTCTCTCTCTCCCAATCTTGAAGTTATTTAGTGAAGTATAGTAAGATATGATTCCTTATCCATCAAATAATTATTATACCCACTATATAATAAACATTAAAAAGGGATACTTAAATTATCTACTTAAAAAAAAAAATATAGACTAGAGCATATGGAAAAAAAAAATAATCCTTAGACCCAAAGACTAAAAGACACATAAAAAGCATAAGCTTCTTCCATATTTATATTTTTTGCTTATTCAGAGACTACAAAAAATAACCTCACTTTCAACTAATCTGATATGCAGATTAATTTTCATTGCACATATTAAAACAAAATCACAGCAGAGTATATTACCTAACAATTCATAATAGAGTGGTAGCACAATGTAAACTTTTATCTGTGGTTTACCATCTATTCGAAGAAGCTGATTGTAAATCCTTAAGATTTCTTTATCAAAAAATACATTTTAAAACAAAAATCCACTTTTAAATTTCCACTCTATTCAGTGTAGAACAGTCAGGTGAAGGCTATTTATCAGCTAAAAATTAGTGGTAACTGACGCATTGAAGTATACAATACAATAATAAAATGATGATAAGAACAATAAGTCTGAGGCATTGCCTACTGAATGAAAGATTAAATTTAATTCAGTATTGGCATAAATTGTGCCCAAAAGAGATAATACAAACAGCTCTATTAACAAAGGATAATTTTAAAAGGATATCAGCATTATTTCCCCTTAATCCTTAGTATTAAATCTTTCATTTGATTATATTATTTAATTCCATCAATTATTCTCTAATTGTAAACTTTTATGGTTTTTTAACTGACAACATAAGCAACTCAAGGTAAAGACTGAATATCCCAATTCTTTACCTTCTCAAGGTCTTAGTGCTGGGGACACAATTATTACAATTAAAAAAAATTTAATCTGGTATCATTGTACTAAAATGGATTTTCATACAGACCTTTTTTTCCAGTTTTTTTGAGTTTATTCCTTTTTTAAAAAAGACAATCAAATTCTGCTGACAAATTTATTTACTGTCTTGAAAGTTTTACCACACTAGCAACTTTAAGTAAAAACAAACAAACAAACAACAAATACTGAATTGTTTCATAAAATTGAAAAATAACAGTTAAAAGCACAAAAAGGATTATGAATATGCCTTTGGGGGAAAAAACTGAACCCTCGACAAATATAAATAAAGTAAATATACAATAAGTATAGTGGTGTCACATTGTTAGGTTCACCAACATACAAGACAAAAAATTGCACAGTTAAAATTATTTTTTAAAATCCCTCTTAAATCACCCATAAAGTGCAGGGCAGCATCTTCAAACAGTTTTATCTGGAAAGAGGGAGTAAGAGTCACTTTAAAAAGAATTCATCCCTTATTTTTCTCTTTTTTGCCTAAGATACCAACTTAATATCTCTTCTTTCAAATCCATCTCTCTCACTAAATTTCAATATTTTGTGATTACTTTTAATAGACATGTCATACTACTGATGCATCAATAAATATGACGTAAAACTTTCACATACTATAAATCTTCATGTTACATATTAAACAGGAAACTTACAAACATGTCTTGCTAAAACAAAACCATATTCAATTACTTTTCAAATATAGGTTTAACATGCAGAAGCATCATTTACTCACTGCCACAGCTTCAGTCTTCACATCATCATTGCTATCTGGTGCAGTTAGGTCTATAAGAACTGGGCATACTTTGGTCTCCACATCAAATCGATCAATAAGTTCCTGCTCTAGTAAAGTCAGCAAAGCTGCTTGACTTGTTTTTCTCACCTAAAGAAAATCCATAAAAATAGAAAGTAAATAGGTGACACATTTCTAATGCATACCATAAACCAAACGACTTCTTATTTCTGCAATCAAAGGGCTCAAAACTCAACCACCAATAGAACTTCGAAGATGAAAGGAACTTTGCCTATTTTTTCACCAATTTAAATAGTAATAAATCTACTATTCTGTTTTAATGATTTTAGGAGATCATATATACCCTTTCATTTAGTGACTCATCATACGATAAAAGATAGCCATTATAGCGATGTCCATGAGCTGGCAAATACATATACAGAGCTAAGAGTAATCTTCCACTATGGCACTGCAAATGATCATAGTCTAAGATTTGTTGTGACAACAGTAAGTTATTATGTTCACACAGAGAATTACACATGAGAAGATTCAGGGTTTAGCTGAGGTCAAGAAGTTTTATTAACAATTATTTAAAAATATGAAGTGGCTCTTTTTGAAAAGATACCATGCAACCAGAGGAAAAAAAAAAGTCAGTCAACAAACAGTTATTAAGTACCAACCACTGGGGATATAAAGAAAGACCAAAACCCAAAACCAACCCCCAAAACCTAAACCACCACCAATTTCTGATCTCAATGAGCTCACAGTCTAATAGGGGAGACAACATCAAAATAAGTACGTATAAAAAAAGATAGGTACAAGATAAATTGGAGATAACACAGGGAAGGAAACAGCACTGAGGTGAATTGGGGAAAAGCTTCCTGTAGACAGTGATATTTTTAAGGAAGCCAGGGAAACCAGAAGGTGGAGATAAGGAGGAAGAGAACTCCATGTATGGAGGATAGCCACTGAAAATGCAAAGAGTTGGGAGATAGAGTGTTTTGTACAAAGAACAACAAAGAGGCTGTTCACTGGACTTCAGGATACATGGGGTGAATAAGATGTAAGAAACTAGAAAAGTAGGAAGGGTTCAGTTTATGAAGGGTTTTGAATACTAAACAGAGTATTTTATATTTGATCCTGGAGACAACACAAGGAATCACTGCAACTTATTGAATCCTATTTATTAAATGAATGAGGGATAGGACTGACATGGTCAGATCTGTGTTTTGAGAAGATCTACTTGATGGCTGAGTGAAGGAGGGACTGGAGTAGGAGAGGCTTGAACCAACCAGCAAAGCCTACATACATGAGAATGGTAGTCTGTGACAGAAAAGACGAGGCATATACAAAAGAGGTTACAAAGGTATAACTGATAGGACTTGGCAACAGATTGGATATGGGGAGTGAGAGAGGATGATTCCTAGGTAGAAAGCCTTGGTGACTGGGAGAATAATGGGGCCCTTGATATTAACAGGACAGTTAGAAAGAGGGAAGGGGTTTAGGGAAAAAGATGATGAGTTCAGTTTCTGACATGATGAGTTTAAGATATCTATAAAACATCCAATTCAAGATGTCCAATAGAAAGCTGGAAACGTGAGAATGGAAGTTAGGAGAGAGGTAAGCACTGGATAAGGAGATCTGAGACTTATCAGACAGAGATAATAACTGAATCTACGGGAGCTGATTAGCTCACCAAGATAAATAGTATAGAGGGAGAAGAGAAGTCAGCCTATGACATAGCCCAAGGGAGGAAAACATAAACTACCCAGATTTAGATCCATTACTATCAGGTCATACTAAACACATTTCCCTTTAAGAATAGGTAAGTATTTATATAGAAATTTTACCTGGTTATTCTGATCTGCAAGATATCTAACCACAATAGGCAGCAAGTATTTGGAAAAAGCATATGGGATTGAAGGTCGATTTTCTTGACAAAATAATGCAATATGAGGCACCTGTTCCATCAGTTCAGCTCGCACAGTTGGCTCTATTAAAATAATAAAAATGTTAATAAACAAACAAATCCACAAGAATTTCTGCTGAAGCAAATTCTTTATAGCAATACTATATATGCAAGTTTTGAAGTCAAGGTTGATTCTCTTTGGTCTAGTGTTTAGAAAGATCTTGTGCCTTCCTAGAACAGAAGACAGCCTGAGAAAATAAAAGTGTGTCTAATCAATTCTAAATGCTATAAAGAATCTTCAATGGATCAATTCCTTAAATAAGCCCCTCTCTTTATGATCTTTCCATTCAAATTCCATGAAGCAGTATATGTTGTAAAGCAAAGAGGATCAGGACATGTAGTGTGGATTAAGTGACGGGGGTTAGACCAATTACAACTGACAGCACTGAAGAGTAACAAAGAAAATACCAATAAAGGCAGACCAGAAAAAATTTAGGCTACTTTCATCTATGTTTTCTCTATTTCTCTTATACCAAAGTTTCTTTTTGTGATACATATTTTCTGATGTCTGATATGCTGTCAAGATTAAAATCTTACACTGAGTAACATATAGGTTGATTTTACTTTGAAAATTAGAAATATAATTAAATAGTTATATGTAGCTCAAATTTATGGAGTGTTCTATGGTTTTCCACATATTTTTCTCACAACAATCCCAAGATATAAGCAATATAAGTATTATTATTCTCATGTTAAAAATGAGGAAAGTGAGGTCCAAAGAATAAATGATTTGCTCATGGCTGCACAACTAACAAGCTACAGAATGAAGATCTGAACCTGGATCTTTGATCTTCAAGCTTTTTCTACTGTTTCACACTGGCAGAATGAGTATGTGAAGATCAAGTAATATGTTAGTGACTTTTATAGAGGAAATAACGTGCATACATAAAAGTATACACAAAATAAATGGGAAGTAATTTTGTGGGGGAGGCACTAACTCGGTGGTGGGAATGGGGGAGTTTGGCAGGGTAGAAAGAATCAGCAAGAGCTTCACATAGGAAATAATATGTAAACCGAGCTTTGAAGGAAAACTAGGGTTTCTAAAAGGGCATGGCAATAGTGGTGGTGGAAGGGGCTGGAAAATGCACATTCTTGGCACATGGAACAGCCTGTGCAAAGTCACAGAATGACTCCAATCTGGAAGGTGAAATGTCTAGGGAACAGCAAAAAGGTCACTTTGAATATTCTTGAAGGAGGGTGATATATAATAAGACTCAAAAGGTGGGTTTCAAAGTCAGGTTGTGAAGGGCTTTAAATGCCAATATAGTCTTTATTTGTTCCAAGATAGTGGGCCAAATAAAGTTATAAAGATAGATAGGGAGAATTCTATTATTGACTTTTTCCACATTTGAATCCAAAAATGGACTACTAATTTACAAGGTAACGTCCAAGACTAGGACCACATTACTTATTAGATGACACCCCCTCTTTATGAAACATATTTAAAACTGAAATGCACCCAAAATTATCTCCCCATTTGAATTTTTCTAAGGAAGCAGGGCAGGCTCTAGAGAAAACCATGAAGCAGCTAAATTTTTTTGTTACAATCACTCTCACAATTATTCCTCCCCAGGTTCCTCGTTTTTGTTTCCTTTTCTGCTTCTTTCCCAAATCTCATTTCTCCCCCTACACCAGATACTCTTTATCCACTCCCTTTTTAAAACCAGATCTCAGCATAAATGGCTAATAATGGTATGTTATCCAGACAGAAGTGAAACACTTTAACAGGATCCAAGTCTCAGACTAAAAGATGCTCTAATAAAATTTCAGGCATCGATAGTAGGTGGGGAAAATATCTTGATGGGAGTGAGGGAATAACCTCCAAATCACATCATGTATGATTTCTTTTACAGAGAGCTGTGTGTGATACTGACCCAATTTGACAGTATTGGGGGAAGAATTAAGGTTTACGGGATCAAAGGATTTAGAACAACAAGAAACCTTCCGAGATTAGCTAGTCCTTTCCTCTTCTTTCATAGATGAGAAAACTGAGGCCCAGAGGCAACAAATGATTCATCTAAAGTCTCACAAAGGTAGTGGAGCTGGGACACAAACCTATGTCCCATGACTTCAAACACAGCACTTCTGATTAGTATTGCACGATTACTAAATGTTATTTTTCTTAAAGAAAAATCTTGACTATTTGATTTAGTTTACAATTAAATTTGTACTAGGAACCATAAGTCTTTGGACACTTTTCACAATTAAAATGAAACACAGGATATTCAAAAGTTCAATGAATCCAAGTGACAGTTATTTTGTCACAATTAAGTAATACCACTCTAAGTAAGATTCTCATCAAGATCACACCTTAACCACCTGTAATTCCTACTCTGATGAAACTGCTCAAAAGATCACCAAAGATCTCACAGCCATCTTTTCTCAGTCTTCATTCATTGTGACCTCTCAAATGCACTAGTTTTCTTCAAACCATCTTCCTTCAACTCCCATTAACTTCCCTCACATCCCATTATCCCAGCTCTCTTCCTGCCTTTCCAATAACTATCCATTTTCTTTGCTAGCACCCTCCACCACCTTCTGTGCCTCTTAACTACATTTCCTGAAACTCAAGTCTCATTTCTCTCTAGGAAAGCCCATCGACACCTCCAATTTTAAGTATAGACTCTATCATCATCTCTACCTGCTTCCCTTTGTAATCTTGAACTCTAACCACTATGACTATGATTGGTTTTTGTCTTAACTTGCTTGGACCTAAGCCTCCACCATTTTCCAGCTATCCCCATGCTATACTGCCTGAAGCCACTCACACCCTCTTATATATTTTTCTTCCTCCATATAAGCTCTTTGTGCACAGGAAAAATCTTGCTTTCTTTTATTTTTATCTCCAGAGCTTACCTGGCACAAAGTAAACACTTAATAAATGCTTTACTCATCTTTTCAACCATCTACTGTCTTCTAAATTTACCAAATAATTAACTCCTGCCTAGTCTTCTTGTTTGAGCTCTAGTCTTACATCTCCAACTGCCTACTAGCAAGTATTCCCTCAATTTTTTTTTAAAGCTGAGAGCAGATGCTAATGCTTCATGAACAGATGCCCATCCGAATAAGAAACAAACTATGAAAACCAAGCACCCATGAAACAGTTTAAGTAAACAAAGCTTACTACATACAAAATTAAACTTACGTCTATACTGGGTGCTATCATTTCTCCTCTAAACCCTCTGCATTCTGGCTTCTGACCTCATCATTCAACTGAAAATGCTTCTGCCAGATGGCTGACACCTCTCCTCCTGAATACCGTCTCTTCTCTGGGACCTCCTGTCTCACAACTCCTTCTCAATCACCTTTGCTACCATCAATCTTGTCATGCTCACTATCTGTGGTTTTCCACAACACTCTGTCCAGAGCCCTGTTTTTTTTCCCCTTTCTATATTCTCTCATTTGCTGATAATATCAACTACCATAGGTTCCATTATCATCTATATGTTGTTGATTTCCAGATCATTATCCAGCCCTTGGCTAATTCTTCAATAATCTAGGATTAGTAACTGTTCTAAATCCAAATGGTCCTCCAAATATCCTTCAATATTTCCTCTTCTCAGAACTTCCCTCCATTGTATTTTTCCCTATGAAGCACACCCATTTATCCTCAAATCAATAGGACTAATTCTAGGTATGCTGGGTACTGAAGGCACTGAGGCACCAAAAATCTCTGGGGCTGTGAGACTGTAGATAGATGGTGACAGTCATCACATGTGGGGAACAAAGACTTAGGAAAAGTCAGTGAGTGACTCAAAAAGAGGATAAAGTAAAAATGGTTTCTAGAATACGGAAGTCAAGGCAGATGAAAGAGAAGAACTTAGTCAGAAGGAGAACCTGTGCTCAGGCATGGGAAGTGTAGGATAAATGACCATAAACAAACAATCAAGCAAGCAAGCAAGAAAAATTTACTAAACCATTACTATGTTCCAGGCACTATGCTTTGTTCCAGGTATACAAAGAAAAGGTGAAAAAAGTTTCGCTCTTGAGAGGCTCACATTTTAAAGAGAGACAAAATGTATAGAGCAAAGTATATACAAGATAACATCCAAAGTAGATAGGAGACAGTCATAAAGGGGAAAGCACCAGAAACTGAGAAGACCAAGAACTGCCTCTTAGAGAAGAGGTACATTTAAAAATGAAAAATAGTCCCTGAAGTTTTTTCCTCTGTAAATATTTGATCACGGGAGCGGCATTGCTCTCTGTTATTGTTCAGTCATTTCAGTCCCGTCCAACTCTTTGCGACCCTATTTGGGATTTTCTTTGCAAAGATAAAAAAAAATAGTGGTTTGCCATTTCTTTCCCCAGCTCATGAAACTGAGGTAAACAAGATCAAGTGACTTGCCCAGGGTCACACAGCTAGTAAGTGTCTGAGGCAGATCTGAATTCAGGAAAATGAGTCTTCCTGACTCCAGACCTAGTACTCTATTCACTGTGCCACCTACGTATCCCCTATACTGCTTAGGACTTTTCAGACCCTTACTACCTTTGCCTATCTTGCCTCTCACCAAATCTGCTTAGGACTTGATTAAAATGAAACCTACAATCCATTCATCACCTCATAAAAAACATTCACCTCCCAACTGAATAAATAAAATTTGGGTAATTTTATGTAAAAATGCAAAGGAGAGTGCTAAATTTAGATTTATTTTGAGAAGGCATTGCTAGAATTAAAGTACTCTAATAGAAAGCATTTATGTCTGAGTAACTAGGGAAGTTTCTTTAGTGCTGAACTGAATTATTTGCATTGGGCTGAGTTTTAAAACAAGTATGATTCTTTTATACATATGAGGCTTTAATAACTACCAAGAAATCAATTCAAGAAACCTGACTGAAAATGTTCAAAGCATGAAAAAATTTGCTTTCTCTATATCAACATAGATTTTCCAATATCAGGTACCTGCATCATCAGCTAATCTGCTGACTCTTTCCAATACAGCAATACAATCTCTTTCATCATCGCTGACTTCCTTCAAAGTATCAAGCAAGCTTCGGGCCACCATTTGTCTAGGCAGAAAAAAAGAATTGTATAATGTTGCAGAAACTATACTGATTTAAAAAAAAAAAAAAGAAGAGTTTTGAACTACATTTAAGTACTCTTAGAAGCAGATAATTTTAAAGAAAGATCTGACCTCACATTTTCTAATACTTAAGCATTTACCTTATCATACAAATGTCAAGTACTAAAGTTGATTTCATAATAAATTTTGCTAAATAAAT
This sequence comes from Vombatus ursinus, assembly GCF_900497805.2. NCBI lineage: Eukaryota > Metazoa > Chordata > Mammalia > Diprotodontia > Vombatidae > Vombatus > Vombatus ursinus. Next base: position 36,837,016 of record NW_020955033.1, read on the forward strand.
ACTAATTTGTCTATTGAAATTACTCTAACTTAATTATATGGATGGGGTTACACACTAGCTGGCAGGAAGTTTTTCCCAACATGATTAAATTTTCATCTTTGCCACTTCCATTCATTTCTATTAGTTCTGCCCTCTGGAACCAAGAACAAGTCTAATAATCCCAGTAGTAGCCCTTCAGATATATGAAGGAAGTGATGATGTGATCCCCAACATCTTATCTTCTCCAAGCTAAAGTTACCCATTTTCCTCAACCCACCATGATGATCTCAAGGCCCTTTAACATCCTTGTTATCTTCTCTCTAGTTTATCAATATGCTTTGTAAAATAGTTCCCAGTGATGAGATGTGGTTTGATGAGGGCATACAGCAGAGGAACTATCACCAACTTCATTCTGGACACCGTGCTTTTCTTAATGCAGCCTAAATCACATTAGCTTCTCTGGATCCCATGGGACACCACTGACTGATGTTGAACTTGTAAAACATTAAAAGCCTTGGAGCTTTCAAGGGAACTGCTGTCTAGCTCCACCTACCCCATCTCATGGTTACAAAGTTGATTTTTTAGAACCCAATAAGTCTTTACATCTATCATCATTAAATTTCATCTTATTTGCTTTGGCCCAGTATTTTTGTCTGCTGAGATCTCTATGGATCCCGATGCTGTCATCCAATGTGTGAGCTATTTCTCTTACCATTGTGTCATCTGCAACATGATGAGCATGCCATCTATGTCTTTATTAAAATCAATGATAAAAATATTAATTGGTACAAAACAGGAGAGATCCCTAAGGTACTCCACTAGACACCTCCCCAAACAACTGCTATCAGTCCATCAGTGACCACTCTTTGGGCCCATTCATTTCACCAATTTCAAATCTGCCTACCATGATTGTAGTTACCTAGCCCACTTCAAATTTTTTCCACAAGCATAACATGAGAAATTGTCAAACTAATTTCAAATCTAGAAAATTGTCAGTATTGATGGAATAAAAGCAGTGGTACAGAAAATAAGGAAACAAAATAGAAAAGTAAATTATGCTTCGTTTTGGAATGGATTTTATTATTTTTGCAGCAAGTCCTGATTTTGTTTGGTTAAGTCAAATACTACTAGAAATCTGAATGCCTTGAGGGGATGAAACGAAAAGAGAAGGAACTAGTCTAAATTCACTGAGGTCTTCAAGCAGAGGCTGGACTGGATGATCACGTGTCAGATACAGTAAAAGTAGGAATTCTCCTCAAGTATAGGTTGGACTACATGGCCACTGAAGTCCATTCCAACTCTCAAATGCTGAGATAATCTGCAAAGGAGGCCCTAAACCAAATAATTGAGAAATCACCTATATAAAAATTACTTGCTTCTACAGGAATTTAGCCTAGGCACCTAAGTAAACATTAGAGGGTTTTACTTTGGCACAACATCTGGTGCAATATATGCACCAGAAATCAACAGCATCTTAACCTCAGGTCTAAGGATAGATTTCAGGGGGTCCAGGAATACGAATGGGAAAATAATTACATCTCTATTTCAACATGGTAGGTTTCCTTTGTAATTCTATGTATTTTATGCATTTTAAAATGTTATTTTGAGGAAAGGTCCACAGGCTTCACTGGACTGCCAGAGGTCTATGACGAAAAAAAGGTTAAGAATCCCTGATATAATCCCTTACATTAAAGTGTCTAAAAAAGATCAAGAACTCTGAAGTCTTAACCAAACTAACAATGGCAAAATACTTTAATGCAAATTATTAAATTTTCAAAAACATATACAGTAATAGTACATAACATCCTATAGCCTAAAATTAAGCATCTAAATAGTAAATTCAAACAGCCAAATTCTGATTATAAACAAATTAGATTCTCTTATTAAAATGATGAAATTTAAATATTCAAAATAACTTTCCATTCATTTACACTTTAAGGAAGCACATTAAAAGACATACCTGTTAAATACGTTCTCACTTGCAGCATACTTGTCCAGTCTTCCCAATGGTGTCAACATCTCATCTTGTGAGACGAAATCCAGGGCTGAAGGTATAATAATCACATCAGACTCTGAGCTGTAGTCATCCACACCAACTATCAGAGACATCAGAAATATTCCTTATAATCACAGCACTTTGAAACTAAAACTTGCCCTTTGCCAATGTGAGATAAACCCCAGTAAAATCATCTCTTCTTTTTCTGGGGTAGTCGCATTGAAAAACCTCAAAAAAAAAAAAACAAAAACAAAAAACTTTAAGACAAATCAAGAAACTACAAATTGATTTAGTTAAATGGGTAATGCATCCTTGATTGCTTTGCCATGTCTATAGAAGATGTACAAACTTGGAAGCAGCAGCAGGGATAAGGGTTATGGGTACTATACTTATGGCTTTATAAACAAAGTAAAACACTATACTGCAGAGTTCCCTAAATTTTTGTTTTCCTTCACAAATAAAAGAAAAAAACTGTACTTTACAGAATCTCCAGTTAATGAAGACATACTTATGGTACATGAATAAGCCCCTTAAACAATGTAGGAAAAGCAAAATTATTTATATTTTTATAATATATTTAAAACTCTCTTACATTAAAAACTCATTTCAATATTAATTTAAATAATATAAACCATATTATAATATATAAATAAACCAGTATCACATTATTATTAATAATAAGTCCTTGATTAGGTCACTGAACTACTGATTTGGATGAGCTCTATTACTTTCCCTTTAGAAGAATGCAAAGGTAGCTTGATTTTAAATAATTAATGTTGCTTGTTTACTTAATAATAGCAGGTAGTATTTATATGACGGCAGACAAGTGACACATGGATAGAGTGCTGGGTCTGGAGTCAAGAAGACTTATCTTCCTGAGTTCAAATCTGGTTTCACATACTTACTAACTATGTGACCCTGGGAAAGTCACTTAACCCTGCATGCTTCAGTTTCCTCATCTGTAAAAATGAACTGGAGAAAGAAATGGCAAATCACTCTAGTTAGTATCTTTGCCAAGTAAGCCCCAAATGGGGTTTCAAAGAGTTGGATGTGATTGAACTACAGATTGAGCGCTGTGCTTGTTACTAAGATAAAAAAGTAAATAATATTTACCAATAAATTTATATTAATATTATATTTATACACTAATGTATTATGTTTACATTTTATAAATAAATAAGTTTACAAATTTAGTTATAAAAATTCATGTTACATTGCAATAACACAGTAGCAGAAGTTACACCAATATATACTTATTTTAACAGGAAAATACCTTTCATACCAGAATCTGTGGTTAGTATTATTTTTCTTTTTTTGGGGGGGGGGGGGCAATTGGGGTTAAGTGACTTATCCAAGGTCACACAGCTACTGTCAAGTGTTTGGTCTGAGGCCGGATTTGAACTCAGGTCCTCCTGACTTCAGGGCCGGTGCTCCATCCACTGTGCCACCTAGCTGCTCCTACTTTTCATTCTTTAAAAATGGGAAATCAAGGTCTTAAAAATCTCAAACAAAAAAAACCTTTGATTTTTAGACACATTTTGACCTGACTTTATTCAGGATTTTAACATCAGACTAAAAAAATTACTCAAAAACTACACTGAGGCTTATCTGGCTTAGTATAACGCAGAGGTTTGGATGCAAGTTCTGATACTGCTGTTTATTATGACCTTGCTATGTGAATCTGAGTAATTTCTTTTGGCTACCTTGTTTTACTGTTTTCATTTATTTGTCTCCACTAAGACTTGATCTCTTTCCTCCAGCTCCTTATTTAGGGAAATAAAAATAACAGTCTTCTCCCAGACACTGCCACTTATTATTTCTATCTCTTCAATTCTAGTCCTTAGTGATTTGCTGTATGAAATATGACAAATGTCTTTGACTTAGGCAAGTGGAGAAATAAGGATATAGACAGAACAAGCAAGACTTTTCTAGATTTCAAGCTCCATGAGAACAGAGATTATTAGCATATTTTTCAATTTTTTTAAACATTTTTATTTGTTTTGAGTTCTAAATTCTATCCTTCAATAATTAAATTGTGTGTTCCCCATAACTTAGCATAGTGCTCTGCACAGAAAAAGTACTTAATAAATGTTTGTTAAACTGAACTGGATACTACTTCCCTTCCATGTGCCCTAAGCTTTAGCCAAACTATATTACTTGTATGTGGGTTGTGGCTTTGCTCATGGCATCCTCTAGGCTTACTGAAATGCTACCCATCCCTTTTAAGATGTAGCTCAAATGACACCTCTGTAGCCAGTCTTACTTAATTCCCAGCAATATGATAAAAAACAACAGGCTTTGTCTCCAAGAAGCTTATGATCAAATTGGAAGGAAATAAACATTTATTAAGTGCCTACTATGTGCCAGGCATTTGCTAATAAACATTTTAAAATATGATCTCATTTGAGTCTCACAACAATCCTGGGAGGTAGGTGCTATTATTATCTTCATAATTCCTAACATATTGGTGGTAGGGATGGAGGTGCATTTTAGAGTTCCTATTGAATATTGTTTCAAAAGTCATCAAATATAAAGAGGGGAAAAAACACCTTGTTGCCAAATCTGATCAATCATAGAGAACAGAATATTACTGACAGTCTAATTTTAATAGTAGTTAAAAAATAGAGTCTTATTTTTGTTTTCAGAACTCAGCAAAATGTTGATGGCTGCCTGAGGGGAAAAAATGCCAGGACAACTATGCTGCAATGCAAAAGTTTTCTCTAAATTACTTTATTATCCTATAATTTTGTTCTAATGAATACTGAATATAGAGAAGTGTTGAGATATACAGAGAAGGAATGAAATCTGTTTTTCTTTCATGACTTTAGGTTTTTTTTTAAAAAAAAGTATATTTATTAATATAGAATTTGACCTGTCTTATTTTAAATATATTTGTCATATTGCAAGTGTTAGAGCTGAAATTCAAACCTAGATCTTCCTAAGTCCAACAAATTCTTTACTAAGCCATATGGCCTAGTCTAAGCTGATCAAAAGAAAATATTTTTTTTTTTTAAATCCTGAGGACCCCTTTTATTTTACCCTGTACAAAGAACCTGTAAGTCGCCTCTTTTTCTCAAGTATTCTTATTATTTTAACCTCCTAAGGGTGGGAGGGAAGGAAAAGGGAAGATGATAGTCCCCCTTCAATAATTTAACACTCATCTTCTATTGATAATTACACAATTTTAACTGGGTCATACTACTCTGAAAATTATTCCGTTTCCATTTTTTACCATCACTGTAATCTGTCCTACTACTTCAACAACTATGCGATGAAGTGATGAGGTCTCACGAATTATCATTTTTGTCCAACTGATACAAATGGGTCTGAATAAAGAAAAGATAATATACTGTTTGCTAGAAATGGCCCTTTGGAAATACCAAATTATGGAAATAAACAAGAATGTGCTGAAGCAAGCTCAAATCAGCTGGATTATTAAATTTTCTATAAGCATTTACATCACAAAAAATCAGCAAATGCTGAAAATCAGGATTGGGTTTATTTTGTTGAAAATACTAATAATGCAAATGAAATGGGGGCATTTTTTAAGAGAGAGTTGGTTGTTAAACACACTTCCCAGCACACTCCTAAAAATAAGTCTTCAGAAAAGACTCTTTCACCTTCAAAAATACCGGATAATAAAATACACCAACACATTAAAACAGTAAGGCATAATGAGACACAAAGCCAAAACACTTAATAAAATGCCCTTTTCTGTTTCTTGTCAGGACCTATCTTTCAATATGTTAAATACATTTGGGTATGCATATGGGTGTATGTGAGAGTGACAATGCACATGACACAAATGTATGAGTGACAACAATAAGACAAGAAATTAAAGGCATATCCATGTATCTCTATTTGCAGACAACATGAATGTCTACTTAAAAATTGCCAAAGAACTGTCCCAAAAAAATCGGAGATGAATAGTAGTTTGATTAAAATAGGAAAATAAATCTACAAAAATTGTCAGCCCTTCTATATAATATAGCAAAATCCCATTCAAAATAACTATGAAATGTATACAATATTTGGGAGTAAATGTAACAAAGATACAGATAAAATTACAAAACATTTACAGAAATAAAAGATAACTGGAAAGCTATTCATTTATCACAGTATACCAATTCTAATATAATACTACCTAAGTTAATTTACATATTCAGTTCTATACCAAACTATGAAAGGATTACTTTATATGACTAGACAAAATACTAAAATTTATTTGGAACAACAAAGAATTCTAGAATCATATGGTAAATATTACTGATTAAAAAAATAGTAGTTTAGTGGAATGGATGAGATCAAACAACTTTGCTCAGTAGCTCAATGCTCCATAAACCCAAGAACACAAACTACTTCAAGAAGGAACTCCCTATTGGACAAGAACAGGCAGAAAAACCTGGATAGCACTTTTGCAAAAAGGAAAAAAAGGAAGAAGGGAAGAAGGAAGAGTGAGAGAAAGAGAGAGAGGAGAAAAAGAGGAAGGAAGGAAGGAAGGAAGGAGGTAGGGAAGGAAAGAAAGAATGGTTATTGCTTTAGACTAGCATACTATATTCTAATGTATGCTATCACAGAAAGACTGCTGGATTCGTACTCAGAGGACCTGGGTGCATATCCCAGATCTGCCAAGTTACCTGTATGAGCCTTAGGCAGGAAATTTTACCTCCCAAGGTTTGTTTTCTCAACTGCAACATGAAAAGAGTTGCAAGTCCCTTCATAAATTTTCCTTATAGTTCCAAATGGCTATGGCACCTAAATAAAAAAAGGCCACATCATTGAAATAAAAAAATTAGAGGACAAAGGAAGAAGAACTTTTACAACTATGATTGTGGGGAAGAACTATTAAACAAACAAGAATGGAGAGAGGTACTAAAGTGGGGATACATACCTTCACCTCTGTCTTTTCCCCTTGGAATCAAGCCTTGCATTTTGGTTTACCCATATTGAAAATGAGGTCCCTCTCTCTCAGGGATTCTGAAATAACAGGTTCTCTGCCTTAGGCTGCTCACGATCTCTGCCCCAGCTCTACATTGCTCCCCTCAACCTTGTCTCCCACTTCTATTCATCATCCCCTTAGGTTTTTTGGTAGTGATGGGAGCAGAGATATGGTACATAGAAAAATAATGGCCTGGATCTGCTCCTTACAAGCTGTGTGACCTTGGGAAGCTTCTATTTCTTCGTCTATAAAATGAGGGTACTAGATGATCTGATCTCTAACTCCTAAGGGTGTTATCCATGCTACTCGAGTTGAGGGAATTTGAACTTCTGAGCATAGAGCCAGATCCCCAAAACCTCTGTCCAAGGAGTAGGCTTAGCACAGACATTGTATCTCCCAACTTGCTAACACTACTTTGGGACTTCTCTGACTTCTCCACCCACATCAGGTACTTTACCCTCCTCTTTTTCAACTTCCTTTTGTGTGTAGTTTTCTTCCATTAGATAGTAAACTCCTTGAGGGCAAAGGCTGTCTTTATTTTCTGAATTTGCATTTGTATCCCCGGTGCTTAGCAGTGCCAGGCACATAGTAGATGCTTAATAAGCATTTGGTTGTTGTCCTTCCGTTTTCAAAGAGGACCAAAATGACATCACTATGCTAGAGTCAAGTTTTACTGTGTCTGACTGTGGCCGATCAGACCAATATGTTTGGAATGTTCAACCACAGGTCGGGCACAAATAGTCTGCGTGAACATTTGGGGTGGATTCTCTAAGTCTGCACATCTTGCACTTCTCTTGAGCTGTTTCAATTCTGCTTTGCTCATACAGCATAATACCTTTTCTGATGTGGGCATGCCATGCTAAGCAGTCCTGTGCCAGTGTCTCCCACATTATACAATCAATTCTGAAAGTCTTAAGAGAGACCTTGAGGGTGTCCTTGTATCACTTCACCAAGGGAACGCTTGCTCTGTGTGAGTTCTCCATAAAATAGTCTTTTTGGCAAGCGTACATTTTGCATTCAACAGCATGGCCAGTCCACCAGAGTTGTACTCTCGGGAGCAGAGTTTGAACAAGCATTTACGGACTTGTGATTGACCTATGTGCTCATTTGGGTATCTCCCACTATTCAATTGTGACTTCGGCATATGGCTGGTTAGAGCCCTACCCTTTGTAAAAGGTGTGGGTGGGGTACAAGTCAGGACTTCAGAAAGGTCCTCTTTACCTTGCTCTAGCAAATCCCATCCATTTTTAGCCTTGTTCTCTGAGTGGGCTAGACCCGAGATGTCAAGTAACATGTTAACAGAGTGGGACAAGCTCAGTCCCATGTTTTTCTGGGCCGTCCCAGTTGCAGCTCCCCTCCACCTCAAGTCGTGGAATCCTAGGTAAGACCTACCTGAAATCTCAGGAGCATGAAAATTAATCCAGCTCTGATATTCAACACCTCAGCACCCTCAATTGCCTTTTCCCACTGAGAGGGTGGGGGACTGAGCAATAAACTTCTTTCAAAGCCTCCCATTATTTAGAGGGCTCTGAATTTTCCAGTTAACTTTATTTTCTATCAGTTCCTCTGCTTGGTTTCAATTCCTTGAGCCCTCTCAAGCACACTTCTCTTTCAACTTACTTTTGTATACTGTCTTCCCCCAGAAGAGACTGTAAGTTCCTTGAGAGCAGGAATTGCCTTTCTTTTTCTTATTTGGATCCCCAGGACTCAGTACAGTGCCAGGCACATAGGATCTTAATATTTACTGACTATTGACTACTATTTGCTGTGTGACCTTAGGTTAAGTCACTTGTTTGCCTCAGTTTTTTCAACCACAAAATAGGTATGTTAATAGCACCTACTCCCTACAGTTGCTGGAAGGAGAAATTTGGAAAGCCCTTAACACAGCACCTGATATACTCTTGTTGTTCAGTCATTTTTCTGACATTTCTGACTCTTTATGACCCCTTTTGAGGTTTTCTTGGCAAAGATACTGGAATGGTTTGCCATTTCCTTCCTTGCTCAATTACAGTGTTAAGTTACCTGCCCAGTGTTTGAGGCTGAATTTGGGCCTAACACTGAGCCACTCTATCCACTGCCCTGCTATTACAGTAGGTTCTTAACAAATGCTTGTCTCTTTCCTTTCAGGGATGAAGGTGAAGAGGGGGGAATGCTAATTCCTTCATTTGTCTAGTTATCTGGAGGGTTTTGGGACTGGGAGTGATGGTGGAAGAAAGGTCGTGGAGAATGCCCCATTTCCTGAACTTGGACCATAGGACTTATACAAAGGCTGAGATTCAGTTTCTATTGGAGACTTTTTAAAGCAAAATCCCATCCATTTTTAAATGCTTTAAGGCCATACATAGAGGGAGAAAAATGGTTAATTCTGACTACATAAAATTAAAAAGCTTTTGCAAAGGCAAACCAATTCAACCACTTCGGAAAACAATTTGGAATTATGTCAGATGACTTATTACACTCTTCATGCCCCTTGATCCAAAAGTCTCATTGCTAGGCATACAGTCCTCAGAAATCAACAGAAATAAAGGTCCTATATATACTAAAACATTCATAGAAGCAATAAACCAGAATGCCACTGATTGCACAGTGGCTGAATAAATTGTGGTAAATGAATATAAGGGAGCCTTATTACACTGTAAGGAACAAATGAGGATCCAAATAATAATGGCTAGTAATGGCTAACATCTACATACCACTATGTGCCAGGAACCGTGCTAAGCGCTTTACAATTATTATTCTCATTTTATCCTTACAACCACCCTGGGAAGTAGGTGCTACTATTATTCCCATCTTACAGATGAGGAAACTGAGGCAAACAGAGGTTAAGTGATTTGCCCAGGGTCACACAGCTAGTGGCTGAGGCTGGATTTGTACTCAGGCCTTCTTCATTCAAGACCTAGCGCTTTATCCACTGTGCCACCTAGCTGCCTTTATAAGATCATAGATCATAGATTTAGAGCTGGAAGGGACATTAGAGGTTATGAAGTCCAATCTTCTCATTTTACAGATGAGATAACAGGACATCAGGTTAGTAAACATTTGAGGCAGGCTTCAAATCCAGGACTATAGGTTTATCCATAAATTATGCGAACATTTGTACGAAATGATGCACAATAATCAAGTAACAGAAACCAGGAAAAAAACATACACAATTATAATAATGTAATTGAAAAGAACAACAAAGCTGAACACTGTATAGATGAAATAATGAATCTTGCTCCTGGAAGAGAGATGAGGAGACACTGGGTGGGGATCTATAGATACAGAATATTGCATAGGGTATCAAGATGTGTAATCGTGTCACTCTGTTTGGCTTAATGATTTTCTTTGCTAAAAAAGAAAAGGCTAGGGGGAGAGGGTAATATCTGAAAATGACTGTGATGTAAACACAAAAGGTATTAATATAATTTATTAAAAAAAGGAAAATATAAAACTAAGACTGGATTTTGATAAAGTACTTTTAATAAACCAGCACACAGATCTAGGATCTAGCAGTATAATATTTACCACGTAGACACCTAAGTTTAATGAAAAATTATTTGCTGAGAATTGTGAGTTACGTACATGCTTCATCAGAAGTTTTTTTTTTCCTCTAAAATATTATGTTACAAAGGATTACTGAAAACTAATCTTGTTTTGATTATTGAACTAACATTTTTTTTCCTCATAGGAGGCCACTTCAGTTTTATAATGGTAAAAGATGCATCTTTTTTTGTGACTCTTTTTTCTCTTCTTCATTTCCTTGTAATCTAATTTCCATCCCAACTTTTCTACTCAAAACGCCTCTAAATCATTCTTCAACAAATCTTAATCTTACAATCATCATATCCAATAAGCAGCATCTTTTTCCTTCACAAGTCCTCCTACAGTCATTCACTGTGACATAGAGGTAACCCTGGTTTTTCAAAGACTATGCCAGTCATGAGTTCTCGAAGGTTCTATTATGCTAAAAAGATTTGGAGCACTGACCCTGGCAATAGACTGAATCTGGTTTCTGAGGACCTACTGAGCTACGTACATTGGGGCTCATCTGGACACTCATTGATCAACTTTTTGGCCACGGTAATCTATGAAACAAATAAAAATTCAATATGGCCTTATCATGTACAGTCCTCTTCTATTTTTTTCAAAGTGTCAGAGCGGTGGAAAAATGGGAAGAGAGTGCTAAGAATCAGTATTTAGACCATTTATAAACTTTGACTGATATTCTATATGTGAGATCTTTGTCCAACAAGTAGATATGTTGCTAGATCAATGAATAAACATTTATTAAGCACCACACTACACGCCAGGCACTGGGCTAAGTTACACTGGAGATAACAAAAAGAGGCAGATAGTCCTTGCCCTCCAGAAGCTTTCAATCTAATGGAAAGACAATATGCAAAAACAAACAAACAAAAAAAACACCAAAAAACAAAGCAAGCTATATACAGACTAAAGTAAGAAAAGCTATAGGAGTTAGGAAGGCTTCCTACAGAAGGTGGGATTTTCGTTGGGACTTAAAGGAAGCTGGGAAGGTCAATTGTCATAGCAGAGGAAGAAGAATGTTCCAGACATGGGGGACAGCCAGAGAAAATGTCTGGAGCTGAGAGATGGAGTGCTTGTGAATGGCCAGAAGGCCAGTGTCACTGAATTGAAAAGTACATGTTAGGGAGTAAGGTATAAGAATGGAAAGGTAGAAGGGGGTTAGGTTACAAAGGGCTTTGAATGCCATTTTGTATTTGCTCTTACAGGCAAGAAGAAGCCACTGTAATTTATTGTGAGAGTGAGAGAGTGAGAGTGAGAGAGAGAGTGAGTGTGAGTGTGTGAGTGTGTGTGTGTGTGTGTGCGCGTATGTGTGCAGGGAAGGGACATGGGCAGACTCAAGTTTTAGGAAAATCACTTTAGTGGCTGAATGAAGAATGGATTGGAGTAGAGAAACACTTGAGGCAGGCAGACCTACCTGTGACTACTGCAATAATTCAGGAATGAGGTGATGAGGGCTTGTCCTAGAGCAGTGACAGTGTCGGAGGAGAGAAGGGAGTATATTTGAGAGATGTTGGAAAGGTGAAAATGATAGGCCTTGGCAACAGCTTGGATATGGAGTGTTAAGATGGTAAGGAATCCCAGGTGACTCTGAGGTTGCAAGCCTGAGGGGCTGGGAGGATGGTGTTGCCCTCTATAGTAATGGGAAAGGCAGCAGAAGGAAAGATAATGAGTTCTGTTTTGGACATTATGAGTTTAAGATATTTACTGGACACCCAGTTCCAGATATCTGAAAGTCAGTTGGAGATACAAGATTGGAAGTCAGCAGAAAGACTGGGGCAAGAAAGGTAGATTTGAAAATCATCAGCATGTAATATGGAAATGTTTTCCATGACCTCACATACATAATTGATATCATATTGCTTGCCTTCTCACTAGGTGTGTGAAGGATGGAGGGGAAAGAATTTGGAACACAAAATTTTTTCAAATGAACACTAAAAATAATTTTTTTAGAGACGGTAATTAAATCCATGGGACCTGATAAGATCATCAAATAAAGCAGAATAGAAGAAGAAGAGAACCAGGACCAAACTCTGAAAGCCACCTATAGTTGGAGGTGCTAAATCACACCAATCTTGATATGTCTGCTATAAAGAAAACCAGAAGAAAGAATTAAGTTGCAGCAAAATGAAAGGCTAGGACACAGTTACTCTTTGGAGAGGCAAAGAGAACAGTTGGAAAAGTTGATTTTATCATACATTCATAGGCAAAAACAACAACAAATATTTCATGGAATATATGGTCATCTTGCATACCAGTGCTGATAAATATTTATAAAAAGATCCCTGTGGACATAATTGTACTAATGTACCATTCATTACTGGCTGCTGAGGATAAAGAGAATGATAAATTCTATTTAGAATTCAGTAAAACCTCTCCATTTAAATCAGCATATACTCTGATAATCAATTACTTCAATGCAAAGGTGGCAGACATGAGGGTGAGAAATACATGGGAAAGCATCATTTGGGAAAAAGAAAAGAGGTCAAAGACTGTAGACTACACAGAAGCCTCAAGGCTTTGTAACACGAACACTTTTTTTGAGAAGAGCATTAGTAGGAGCTAGTCCTTGCAAGCACCAAATAACATCACAAAAATGAAACAGGATATATTTTAAGACAGGAAAAGACTTGTTACTGATGTGGGAGTTATTCCTGAATCAGCTGTTTAGTACAGCCAGACCAATGACTTGTCAGGGCAGAGATCAGAAGAAGTAAAAATAAAGAAAAAAATATGGCATACAATTGAAATCACTCAATTCTGAACTATTTTTAAACAAGTAAACAGCAATGAAAAAATGGTAAATGAAGATCAAAAATGACAGACTCCAGCTACAATATTTTTATATAGTTTAACCTCTACAAATCTACTGCCACAGGACCACCAAAAGAGCACAGAAAAGTGTCATAATAATAACAACAATAGCTAACATTTATAAAGCACCTACTATACATCATGCACTATGCCTTTATGCACTACACAAATATCTCATTTGATCCTCACAATAACCTTGTGAGGTAGGTACTATTTACAGTGGAGAAAAAGTATGCAAAGAGAGGTTAAAAAAAGCACAAGGTCATTCAGTTAGTGACTATCTGAGGCCGTTTCTGAACTCAGGTTTTCCTGACTCTTGGCCTAGGGTTCTATCCACTATGCCACTTAACTGTCTTTGTCAGGAAACATTAGACTTTACAAAATGTTAAAGGCAAAGCACTGGTTTAAAATACAGACTCATCTGTAAAATCTTACAAACGACAGCGGACAATTACTGTCTTATAAAGCAGAAAGAAAACAGTGGAGGATAAAACTGGTTTAAAGGAAGCTTACCAAGAGATCCAACTACGTGAAGTCCCAAGGTTATTTAAGGATGAAAATGGAAGGACAACACATAGAGAAATGGAAAAGATCACTAAAGATTACTGTAACAAACTTTTCGCCACAGAACTTGCCCCTTGTGGATCTGATACCAGTTACATTCATCGATTAATCAATTACAATTTAACTGATAATTATTTTTATGTTTTGTTGGGAAAATGACTGAAGAGAGCATCAGGCCAATGGACAAAACAGTACAGAAAGCAGAGGCTGGAGACAAAACACAAAAACAAAACTTAGGAAACTTCGCAATTTTTACTTTCAAATAGATTGGGACAAAGAGAAGTAGTGCTCTTAAGTAGTTTTGTTATATAACTATAAATCTAAGTAACTCTGCCATGTATGACTTAGAAAATAGTTTTGGGTGTATGTTTCTCAGTATAGTTTACTTTGATTTCACAAAAAAGGTAATTAGTTAATTGAATCAATGAACATGATACTTTGCACACATGGAAAATTCTTTTTAATGTATCCAACCAATCTATAACATCTTTCCCATCTGCACAAAAATAAAAAGCAGAATAGTCTTCTCCGGTAAACTATGTTAGAGAGGCCAGTCTATCAAATCTGATGACTCATAAAAAAAAGTTTATCAAGTCCCCATTTAACACTCACAATAGCATAGAGGCTGCTCAAGCACAAAGGTTAAAATAATTAAAACCTCGTCACCACCAAATTAAGGGCTTAGTTGCAACTCCTTCACTTAAAAGAGCCTGCTCATAAATAGCAATCTATGTTCTAAGATGGTCAGATGGGAGGAAGTGGTTTTTAAATGTTCCACAAAATCTCAATACCACACAAAGCAACCGAAGGAACCTTTGGAAAAAGTAGATATTTGTATCTTTTTCATCACCTCTCCAGTATTTTGGAATATGAAAAACAACACAGAAAGGTTCCATAATCCATAATGCACATTCCAAGAAATTACCAGCATCAGTACTTAGGTATAGCTGCATTAAAAAGAATGTAGCAATACTTTGTAGATAAACATACTATAACTATATATATAATAGCAAGATCTCTGATAAACCAGTCATTTCCAATTAAACCTTGGACAGAATTTTGTTTTCTTAAATGAGAATTCCTTCAAGTACAATTCTGATATTTTCAAAGAATATTTATATAAATACATCTATGTGTAGTTACCTATATATATGTGTGTATATATATATACATATATATATAGGTAGATATGTGTATATATGTATGCGTATGTATATATGTATGGACACACACATACACAACATTCCTTCCACTAAAGTCTTCCTATGTTACTTTATTCTACTGTAGAGGGGACTAAGTTCTCAAAGGCCTTGCCAGCGTAGTGTTACCTTTTAGAGAGCTTTTATGAAATAGGAAAGGCTTCAAAAATAAGGGAATGGCTTAAGAAGCAGCCTGGCAAAACCCAAGCTTCAACACTCAAAGGGTTAGCCATTAAGAGATGAATTTTTCTTTAACTCATAGCAACTCAAATTATGGCACACATGTCTGAAGAATTGAAGTTGTGAGTCACCCAAAAGGCAAGAGTGGATGTGAGGACACAACAAATTATAAACATATTACATTACAAATCTATTTACCTACAAACTGAGCAGAAGGTATATAAAGGATGTCAAAGGGTTACATGACTCAAATGAGAGAGATGGCTTAATCATGGAATAGCACCAAAAGAAAACTGACAGCAGTGCCCAATGGTATCCACATAGTAACAAATGATCTTTATAAAGGTTTCCAGAATGTTAGAGGGAGCCCTCCCTCCCACCCACCAAGGTCTCACTATCATGAGGGATTTACAGGATGACAATGGCCAAATGGCCAGGAAGGCATCTGCACCACTAGAGGGAGTATCTATAATGAGGATCACAGATCTATTGAAGCACAGAAATAACTCATACAAACCAACTACTATTATCAGCACTGGTGAAGGGGGACCTTAAAGTAGATAGAAAAACAGTCCTACTCCTGTCCAAAATGATTTATGTTTGGATTCTGTGAGTCAGCTTTTATGATTTCAGGTAAGTAGCTTAACTTCTTTGGGCCTCAGTTTCCTCATCAGTAAAAAGGGGGCTGAAGTAAATTATCTATTAGGTTTAATATAATTTCTTCCTAAAATACTTTCCTTCCATCAAAGAGCTTTCAACAAGCAGAACTATTTAAAAATTAACTCATTAACCTGACTGGATCTTGGAAAATATTATCTCCTACCCTCCAAATTATAAATATCTGGAAAATTTATTATAATCTATGCAAAGAATTTATATTTTATCCACTATTAAAGGTTAAAATCTGTCCTATGATCCCCTCACTATCAACGGTATGACTAAAATTTTGACTATAAAGCCACGAAAATTATGCCTTTTGCACAACTCTAAAGTGATCCCTGCCATTGATACGTTATCACACTCTTGACCATATTTTTAAATTCATATCTAAAATATAATTTTAAATGTGGAAAAATGCATTTTACATAGAATACCCTCAATTCTAAAGCCAGTAGTGTAGCCAAGTCATTTTAAGTGTTCACAATGTGATACCTTTTACAAAATTAAAAGGTAAAAACCAACTTAAAGGTCCATGCTCCCAAAATGTTTAAAGACACATCATTAGTCTTTCCTAACTCAATCAATGAACATTATGTACCCACTATGTGCTGAATACTACTCCACAGAGAGAGCTTACTTTTATCTTTTTTTAAAAAAGAGATGGGTTAAAAGGAATCTCCATATTCAAACATGGAGTAAATCCAACTTGGTCTCAGAAGCAAAACCAGGTACACAAAGGAATGATACAGGTCGGTCCTCAATCTAGTGCTATTTGCCAGACAAAGAAGCTAAACTGCAAAGGCATATGAGTTTAGGCCAGAGTTTCACAAATCCTGGGCACCAAGTCATCAAGGTGTCTACAAATCTTACTGTGGGGCTTCGTATTTTTTTTTTGCAGTTTTATCCAATACTACATAAATGTATTTGGTTATTCACGTTCAAGTGCATTCCTGTTTTACTATCATATAATCTGAGAGTCTATGATTAGCCATAGCTAGCTGTAGGAGTAAGTGGAACTCACCTGGAGTCTCTCTTCATCTACTCCAGATTGTATTTTTTTTTCAATCTCTTCCCTTCCCTCCACCCCCAACCCAGCCCCTGAAAAGGAAGATTAAAAAATGAAGCAAACATTTTATTAATAATCAATATATCAATCCCATCTAAAAGTACAAACAATATTCCACACCCATAGCCTGCCACCTTTGCAAAGTGAGAGATAACTTTACTCATCTATTCTACTGGGCCAAACAGCCAAATAGAGGTAATCATTCATGTAGTTTGGCTTTCATCACAGGGGCAATGAACTTATAAGGGTAGGTTGCTTGGCACTCAGGACTTTTAAAAGGTATGAGTTACAAATGTGTAGAAAATAGGGCCATAATTTTAGTAGAACTTGAAAGTCTTCATCTCTTGGCCCTGATATACTAGTCCCCAATCTCTTCTAAACCTTTTTTCTTTCCTTTCCCCCAATAAATCATAGTATAACCATAAGGATTTTAAAGTGGTCACCAAATGTAGCCTGTACATTCCAAGTTTTCTGGAGCTGAATATTTTTATAATAGATTCAAGCAGCAATTAAACAAAGTTCCAGCCAAATGGATACTAATATACAAATGAGCTTACTGTGACGTGAGGGAGTGCTATTCCTTTACAGCCATTCTAAACTTTAACTATATGTATCTGAGAAATTTAAGGTGATCTGTGTTATGGAGGAAGCCTTGAAAGAAACTTACTTAACTTGAAAATGAATGAATTCCATAATATCTAACAATATGCTGAAGGATGTTACCCATCATAGAGAGTGACTTTCCCAATGTGTGGTCTGGCTGCAAACCCTAAGGTCACTGTGGTCTGACTCCAGACTGGGCACTCCACTATACCACCCTGCTTCCCAGAAATTCATCCACTTGTTTCCAGGTTCTCACTCCAAAAAAAAAAAAAAAAATTCATGAGGAGGAACCCCTCCCCAAGTATTTCATAAGCATTAAGTCATCTACTTGCAGGACTAAAATAATTAATTTAAAATCATCACAAGTTGACATTTTAACATTATTAGGAGAGACACATGAGAACTAAAAAAGAGTAAAGTGAAGGAAAGGTCTTTTCTACTAGATGAAAAAATTTAAAGGGTTTATTTAGAAAGTGATTACCTCCTTTATACAAATCTTTTATGTTTAACTCTGAAATGCTAAGGTTTAAGGTGTGATCAAACTTTCCTAAAGGGAAATGTTTCTGTTGAATGGTACAACTAAATCTGAAATGTTAAATTACACCAAACTTTTTTGGAATATGTCTATCATATAAAACAAGGTTACTTGTACTAGGAAATTTAACAAAGTAAGTTTAATTTGGGAAAGGACAAAGACAAATATTGGAAAGTGTCAGCAACTAACTTAAAAACAAGAATGACATCAGTAAGTACTATGTAGTTAAGTCAGAATTGCTAGATGTGATTATAGGTCATCTACAGTTACTATCAGTTTCAATTTGATAATTACTAATTATCTGCTATGTGTCTACTTGGTACACATTAAGGTAATGCATGCTAATTTTAATATTAGCCCAATGTAAACAGTCATGAGATGAGGTCTGCCAAGAAGTTAAAAAATTCATCCTAAAACCAAACAAATACGGAAGGCAAAGGAGGTAGGACTACAATCAAGAATCACCCACCAGGCGAAATTAAGCATAATACTTAAAGGAAAAATGGTCATTCAATGAAATAGAAAGATTTCAAGCTTTCAAAAGAAGACCAGAATTGAACAAAAAATTTAATTTCCAATATGAAGACCTAAGAGAAGCCTAAAAAGGGAAAAAAGGAAAAGAAGACATAAGAGATTCAATAGAGCTGAATTGTTCATATCCCTACATGAGAAGATAACACTTGTAATTCTGAAAAATTGTACCACTAACAGTATAGCTAGAAGGAAGATACAGACAGAGGGTATGGGTATAAGGTGAATTTGAGGTAATGACATAAAAAAATAATTAAAGGATGAGAAAGAAGAGTACACTAGGTGAAGAAGGGAGAGGTAGAATGGGGTAAATTATTTCACATGAAGAGGTACAAAAAATCTATTACAGTGGAGGAAAAGATGGGAAGGTGAGCAGTGGGCATCCCTTGAATCTTACTTTCATCAGTACTGGCTCAAAGAGGGAATAATATACACAATCAGTTGAATACAGAAATCTATCTTACCCAATAGAGGAGAGGAGGGAAGGAGATTAAGTAAAGTGGCTGGGGGATGAGGGGCACAGGAACTAACAGAAGAGAGGGCAGAACAAGGGAGGCGGTAAACATAAGCAAAACACTGTCAAGGAGGGGAAAGGTGAAAGAACAGAGAGAGGACAAAGATAAGGAAAAATAGAATGGAGGGAAATATACAATTAGTAATCATAACTATGAATGTGAATAGGATGAACTCTCCCATAAAATGAAGGTAGATAGCAGAAAGGATCAAAACCTAGATGCCTAAAATACGTTGTTTACAAGAAACACAGTTGAAGCTGAGACACACACACAGAGTAAAAAGAAGGAGCTGGAGCAGAATCTATTATGCTTCAGCTAAAATAAAAAAAAAAAAAGCAGGGGTAGCAATACCAATCTCAGAAAAAGCAAAATAGACCTAATTAAAAGGTACCATAGACAATGAAGTAATATCAATATTAAACATATATATGCACCAAGGGGTATAGCATCCAAATTCTTAAAGGACAAGTTAAGTGAGTTACAAGTTCATGACCAAACAAGAGACAGAGAGCATCAAAAATGTAAAAGATAATTTTGATTATATTAAATTAAAAAGTTTTGCACAAACAAAACCAATGCAAACAAGATTAGAAGGAAAGCAGACTATATTAGATTGCATGCCATGTTGGGGAGAGGAAGGAAGGAGAAAAAATTAACTCAAAATCTTATAAAAGTGGACGCTGAAAACAAAATGAATTAAAACTAAAAAAAAAAAAGAAAGCTGGGAAACAATCTTTATAGCAAGAATCTCTGATAAAGGCCTTATTTCTCAAATATATAAAGAACTGAGACAAATTTATAAAAATAGAAGCCATTACCCAATTGATAAATGGTCAAAGGATATTAACAGGCAGTTTTTAGATGAAGAAATCAAAAGCTACTTATAGGCATATGAAAAAATACTCTAAATCACTACTGATTAGAGAAATGCAAATCAAAACAACTCTGAGGCACCAAATCACACCTATCAGATTGGTTAATATGACAAAAAAGGAAAATGCTAAATGTTGGAGAAGATACGGGAAAATTGGTACACTAATGAACTGCTGGTGGAGCTGTGAACTGATCTGACCATTCTAAAGAGCAATTTGGAATTATGCCCAAAGGGCTATAAAACTGAGCATACCCTTTGATTCAACAATACCAGAACTAGGTCTGTAACCCAAAGAGATCATAAAAAAGGGGAAAGGATCTACATGAGCAAAAATATTTATTGCAGCTCTTTCTGTGGTGGCAAAATATTGGAAACTGAAGGGATGCCCGTCAATTGGGGAAGAGCTGAACAAGCTGTGGTATGTGAATGTAATGGAATACTTTTGTGCAGTAAGAAATGATGAACAGGCAGATTTCAGAAAAACCTGGAAAGACTAGTAGGAACTGATGCAAAGTGAAATAAGCGGAACCAGGAAAACATTTTACTCAGTAATACCAATACCCTGTGGATGATCAACTGTTAATGACTCAGCTCTTCTCAGCAACACAATGATCCAACACAAATACAAAGAACTCAAAGGAAAATGCTATCCACATCCAGATAAAGAACTAATGAATGCTGAATAGAGACCTAAGTACGATTTTTTTCACTTATTTTATTTTTTTCCTGTTTTTTTTCTTTTGATCTATTTCTTCTTTCACAACTGATATGACTAATATGGAAATATGTTTTACATGACAGTACATGCATAATCTATATGAAATCACCTACCATTTTAGTCAGAGAGGAATAGGGAGAGGGAAAAAAATTTGAAACTCACAATCTTGTAAAAATGAATGCTAAAAATTGTCCTGACACGTAATTGGGGAAAAAATATTTAAAAAACAAACAAATAATCCTCGGATTAGCTGGTTCTTCTCCAAGAGTTCAAATAAATGGAGTTGTTTAAAAGCTAATTGTAGTTTGCTTAAATGTGAACTTTCCATGCAATGTTGTCACCTCTCTACCAATTTATTTTCTTACCTCATTTCTCTGATTTCCCTAAACATATAAAACAAAGATGAAATTCAAGAACCTTAAAATACGATTAAAATGCCCGCTCTACAGTAAATAAGTTTGATAGTTTTATGTCATTTAAAATGGACAAGAGTGAGCAACTCTGCCCTTGAAACCTTAAAGGCTTCTACTTCTTAAAAAAAAGTTCCAGTGTTCAAAGACTTAGGGGCACTTTTTTTCTTTGCATTCAAGAAACACTTTCTGAATATATCACCCCCAACTCTCACAACCTAACATTTTTCAACCTTTTACAAGTCGGCTTTTCAAATATCTCCCAATACTTCTTTCTCCAAAGGTTAAAAACGGGGAAAAATAAAAGTCTCAAAAGTATGTTCCAGTGGACAACAGAGTATCCGATCTCTACTTTATCGACAAGATGAAAGTGAACCAAGAAAGCTGAAAACAACTTTCTGCTCAGTTTCCCTACAAGAAACCACATCCACACCTATTTTTCTAAGGTAAACTGTTAAAGAAGAAAAGATATCTCCAGTAGGGTTTCCTAGGTTTAGTAGGAAGAGATGGGGGCGCTAAAACAATAAATAAACCCAAAACAAAAACACCACCCACCACCACATTTGCTCCATTCCAGCAAAACCAGCTTTTCTATCCTTCCCACCCAACAGGAGCTGGGGTGGTGGGCCCAGGAAGCCAACAGTCTGTTTCTCTTCCCCCGCCCAGGAATTCAATTTGGGCTAGAAAAAGTGCCCCATTTCCCGGCGGAAGTGAGACAGTCTTTTAGAGATTAGATAGATGCGGCACGGAGACCTCCCCCCCAATGTCCTTCACTACCCCCCCCCGCCCCAAATACACAAGGTCAATTGCGGTGCCCCTCCCCGCCAAGCTCAGAGCCCAGTCCAAGTTTTTGGATCTCCCTTCCAGGCCTCGGCCGTCCCGGGTTCGAGGCAGCTTCCCTCTGCCCCAGTGCCCGGCCTCACAGGGGTCCGAGGCCCGGGGCGCGGAGGAGCCCCGAAGGGGGAAGAGGGCGGGAGAAGCTGGGGCAGAGGACTCCAGTTTGAGTCGAGAAGCGGAGCGATACTCACATCCTTCAATTTCCTCCTGCAGGTCCTCCTGAAGCAGTGAAAGATCTGTGAGGAGGAAGGTGGGGGAGGGGGAGGGGGAGGGGGCGGAAGAGAAGAAAGGGACAAGGTCAGCGCCCCCGTGGGGAGGGGGGCAGACACCTCCTCTCCCCTCCCAACCTACCCACCACCGCTACTCCCCCCCCGCGCGCCTTCCACCCAGGGCTCGCCTCAGTCCGGCCCCCTTTTCTCCTGCCCCGTCCCCTCTCCACTGGGGCAGGACCCTTCTACCCGCCTGGCTAATGGGGGAGAGGCCGGCGGAGCCACCGTGGCCAGGAAGAACAGGGGGTCCACGTACCCGCCATCTTGCGGTCGCCCCCTCCTCCTCCGTCTCCCGGGGATCCGGGACTACATTGAAGCGGCGCGAGCCAGAGAACCGGTGGACGCGCGCGCGCGGGCGGAGAGGCTGGAGGAGGAGGAGGAGGTTGTGGGAGGGGGAAGGGTTGCTAGGGGCCCGCGCGCGCGAGCCAGTGTGGGAGCTCCAGACGGGACGGGATGGGACGAGACGACGGGACAGGACGGGATGGGGTAGCGCGTGGGCCAAGGGGGTGGGGCGAGAGGACAAGCGGGGCGGAGGCCTAGACTCCGGTTCGAGCGGGTGTCCGCTGCGGTCACGGAGGAACTCGGGTTGACAACGCCCCAAAGGCTGGGAGACTACGAGAACGCGCGCGAGGAGGGGGCACCACTGGGCGCTACCGCGCGTTCACCCCGTCCTCGCCTCTCCTCCCTGCGCGCGCGCGCACAATGAGAAGACTCACTCCTGACTCACTCCTAACTCCCTCCTTTTTGTGTCCCCCCCGCCTCTCCTTCCCTCTCGGTGCGTCTGCCGGACAGACTCACGGAGCGCGCGACCCCGCTCTGTGCCCCCACCCCCTTTCCCCGGCGCGCGCCCGCGCGCGTGCTCGCACACACGCACGCCCGGAGTCGCGCCGGGGCTTAGCGCTAGCTCCAGGAAGGAGGCATACAGCCCGCCGGTCTGCAGTAGTGCCCTGCGTGTGCTGCAGGCCGGCCTTCAGGCGTGGCGGCTACTCTACCCCCCCCACCCCCACCCTCCTTTATTTGGTCACTAGCTTCGCCTCTCTCACGGCCTTCCTCCCACTATACCCCGTCTTCTTCTTGAGTATTCTCCCCGGCATCGCGTGTCATTGGGCCTACGCAGGCCCGTCCTTCTTGAATTGGCATGGAAAGGGATAGTAAAGTAAGGGTGGCCTAGGGAGAGCTCGTGGAGGGTCGGCCGCTCTGCAAGGCCACCCTCCCTCCCTGCGTTTGAGCTTGGGGGCAGTATCCCAGGATTGCTTCTCTGGCCCTCCGAAAGGGAGGGAGATAAAAGGCAAAACAAAGGAGGCAGCATGATGCAAGTAACGGCGAAGCCTCCAGTTTTCAAATAAGTTTACAATGAACAGTCGTTTCACTCATTCAGCAAATGTTAACCACCTACTAAATGCTGGGCAGCCTGCCAGAGATTATGGCAAAGTATACACGGATAAAAAAAATAATGATCTTGCCCTCCAGAAGCTTGTGATCTACTAAAAGTGGCTTAGTCTTTATGTACACACACATATGTATATAAATAATAGTTTAAAAAAAAGGTGTTTTTTCTTAGTGCAGTTTTAAGCCTTAATCACTTAAAACTGCACTCACTTGGAACCCTTTATATAAATTATAAATTTACCTTGTATATCAGTGCTTAGTGCAGTGTATATATTATGTGTGTGTTTATATGTAGATAGATATATAATATGCAAGATGTTCCACAAGTCTTAGTGTAGTGTGTGTGTATCTCCTAGCCTCTTTTAGTAAATCATTTGCTTTGTAGATCTACAATAGTAGATCTACTAGAAGTATTAAGTAGATATAAATATGGGTAGATCTATATAGATATATAAATGTATATTTCTTCGTGCAGTTTTAAGCTTTTAACATATTTTTGTAGTAATAAGCTTTAACTTTAAGCTTTTTTTTTTTTTTAAATCTGACTGCCCTCCATCCTGAGTAGACAGATGTTAAATGACTGCTCTGTAGTGTTCTTGTGTCCTGAAAGATCTACTAGCTTTTCCGGTTCCATTTAACACGAGTTTACTGAAGTCAGGTACTGTGACAGATACTGAGGATATGAAGACAAAGACACTCTCAGAGCTTACATTCTGGTGGGGGAAAACAACCAGTATATAAATAAGAATATTCAATATTTTTTCAACTCCCCCTCCCCCAACTCCATTTAGGTCCTTTATTTGTATTACAATTTATTATTTGTAATATGTAACAAATAGTAAAAGCACAATTTTGCTGAAAATAAAGAACAAAACTTGGCGTGTCTAATTTGTATTATTTTGTACTATTAGGAGTTGGGTTTAGGGGGAAAGAATTAACTTGAATTGCTTATCAACTAAATTTCTTAAGTTGTATTTTAACAGGTTACCAAGTTTTAATATCTCTGCCATTTTGGAGTCATTTGGGCAGTCAGGCCTCAGAAATTTATAATTTTATTTTTATATAACATATACTCTATACTCATTAAAAAGTGCTTTACTTGTAAGTACCACCCTCACATAGGCTATATATTCAGACATATTTTTCTGAAAAGAATACAGACCTGGAATTACCCATGATAGGAAAAAAGTTATGACTTTAGGTGTTAAGAAGTGTGCTCAATCCTTTAAAACATACGGTAATTTTTTTTAAAAGCCAAATTTTCTCACCCCATTTCTTCTCTTTCTTCACACTTACCAAGTGTTCTAAGGTCTACTTCTGGCAACACTGTCTCTCAGAATGACACACAGAAACAGGAATTACGAAATCCATCAGGATAGAGAAACAGTTCATCTAGTTTGACAAACTGTCTTTCACAGCAGAGGCTAGTCCTAGTTACCTCAAAGGAAGCCATTTCCTGCCTTATATTAATTGACTTGATGCACCTGGCAAAATTATGCACTTCACTGGGGGAGGGGGTTAAGAAGAAAAAGGAAAGAGGATGATTTGACTGGATTGTTTAGAAAACTTAGGTATGAAAGTTTTAGCTGGTTTTTAATCCTAAGATTCTCTTAAAGAATCTCAGTAATTTCTACCTACAAATTCAACTGTAATCTTATTAGCACCTATTTCCTAAAAAGAGTTTTCTTGATCATTTTGTTGAGGGGATCCTCATTTAAAGAGCAACAGAAGTATAAACTCAATCTACCACATCTCTCCTCCTTTCCAAACCATTGATGGATGCATGGTAGTTTATGAAGTACTCCAAATGATGTTACTTAGTTGGGATTTTTTAAAAGAGATATTTAGACAAGAATAGCAATCATTGTTTTCTTCCCCCTTCCCTCAGTTTCACTTACAATGTAGTCTGTGTGAAGTGAGAGAAGCTGTGTGTTGTCTAGTGTTCAGAGCACAGCACAGGGTCTAAATTCTTACTCTGCTGTGACATCTGTAAAATAGTCGATGATACAAGTTAATTTTTTTGTGTGTGTGTGAAAGTTGTAGCTAAACGATAAATGACTCTAGCTAACATTTCTAAGGAGAAAGCCTCTTCCTCTTACAGGGAACAATTATATTAACTGCCCCAGAGCTTTATAATTGATGCATTTAGCTCATCTACAGGAACTTAATGTCATTGGGCAGATCATCCTAAATCAATGAGAAAAAAGAAGCCTGACATACCTTGACGCTGACCCATTTATATAAACTCTTATGCCGGGAAGTAAACCTTTTTTTTCTCTCTGAAATGGTCATTCTTGAAGCTGAAAGTATATAAAAAGGCAGACTTGTCAGTTGCTATTCTAAATTATAAATAATGATTTAATCTACATGCACCTATCTAGGAATGAGAAATCATATTTGACCAAATCTGGAAGTATTCCTTTCAACCTACTTACTATCATTAATTTATATCTTTTCATCAATCACTGTGAGTCTCCTTTCCAACTGCAGGGCAAAGATTTCTCTTTCTGTTGCTAGTCCCTTATTTAAACCCTTTTGTTAGTACTTTTAAAAAAAAAAATCTTTTTAGGTAAATAAATGTGCATGTGGGGTTTTTCTCTTTCTTCTCTGTGGTTTCAAGCCCCTTTCAAAGTTTCATACCATGATGACCTCCCAGAAAAAAAGAGATTATTCTTGGCCAGGATTTTAGTGGCTTGGTTTAGTTTGTAATGAGATATTGGTCTGTCTTCTTTCAAATCTCCTAAAATATATACTTCATAGATCCTTCTCACTACTACAATAAAGAACTAAAAAAAAAATACCAGGTCTGAGATCCTTTGAGATTTTGTTCTCTTCAAACTGTTCTGTCTCCCTTGTATATCAGTGTCATTTGAAAGTTGAAGCCTAAACTACATTGGAACTGACTCCGAAATTTGACTGTATAAATTCAGATATGGCAAAAAAAAATTCTTAACACATGCTTGATCTGGCCATAATTGTAATAATATACACTTGTTAGTACAACTGCTGTTAAACTTGTGAGAAAATGAACCCTCTTTTTTCACTTATTTATATCCTTCCCTAGACTGGAATTCTACAAGAAATGCCACATTGCTCCCATTTTGCAGTTCTTCCATCTAGGACTGGGAGAGTCTATTAAATTTGCCCCAGGAATAGAAAGAAAACTTTGGTCTTAATAGGCAAAATAGGAAGCTGTGAAAACTGGAAATTATTTAAGTAGCATGCCATGGATAAAAAATAAAATTATGTTGTTTTCTTTATGCTGTTAGGCAAACCAATGGAAATTTTAGTTTTTAGAAATTATAGGATGTTATAACTAGGAGGAACTATTTGTTATTTAGTCATTTCAGTTATATTTGAGTCTTTGTGATCCCTTTTGGGGTTTTCTTGGCAGAGATAATAGAGTGGTTTGCCATTTCCTTCTCTAACTAATTTTACAGATGAGGAAACTTGTTCCCCTCCCCTGAGTGAAAGGAGAGAAAATAGAGGTACTGAGTGTAGGCTGCTTTTTCAAGGAGTTTAGTTGGAGAGAGGAGAGATATATAGAATGATGGCTAGTGAGGATAGTAGGATCTAAGGATATGGACAGAGTTGGGAATGCTTGTAGGCAGCAGAGAAGTGATCTAGAGAGACTGAAAATTAGAGAGAGAAAGGATATGGTAGAAGGCACAATCTTTTAAAGAAGAAATGAAGGGATTCTATCAAGGGTACATGTAGAGGGAAGAGCCAGTAACAATTTTCTAGTAGAGTTGAATAATCATAGCAATTCATTAGGTTAACATACATTAACTATCTCAGAAATCTATGCCATCCCTTCCAAGTAAGTGTACATACATTTCTGTTCTCTAATAACTCTCCTTTCATCTTCCTTACCCTTCTCCCTCCTTTTAAACTGTCTTACCCCCAGAACACTCTGTCTCCTGGGTTGACAAGTCCCCTTTCAAAGGTCCTTTCCCTTTCAACAACAAAATAGATTGGTAAATTTTGATCTTCCTGTGTCTTCATATCTTCGGAACTGATTTTCTAACCTTCAGGGGTAGATGGACAACATAAGTAGATGCAGATACCACCATTTTTTATATCCCTTTTCTTATCCTAGGACACTGTCACCAAAGTGAAGGGACATGGTTCAGAAGGACCTAATTTTTTCAAGGAAAAATTATGTAACATCAATTCAGCCAATATTAATTAATGGGGGGCAAGAGAAATAAGTAAGGTGGGATCTTTTGAGAATCTCCCCAACATACAACCCTATTCTCTAGGAGGTGGTAGAAAACCTTGCCAGAAAGAGATTTATTTCCTGGCTGTCCTGGGGTGTACCTGTTTCATCACAACTCATTATGGTGCACAAAGGGGTATTGACTCCCTGATGTAAATACAAAAGGCCTTGAGTAAAATAAAATAATAAAACCTGATTCTAATGTTATTTTTATTTCTTTTTTTTCCAAATCGAAAACAGTTTTCAAGAAGAAAATCTAATCAGCAATAAACTGTATACTATTTGTATCACCAAAAACAAAATGGAAGTAACTTGTATGTCCTATGTTTGCCTGAGTGTATGATATATGACTAATTTAATATTTTTATTAATAAATTTATTTATTTTTAGTTTTCAACAAGTATTTCCACAAGATTTTGAGTTTCAAATTTTCACCCCATCTTGCCCCTCCCCCTACCCCAAGATGGCATGCATACTGAATATCCTTTCCCCTAGTCTGCCTTCCCTTCTATCTCTCCCCCCCTTCTCTTATCCCCTTCCCCTTCTATTTTCCTGTAAGGCAGGATAGATTTCTGTACCCCATTTCCTGTATTTCTTATTTCCCAGTTGCATGTGAAAACATTTTTTTTTAAACATGTGTTTTTAAAACTTTGGGTTCCAAATTTTCTTCCTTCCTCCCTCCCCACCCACCCTCATTGAAAAGGCAATCAACTCAATATAGGTTATACATGTGCAGTTATGCAAAACACTTGCATAGTAGACATGCTGTGAAAAACTAACTCTATTTCCCTTAATCCTATCCTGCCCTCCCCCATTTATTCTATTCTTTCTTTTGACCCTGTCCCTCCACAGAAGTATTTGCTTCTGATTACCCCCTTTTCCAATCTGCCCTCCTCTCTATCATCCCCTACTCTCGTCCCCTTCCCCCCTATTTTTCTGTAGGGTAAGACAGATTTCCATACCCAATTGAGTGTATATGTTATTCCTAATTTAATATTTTTACACCTTAAGAAATGACAAATACGAATAGGAAGAAACGTGAGAAGCCATGAAACAATGCACAATGAAGGAAGTATAATCTAAATATACACAGTAAAAACAACAAAATCTGGAAGGGAAACCAGAAAAAGCTCAGAAGGGTCCATAAAAGCAAAGGACATTGCATTTAAAAAAATTAACACACATATTTAAATTTTAAATTATAAGTAATTTGGAGCTTATGATTAAAAACAAACTGTTTTACACCAATGCAATATATCTTCCAGTATTTGTTTAATACTTCAATGGATCAATGATCTTATTAATGTGGTCACTCCCTCTGAACAGTACAGATCACAACTCATCCATGCCTTTTCGACCTGTACAGTTCTTATTCATATCCTTTAATAAACCTACCAGAAAGGATGGAGCTAATACTAAGGAAGCTTTCCTCCATTATTTTAACATTTCATTGTCATAATTACATTACTGAGAGTTTTCATCTCTTATCCCTCACTCTAACTATATGCCTGGTCAACCTCTTTTTCTGATCACACCTTTCCTGTATAATAGTCTTTATCCAACTTCTTACATTTCTCTAATCAATAGTGATTTAGAGCATTTTTTCATATGATTATAGATAGCTCTCATTTCTTCATCTGAAAACTACCTGTTCATTCATATCCTTTGACCATTTATTAATTGGGGAATGACTTGTATTCTTATAAATTTGACTTAGTTCTCTATATGTGAGAAATGAGATCTTTATAAGAGATACTTGCTGTAAAAATTATTTCTCAGCTTTCTGCTTCCCTTCTAATCTTGGTCACATTGGTTTTATTTGTGCACAACCTTTTAAATTTAATATAATAAAAATTATCCATTTTATACTTCAAAATGTTCTCTATCTTGTTTGGTCAAAAATTCTTCCCTTCTCCATAGATCAGATGGGTAAACTATTCCTTGCTCTTCTAATTTGCTTATTATATCACCTTTTATGTCTAAATCATGTCCCCATTTTGACCTTATTCTGATATGTGGTATAAGATATTGGTCTATACCTAGTTTCTGTCATACTGTTTTCCAGTTTTCCCAGCAGTTTTTGTCAGATAGTGGGTTCTTATCCCAGAAGCCAGAGTCTTTGGGTTTATCAAACACTAAATTATATAGTTGTTTCAGAAGTAACACAGCTTGCTGTCTTCTTTTTTTAATTCTAGGCTCACGTGGTCTATTTGTAGTATCTATTCTTAAGTATAGGGAGTGATGGTCTAACTTAATTGGCTACTTATCTAACTATATGTCATGATGTGGACAATAGTCATCCTTCTTGCGTGTGTATTTTGCTGTGTAGATTGTTAGGGTGATCTCTTTCTACAGTAGCATATCACATTTTTTACAGCTTCACAAATGAATGAAAAGTATAGAGAATATAAGGCTTCATGATGTTTGTTTACTTAGTTATTTTAAAGAGCATTTGCTGATTGGAAAAAAAAAAATCTTTGCATCATATATCCCTGATGAGTGTCTGATATCCAAGATGTTTAAGACCAAGATCCCCAGTGGATAAGTAGTCAAAGGATATGACCAAATGGTTCTTAAAAGAATAATTACAAACCATAATAAAGACTGTTCCAAATAACTAATAAGAGAAATGCAAATCAAAGAACTTTGAGGATTCACCTCACATTTAGCAGGTTGACCAGACTTGCACAAGTTGACAGTAGGTAGGGGCCAAAATTAAAATAGGCTAAACTTCTTTGGGCTGTAGATGGGTTTTTAGCAGCTCACTTCCTAGTAAAGGTAAAATTGATGATAAAATTATTTTGCAAATAAATCATATTTTTAAAAAAGGGAAATTTCAATTAATATCAATTAATTATACTTAAGATTTTAATTTATCATGAAATCACATTAATGTTAAAAAAATACTTTCCTAAGCAGTACAAGTTTTAATAAATTTTTCAGGTTTTTTTACTGGTTACATTTACTTAATGGGACGTATTACACCTCTTGTCAGTAATCAGTTTATCACACTCTGGAATCATGTTTGAAATCAATTTCTTTAGAAATCAGAAAACTAACCTTAGTAATGTCCTCATATTCTTAGTTTGCTTTCTTGAAAAACCATTGTTTCCCACTGAGATTTTTCAACAATTTGGACACTTCAATTTGTTTTTCATTGGTGTCTAATTTGCTTAAGTCAAGATGTTTTGATTCGAAATGGCAATGAAGATTATATTCCTTCTCAACAGCTATTACTTCTCAACAGACAAGGCACAATATTTTGTCTCTTGTGTAAGTAAACAAGTATCTATTTGTCCACTCCAAATTAAACACTCTATGTTCTGATTCAATCTTCCATTTCTTTTTATCACCCATTTTACAAAGTCACTCCAAAAACTTTAATGTTAGAACCAAAAAAATCTCCCCAGTAACTGCTCACATACAAAGAAATACTGAACTGAGTGTCTGACCTTGGAGAGAGCTCCAGACACTTAAGTAACTTTGAGGGCAGCTGCACAGCAAGGAAGGGAAAGAAGCCATTGCGTTGTTGCCACTCATCACATAGCAGGTATCAGCTACATTGGCGTGTGGCTGCATTCACTTTGTCCCTGTCCAAAGCCACTAATGACCGAAAACACAGCAAAAAGATCTGACTCTTGCTTCTCAGACTAGAGAAAGACTGACAATGGTGGGTTGCCACAGGTCAAGTAATAAACGGGAGAGACTGCACAGTGGCAACTCACCCACCAAGTTACGTGATAGGCACAATACTGACTAGTGGAAGGCAGGTTAAGCGTGGTAAGGACAAAGCACTCGTTACATCTTTGCTTTCTTTTACATCTACATTTTTTTAAGGGCCACCTGAAATCCTTAGGTGGCCTACAAGCAGATCACGGGCCATATGTCTGCAGGTCTGAGGTTGACAAAGGCGACAAAAGATGAGAATAGTCAGTGTTGGAGAAGCTACCAGAAGAAAAGCATTAGCACTAGCTAATGCTGTTAGTGGCTTGAATTAGTCTAAGCTTTCTGCAAAGCAACTTGAAAGAAGATGGGTGCCTCTTAACTGAGGAATAGCTAAACCAGTTGTGGTACATAAATGGAGTATCACTATGCCATGAGAGACAACAAATGTGAAGAATTCAGAGAAATATGGAAAAACATTTAGGATCATATATTTGATCTGCAAGTGTTCTCAAGTAAAATCTAGTCCAGTCCCCTCATTTTACAGATGAGGACATAGAAGCCCAGAAAAGTTAAAAGATAGCCCCGTATCACATGTGTGGCAAGTAGCAGGGCTAAGATTCAAAGTTAGGCTTTCTAACTCCAACTGTACCTACCACACTGACTTTCATGAACAAATGATGAGGCAAATGATACCAGTAAAACCATATACACAATGATCACAGCAAGGAAGAAGAGAAGAACAATAAAACCAAACAACCCTGTAATTATAATAACCAAATTTCCCCTTAAAAAGAGATGACAAATTGTACTTTCCTTTCTTCATTGCACCATTCCACATTATGGATGTAGGATGTTACCTGTACTCTTAGGTGTGGTTTTTATGTTACTTGTTTTGTTGAACTGTTTTCCCCCTTTTAAAAATTTTTTTAAAAAATCTGCTGGAATCGACAAGTATTTATTGCAAGGGATGGCTTTCTTAGACATCTCGAACTGGATGTCCCATGGACATACTGAACTCAAAATATCCCAAACTGAACTTGTTATCTTTCCCTCTAAACCCTTCTCACTCCCAAATTTTATTATTACTGTCGAAGGCACCACTATCCTCCCAATTCCCCAGGTACACAACCTCCTCAGTTTCAGACTTTCACTTTACATATCCAATCATGGCCAATGCCTATCAATTTCACTTTTGCAACATCTCTAGAATATATCCCCTTGTCTCCTCTGACACTGGCCCAGTATAAACTCTCATCATCTCAAGCCCGGATTATTGCAATAGCCTGCTGTTTGGTCTGCCTGCCTTTAGTCTCTCCCTATTCACTCTCTCATCCTCTGTTCAGACACTAAAGCGATTTTCCTAAAATCGCTAGGTCTAACCCTGTCACCCAAACTCCAGGGCTCCCTGTCTCCTCCAGAATCAAATATAAAATCCTCTATAAGGCCTTCAAAGCCCTTAATAACTCTCACTCTCACCCTTCCAGTGGTCTTATATCTTCTTACAATGTATTCTTCAAAGACAAATGGCCTGTTCTTGATGAAGTTATGATGACTCTTTGTAATTAATACTTCTTTTTCTAGATGTTCACTAAGCCATCTCTTTAACAATACATTTTAGAATTTTCCCAGTTATCAAAGTCAAGGTCACTGGACCATAGTTTGCAGACTCTGATTTCCATTCTATTGAAAATGGAGACATTTGCTCTTTTCCAGCTCTATAGTATCTCTCTCATGTTCTATGAACTTAAATTTTTTAAAAAAAATTCACTTTAAACTTAAATATACAACAAGAAAAAAAGAACATTTCCATGTACACAGCAGTAGATTCAATATAAAACAACAAATTTCCATTTCAAACTTTTACTTTTTTTTTTTTTTGGAAAACCTATGTCATAAATACTATACATTGTTTTCAAAGCTTCTCCCCCCCACCCTAGAGAAGGCTACAATGAAACCCAAATATATGTATATGTAATATGTATCTATATACATAGATATCTATATATATACATATATATACACATACACATATATATACATGTAAGACCTTACTATACATATTCCTATTTTGTCAGTTCTTTCTCTGGAAGTGGATAGCATCTTCTTTCATAGGTCTACATCTTTCCATGTTTTTCTAAAATCAACCAGCTTGTCATTTCTTCTATCACAGTAGTATTCTATCACAATCATATACCACAACTTGTTTAGCCATTCCCAACCAATTGAAGGGCATCTATCACTTCAGTCAATCTGATAGATGTAAGATGATATCTCAAAGTTGTAATTTGCATTTCTCTAATCAATAATGATTTAGACCATTTTTCATATGACTATATATACAGTTTGATTTGAAAATAGGAACTTTCATATATCATGGTCAACTGATCAGTCGCATCCACTAGTTCTTTCAGTATTTAGAATATATTTCATCTCAGCCAGGAGACTTGGAATCACCAGGGACAGCTGGGTTCTTTCTTTACTTTCATCTTTTATCAGTTCCCTCTTAGCCATTTTTATTGTCATTTCTAATGCAAAGAGTCATTCTCCTTGGTAGAGGGTGTCAACCATATCGGAACTGGCCTCTAAACTGTTAGTGGCCAGAGTCAAACAAATAGAGCGGGCTAGAGACAGGAGAGTCAGGACACAAACAGAAGTTTAATTCATTTCAGAGTGAGAAAAATGATGTATGCATATGGAAGGCCCCCCCTCCTAAGAACATGCTAGACTAAAGGTAGGTCTTACATACATACTGGGCTGGACCACAACATAATAATTTTTAGGTCTTGAGTTACTGTTCCCGTAGGCCCTGTGGGAACAGTATTGTCTCAAGTCTTGGGGGTCATGCCCACCCTGCAGGGCGCAGAACCAGAGTTCTGTCTTTCTGTGACAGGCATGGGAGTTCAGTACCTATCAAGGAACAAGGATTGTGAATATGTGATGAATGACCCTGGGAAATAGGGGGAGCTAAATCCCTCAGGGAACACCTGATGTTGGTCCATGCAATACACTTCGCAAGAGGATGCTATCCAGAGCGCAAAGGATTATTATTATGTCAAGCTCAGGGCATAGCCTGCTTGCTGGGCTGTAGCTCTAGGGAACGGGGTATCTCCAAAATATTTTGACAAGAACTTAAAAGAAAAACAGGAGTTGAGCAGTTTCTCCCTTTGATCAGGTATCGTGTCCCATCTCTCTCAAACAAGGGTCCAATCTCTTCTCCCCTAATATAGCTTTTTAAAGAGATTCCTTTCTGCTGTCCTTAGCTTTCCTTGCCAGTCTCCTCTTTCTTTCTCTTTCTGCACTCTTTCGGTGATCTCGTCAGCTCCTTTAGGTTTCATTATTCCCAATCTATCTGTCCACCCCTAGACATCAGTCTTGTACCCCCATCTCCCTATTTCACACTTCTGGCTGGAAATTCAACATTTCTAAAACATTTCCTTTGCCTAATTTCCCTATTTCTGTTAATGGCAGAATTTGTGATCTAGGAGTCATCCTTGATTTCTTACTTTCTGCTCCCCTACATCATCAGCTACCAAGTCATTATGATTCTACCTTCACACCTTTCGCATCTGATCCTTTCTTTCCACTCACGTGGTCACTACCCTGGGTCAAGCCCTTATCACCTCTTGCTTGGACTTGTGCAATAACCTCTTAATTGCTCTTCTTACCTTAATGTCTTCCAGCATAGTGAAAAAGATCGGAGCATTCTACTAGAAGTCAGCAAGATCTGAGTTCAAATCCTGCCTCAGACACTAGCCGAGAAATCACTTAATCTCTCTATGCCTCAGTTTCTTTAATTGGAGGAGACTGGACTCAATGATCTCTCAGTTCCCTCTCAGCAGCATTAAATCTATAATTTCTTGACTCATCCTCTTATGCAGCTACCAGAGTGATATCTCTAAAAGACAATTCTGATCTTGTCTCATTACATGACTCGGTAAAGTCATGTGATTCCCTATCACTTCTGGTATCAAATACACACTCCTCTGTTTGACATTTTAAAGCCTTCAAGGCTTAGCTCCAACCTACCTTTCCAGGCATATGAGATACCACCCTCCTTCATGCATGCTGTGGTCCAGCCAAAATAGTCCATCTCCAGTGTTGGTGTCTTTGCATAAGATGTCCCTCATGTCTGGAAGGCCCCTTCCTCACTTCTGCCTCTTAGAAATCCTAGTTTCTATTAATAGCTCAACTAAAAGCACCACTTCCTACCTGAGGCCTTTCTCAATCTCCTCAGCTGATGCTGACTCTCTCACCCCTAAATAACCTTGTTTTTTTTTAATTTAAATTTAAATAAATTTATTTAATAAATAAATAAATAAAATTTAAATAAAAAACTTAAAATTTTAAAAAATTTGTATAGAGTTACGTGCATACAGGTCTTCTCCAGTGAAATATAAGCCCCCTGAGGTCAGGGACTGTTTCATTTTTTTCCCTTTATGTCTCCATGCCTGAGCAGATAGTCATCAATCACTCCTACTCTATTCTTCTTCCTCCCAGTGTTACAGGATTATTTTTCACTTGATAGCCTCTGTGGCTTTTATTTTATGACTCCTTGGGAGACAAGCAGTGAACTTTCCCCTTAGAGCATTAAGCTCCTTCCTCCTCAGGAGATCTCAGATTTGTTTTTTGGGCTCCAAGGATGTAGTTGACCTTTACTTTCCTCTTCTGTGTACATCAGTCAATCAAAACCATCTATTAAGTGTTTACTGTGTCAGAGGCATGGGGACACAAAGAAGGGTAAAAATAGCTCCTGCCCTCAATGTTTGAATGGAGGAAATAAAATGTAAATAACTAGGTACAGAAAAGATGTATTCAGAGTAGCTAGAAGGTCATCTCAAAGGGGAAGCCACTAGCAGGGGAGACCAGAAAAGACTCCTTGCATAAGGTGGGATTTAAGGTGAGACTTGAATCCAGCGAAACTAGGTGATAGAGATCAGGGAGGAGGACGTTCCAGGTATGGAGAGCAGTCGATACAATGGCATGGAGGTGGGAGATAGGATGATGTGTTCAAGAGACACCAAGTAGGTCAATGTAGCTGGATCATTGAGTCTATAGAAGGAAATAAAGTATATAAGACTGGAAAGAAAGGAAAAGTCCAAGTTATGAAGATCTTTAAATGCCAAACAGAGGCATTTATATTTGAGGGGAGAATGGAGGGAGTAATGACATGAGTAAACTTCAGTCAAAACAGCTCGGGCAGCTGAGTGGGAGGATGGACTGGAGTGGGATGAGACTTGCAGTAATGAGACCAATTATGAAGCTATTACAATAGCCCAAGTGGGAGAGGATGAAGGCCTGTACCAGGGGGGTGTCTGTGGGATTGAAGTGAAGAGGATGTGTTATGAGGGTAGAAGCAAGATTTAGCAACAACAGATAGTCTATGAGGAGTGTATGAGACTGAAGAGTCCAGCATGACCCTGAGGGTACAAACTTAGGCTAGCTGGATGATACTAGAGCCCTGGACAGTAACAGAGAAGTTGGTAAGACCAGAGAGTTTGGGGGAGAAAATAATGAATTCTGTTTTGGACATGTTGCATTAGAGATGACTATGGGATATTCAGTTCAACATGTCCAAAAGATGGTGATGCAAATTATAACTCGACAGATACTTGGGCTGGATATATTGATCTAGGAGTCATTCAATTCAGTTCAATAATATTAAGGACCTGCTTTATGTCAAACAGTTTGCTAAATGCTAGGGATACAAATAAGAAAATGACAGTCCCTGCCCTCAAAAAGCTTACAATCTAGAGGAAGAAAACACACAACAGGAAGCTGAAAAGGGTGGGTGGGTGGGCTCTAGGAAGTACTTGACTCAGGGGCATGGAGTTGAAACCAAGCAGAGATGCTAAGGAGGGCTTCAGGAGGAATTTAGTGCTCCTTCCCTCTAATCAGTCATCCGCATGTTACTGATTCTCCAAGCTCTTGACAAGGGCCAAGATTCTTCTCTGCCATTTCGGATGTACCCACTCCCCCACCCCCCACCCCACTGCACTTAAACCTGAATAAATCGGTATCTCTCCCACCCCCTCTGTTGTAGGCCCTCTTTTCTCTCTACACTATCTCACCAGCTTCCATGGATTCAGTTACTATTATTATGTAAATGATTCCCAGATCCATATATTTTGCCCTAGGCTTTATCCTGAAGTCTAGTACCCCAATTACAAAATGCCTATTGGATATTTCAACATCATCACGTCGAAAATACATTATCTTTTCCCAAAAAACCTTCCCCTCCCTTTCTCCAGCTTCTCTATTACTGTCAAGGGTACCACCATCCTCCCAGTCACCCAGGATCATAAAGTAGATGTAATCCTTGACCTCTCATTCTCACTCACTTAACATAGCCAATTTTTACCATAGCTTGTTGTTTTTACCTTCACAAAAATCTCTCCTATATGTCCACTCCTCTGATCATATGGCTCCTAGCCTAGTTAAAGCCCGCAAAAACTCTCCCTGGACTAGAGTAATAGACTTCTTTTTTGGTTTCCCTGCCTCAAGTCTCTCCCCACTCCAATCCATCCTTCACTGCCAAAGCAGATTTCCTAAAGCATAGGCCTGATGTCCTTTCCCCTACTGCACATTCTCTCTCTGTCTCTGTCTTTGTGTCTCTGTCTCTGTCTCTCTGTCTCTCTCTGTCTCTCTCTGTCTCTCTCTCTCTCTCTTTCCCTCGATTCCCTGTTGCCTCTAAGGCCAAATAGAAAGTTCTCTGTGTGGCATTTAAAGCTCTTCATTACCAAATTTCTTCCTATCTTTCCGTCGGGGTTCTTGCTCATTACCCCCCTCCTTACGATCCAGCCTTTTTGATGTTCTTCAGAAAACACTGTCTCTAGTTTCCAACCTGTGCCCTAGCTGCCTCCTCACCTCTGCCTCTCAGAAATCCTAGCTTCCTTCAAAGCTCAGCTCAAGTGCTATCTTTTTTTTTTTTTTTTAGGCAGTTGGGGTTAAGTGACTTGCCCAGGGTCACACAGCTAATAAGTGACAAGTGTTTGGTCTGAAGCCGGATTTGAACTCAGGTCCTCCTGACTTCAGAGCCAGTGCTCTATCCACTGCACCACCTAGCTGCCCCCTCAAGTGCCATCTTGAAGAGGCTTTTCTTGGCCCCTTAAATTGCTAGTGCCTTACCCTCTGAGACTCTAAGACCCATCACTCTGTACTCTTCACAGTGCTTAGGGCACACAGCAAGTGTTTAATAAATACTTGCTGCTTGATTATTTGTGCAGTATGTGCTAAATTCAGTGGATTTAGAAAGGAAGAATAATGCTCAGAGTAGTTTCACTTTGGTTATAGCCTTCCCCTATATCAAGTAGGTGGCATATGAGGGGTTTGACATTTAAATCAAACTGGATCAATTAGGCACCACTAATCCTAACACTGAACATTTACAACCCTAGTTTATGCAGTTATCAGAAAGTAAACATACGGTACAATATAAGTGATGAGGGAGAAAAAAATGGAAGTCTATGTGTTTGACTTCTCTGAGTCTCATCTCCTTAGTATATTCTTTTCTAAGTAGCCAGTTAGCCCAGCTGTTTGGAGAGTGGTTTTAATGAGGCTAGGTCATGAAATTCAGTCCCCATATGGGTCAGTTTTCTCAGCTCCATTCTGTGGTAACAGACTGCACCTTTAACCCTGGCCAGCCGTTTCATGAATGCAAGTTGTTAGTCACAAGAGAGATCAGGCAGAAAATTCATGGCTGTGTCAGTTCAAATCAAATACACCACTGGAAAAAAACAACTCAAAGCACATATTTTTTGTAGTTAAAGATGGCATAACTATATCAACAAATTCACATTCCTATACTAAGAAGAGCCTCTTTTATTAACAACATAAAATAACCTGAATGCAACTAGTTTTGAAATCTTCAATACATTATCTAGCATTGTTAACAATAATGCTGTCATAAAAACAAACAAGGCAATTTTGTTACTGGCATGTTATATTTAATATATACTTTTTAAAAGCCTGTGTAACAGAAATTCCCAGTTTCATATTGAAACCATTTTAATCTGCTCTTTTTATATTAAAATATTCATATTTGGTGATATTCTAGTCCACATGAAAAGAAAAACTTTTTTTAAAATAATGCTAACATAAAGCTAGACTATCCCTTTAGAGCTAATCCGTCTAAACACTTGGACCTGTCACAACACATTAGATATTAGCATCTTTAAAAAATAATATTAAGCAATAGAACTAACACATAGCTATTTTTTCTTTTTTCTCTTAAAGCAGTTAAAATTCATCAGCTCTCACCAAGCCAGGGTTTATGACTTTCAAAGGTGTATGCTATTTATCACTGGAAAGAGTGCTCCTTAATTTCCATCTTTCTAACTTTTAAAGGTCAAAGCATCTTACATTTAGAGATAGAAGAGGCCTCAGAGGCCATTGGAGGCAACAAGGTGGACCAGCAGGTAGAGTGCCAGACCCTTGAGAAATCCCGAATTCAGATTCAGCCTTAAGAACTGTGTAGCTCTGGGCAAATCACATAACCTCTGTCTGCCTCGGTTTCCTCATCTGCATCCGCAAAACGGGGATAATAATAGCATCTACATCCCAAGGTTGGTGTGAGGATCAAATAAGATAATATTTGCAAAGTATTTCACAAACCTTAAAGTGTAATATTAATGCTCAGTATGATTATATTATTCCAACTGTCTCATTTTCCACATGAAAAAACTGAGTCTCAGAGGATTTAAGTGAATCGTCTAAAGTTATACAGCTAGTAAGTCACAGAACTGGGATTTGAACCCAAGTCCTCTTTCCCCAAATCTAGCAGTAAATACTGAGTTGGAAAATTATGGATACTCTCAAGTAATAGAAGAGCTCAATGAACATTTACCAGTTGATTCTGTTGAGAACATTTCACTAAATAAAATTGTATGCAGGTGCACAGAAATGAATTCCAGTTGATAACATTCTTCACCACATGCTAGTATATTCTATATTATCTAAGGTTAAATGGAACTGAGGATATTTTGAAAGACTAACTTATAAAGAATACCAAGAAATAGGGTTTTATTTCTGAGAGAAAAATTTAATGCTATTTTATACTCATAGAAGTAATTTAATTTCAATTTACTGTGAGGTATTTGTTTCTGATCTAGACATTTGCAAGGATATGGTCTTATCCTTATACTTTAAACATTCACACATAAACTTTTGGTACCTTTGAGGTGTCAACAAGGAAATATTTCAACTCTCAAAATATTTTGCTTTTTTCTAAAGGGAGATCTGGGCAGAGTTAGCCTTACTTATTACAAGTAGACACCTGTCAACATAGTATTTTAGGGACATTAGAAGAGTTGGCTCTCACCCCCTTCACATCACTATTTTATTTTATCTCCCCTATGTCCTGTGATAGGTACCTGAAATTCCATTCCTTTGAAACTTAAAGGGTTTTAAATATTTAAAAGTCCCTTCTTACAATGATTGTGCTGAAATATATGTGCTGAAAACAGACATACATACCCTAAATGCTAATATTCTCCCTGTTATGCTCCACAATCTTGGAAGAATCAGAATTATTTATAAATAAAAGAGTAAGGGAAAGCCAGATGGCATATATAAGTAGGCCATAGAATGACAGTCACCTAAGGAGTGGATATGTAAAAACTATCATCAAGGCCGTGTAGAGCTAGAAAATGAAATTGTTTACAAGTCATGTAGAAAGAATGTACAAAATAGGGGGCTAGCCCAAGTCAAAGGTGTGCTGGAGCCAACTCATGCCAGCTTACAAGACTCAATTGTTGTTTTCAGTGTGAACTGTGATATTTCAGAAATAACAAATTTCAAATAAGGGCTTGATTTATTGTTTTGTTGATTGTCTAGACTTCAAAAAGTGATGGTAAAAGTGTTAATAATGCAGATTAAATTTTAAAATGTGTTGTGTATGTTTTGCTTTTTATTGTTCTGTTTTCCCAGAGAACCAGTTGTTAAACATTTACCAATATACCCCAGGTCCAAGTGCTACATTGGTAAACAATCAAATATCAAAAGAATGATAAATAGTCCTCCACAGCATTTTAGCTAAATTCTTTATCTTGATAGGTTTTGTGGAAAGATGTGGACAAGAAATCATATAGGATAAAAAGGGTTTACAGTCTTCATCTGTTGAATGGGTATTTATCCTGATTAAATCATAGATCTACCAAAGCACAACTTGATCTACCAAAGCAAGACTTGAAACCAAGGTTTCCTTACTTTTTGTAGAAGACATTTCTCTGGCCTCTTTTTTTTTTTTTTTAACAAAACTTATCTCCCAATGCATTTTTCATACACCCTATATACATAATTTCTTATCCCATATTTTTTTAAAGTAAAATTAAGAATTTCTTACAATTTTATAAAATCATATAAATACATCTTAAAGATAATATAATATATGTAGTTATTTATGTATTGATAAAAATCCTTTACAATTTTCTATTTTTTTAAAAGACCTGTGATTTTGTTGATTTTGGGAAATGCAGATGAGGAAATTCCTTCTGCCAATTTGTATTGACCCCTGCAAAGTAACATATAGTCTTAGGGAGTACATTTCTAACGAATTAAAAATATGATATTAAATTATTGCTGTGTTGAATGAGCTTATTTTTTACTGAAAAGATTCTCAAGTCTTGCTAGTGTTAAAGGGAACTGAGCAGAACCAGGAGAACATTGTACATAGTAACAGCAGTATTGTTTGATGAAGAGCTGTGAATGACTTAGCTATTCTCAGCAACACAATGATCCAAGACAATCCCAAAGGACTCATGATGAAACATGCTATCCACCTCCAGAGAAAGAACTGATATTGTCTGAATACAGACGGAAGCATGTTATTTTTCACTTTCTTTCTTTCTTTTTTTTCTGTTCATGTCTTCTTGTACAAAATGACTAATATAGAAATGTTTTATGTAATTGCACATGTATAATCTTTATAGGATTGCTTACCATCTCAGGGAAGGGAGAGAGGAAGGAGAGAGAGAGGAAGGAATAGAATTTGGAACTCAAAACTTTTTAAAAAACATGTTAAAATTGCTTGTTTTTTTTTTTTGTTTTGTTTTTTTTGGTTAGGCAGTGGGGTTAAGTGACTTCCCCAAGGTCACACAGGTAGTAAGTGTTATGTGTCTGAGGTCAGATTTGAACTCAGGTACTCCTGAATCCAAGCCCGGTGCTCTATCCACTGCGCCACCTAGCTGCCCCTTAAAATGTTTTAACATGTAATTGGGGAAAAATATAAAAAAAGCAAGTTAAACCAATTCAAATTTTTTTTAAGCCACAAAATATGGCTGAACTTTTTATTATGGGATTTTAGTGATAATGTAAATGTCAACATGAGAGACATATCACCAAAACCTTTGGGTAAATAAGAAATAAAACATTATTATGCCTTAAGATACTAGCACTGAAATTGTTATTTGCTATTTTTCTTCAAACACTGAGACTGATATTCTTCTTTATAGAAGATACTCTTGTCCTTTTAAAGGACTATTTTTCAGAAAGTTGATTATTGCTACAACAACTTGAAAAGCTACATATGGCATTTTACTCATATTTCTTTGTATAAGTGATTGCCTGTGAAATCTAGTGGTTGGCTTTTCCTGACTCTGTAGTCAATCATTTTTGAGGCAACACCTGTCACCAGTGGCCAACCAGGAGCAATTGCATTATATCAAGGTGCCTGTTGCTCAACAAAGAAACTTATTACACTTCAGAGACTACTACCCTTGTTATACTTGCAGTGTGCCCAAATTTCATGAGACCACATTTCTAGCTAGTGCTTCTAGATCTGC
Source organism: Vombatus ursinus (assembly GCF_900497805.2). Lineage (NCBI taxonomy): Eukaryota > Metazoa > Chordata > Mammalia > Diprotodontia > Vombatidae > Vombatus > Vombatus ursinus. Next base: position 36,880,281 of record NW_020955033.1, read on the forward strand.
ATTTTATCCTGATGGCAGTTGGGTCCCTTCAAACTCCAGTATAATTTTCCTGACTTAATGTAATTATCATTTAAAAAAATCAATCAATAACATATTGAAATTTTCTCCTGCCATTAGTAGTTTTGGGAAGTAACAGATCTTCCCTAAGATGATTTTCAAAATATTACATATAATATGCAATCAAATGAACATCTTTTACTACATTGTTGTTTCATCCACTTATAATACAAAATAGAAAGATTTTAGTTTCTTAATTAATTGATGAAAAAAGTTCTCAAATGTGTGAGCGATTCTTCTGACCATCTGATCATCAAGTATGACTATTTGAAACTTTTTAGCATATGATTCATGAAGCATTCTTGGTGACTGTCATTGACTGGCATATCACTGGACAGACGCACAATGTTTCTTATTGAATACAAGCAATCCTTGCGATGTCACACACAGTTGTTTTTTAAAGTAAGTTTGTTTTTGATTATTTAAAGCATCTGATTTTCTTTGGTAAAATTGTCTTGTCAACTTATTATGCATGTACACTTTTAAGATGTCATTTCAATTTATTGGATTTCATGCTTTCTGAAACTAAAGCATTTTTAGCAAGCAAGCATAGCAGTATTTCCTTTCAAACGGTACTTGTGAATTCCAGTAATGAATAGATTAGATCCTATTTTCTAGTTTTAGGCTTTATAACTTTTATGTTGCCATATTTCTGCCTTGTAAACTGTTTCTATTATTATTTTTGCTTATACTAGTTTCAGTGCCTGCAATGGATTTTTCAAACTTTTTATTTGTCAAACTTATCCATCATGAAAGAATATTATTTCACTTTTTAGAAATTAGAGATGATAAAAATTTCAGACCATGCAAATTAATTGATGAATTTTCAAACAATTGTTTATGGCCATTCTTGAGTTATTTTAATTCTTTAAAAGTTACTATTTCTTTTTGGAAATCAGCTTATTATAGCATACTTAGGAAAAAGGAATGATGTGAAGAAATGTAGCAAATATGGTATTTTTAACTCCCACATAAAGATTAACTTCAAGTTTACACACTTCACACTCAAAAGTATCAATTGGTGTGCTATCACAACTCATCTCATTTTTACATACCACCCCTTATACACTGACTGACAGCAATTTGGACAGATTACACACACCAGCTCAAATCTGAGCCTCTTTAGGCATACTGTATTAAACAATTGCTAAGTGGCATTCACTTTGCATTATAGCAAATTTGCTATGTTAGTCTCACTTTTATGGGCTTTAATTTGAACTTCATTTTCACTGAAAAAAGAAGATTTACATAGATGTTATACTTGAAAGTATTCAATAATTTTGGCCATTACTTTCTGGGAAAAATGAGAGGGGTTGGGGAATGAAGTGAAAAGAAAGGAGAAGTAGGACCCTGCAATTTGGAAATTCTTCCCTAAGTAGTTAACATTTGGAGACAATTGAGAATTAGTTGACCATTAGCGAAACAGCAAGGTCTTCTTTTGAAAAGTAGAATGCAGGAGAAGGATCTCCTTTTTCTTTTCCTTCAGTGGGTCTTATCAGCTTTGATGAGTCTGAAATATAGTCAAGTCTTGCCTTTTACAGCATATCTAACAAATAAATTTGTCCAGAGACATAGGATTATATTTCAACACTTCAAGAATGTATGTTTTCATTGGTGTGGCTCCTCAGTCCACTGATGTGAATTAAAACCCTTCATACCACATTCTTGAGTTGCTGTGACTGGGGAAAAAAAAACAAACAAACAACTTGATGGCCAAGCTTCTAGGGATGAACCTCTGCAAACTTAATTATGTTGATCCTTTAAATGGACGCACAGTTCATCTCTGGGCTCACAGTCAAAATTGGTCCAACTTGGACCTTTAATGACCCAGGGTTCTGCATCGTGATAGACTTTAAGACTAAAACATAAGTAGAGGATAAGATTTATAATATAGTTTATCATGTTCCTAGAAAACAATCATGTGAAGAGTTTAAATTCACTCTGTTTTCTTATAGCTATAATCAGATGCATTCTGTGTAGAAGAACACTATTTAGAAATAAGCAAATTATTTTTACTTATGATATAGAAAATTCTCTCAAGATGAACCAGGAGCTCAGGATTGGGCATCAAGAAATCTGGAGTTTTGTCCTAAATCTTTCACCAACTTGTTGTACAGTAATTATTTCCCCTCTCTATGCTTTAGTTTTCTCATCTGTAAAATGAGGGTGTTGGAAGAGATCAGGAACTCTTAATCTGGGGTATGTGAAGTTTTTAAAATATATTTTGATACCTGTATTTTAATGTAACTGGTTTCCTTTTTTTCTGGAATGGTATCTTTTGCAAAATTTTTTGGGCACAAGTCATTGTTATTCAATCAACAAGTATTTATGAAGTACCTACTATGTGCCAGTCACTGGGCTAGACACTGGGGATACAAATAAAGTGAATGAAACAACCCTACTCACAAGGAGTTTGGCAGGGCATTGGAGAGCAGTGTCTCGCAGCATATTTAAGTATTCATTGCCTATCCATATGTACCCCAGGGTATCAAGATATCTTTTCCTTCTTCCATTCTAAAGAGAGGGGAGAACTGAAACCTCTCAAGAAATAAAAAGCATGTGCATGTATTGAAGGGGTAGTTGAGAGTAGGGAACTCCCTGCCGCTTTAATGAATAAGAATGAAATCATAGCTTTGATGATGTGTAGAGGCAAGGAGATTGTTTCTATCCTCCTTGCCACCAACCACAGGGGCCACTGTAGGCTGAGTGGTGGTCAATCGCTTGGCACTATGAAGGAGAGACTCTTCTTTCCACCATGAGGGAGATATCTTGTAGAAACATCTAGGGCTGAGTCCCTCCCATTCCTTACACCCTTGAAAAAATGAGTCAACAGGCATTATTTAAGGGTCTGTATTCATCAGGTATTGTGCTGAGCACAGGAGATACAATGGAAAGCAAACATAGTCCCTAGCCTCAAGGAGCTCAAATTCTTTTAATTCAATTTTATTTTCAGTTCTAAATTATCTCTTCCTTGTCCTTTCTCCAATCCATTGAGAATCAAATAAAACAAAGTCCATTAAAATATGTATAGTCATGCAAAACAAATTCCCTCATTAGCCACATTCAAGAAAAGGAAATGGAAGAAAAAAGGAAAAGAACATATACTTTAATTTGCACTCTGATACCATATTTCATCATGAATCCTTTAGAATTATAGTTGGTTATTTTGTTGGTCAGAGTTTCTAAGACTTTCTAAGATTTAATGAACAGATTGTCTTTACAATATTGTTGTCTTTGCAATATTGTTGTCATCATCATACAAATTGTTCTCCTGATTCTGCTTACTTCATTCTACATCAGTTCATACAAGTCTTTCCAAGGTTTTCTGAAACCATTCCCTTCTTAATTTCTGACAGTACAGTAGTATCCCATAACAGTCACATAACTTGTTCAGCCATTAACCAGATGATGAGCATCCCATTGGTTTCCAATTCTTTGCTACCACAAAAGAGCTGTTATCAATATTTTCGTACACATGGGTCCTTTTCCTCTTTTTTATCTTTTTTGGTTTCTTTAATTTCTATGACCATAGTAGTGGTGTTGTTTGCCCTTTATTTTGAAGAGGACAAATGACATCACAGGGTGATATCTTGACTGGAGCATGAATTGGGTTTAAGTGAGGCAGAGTTGCACAGTTGTTAGCCACTTTCTTTCAAAGTCATAGAAGTCCAGTGGCAAGATAAAAGTCAGGATGACTGGAGGTGGCTCAGGATGCAATGACCTTGGCATCTTTGACATCTGACCAAGCTTTAAGCACTCCACAATGCCTGCTTTAGCCACCTTGCTGGCCATTGGAACAAATTGTTCTCATCCACTCATTCCACCAGGAAAATCTTCACAGGCTTGGAGTAGACACCCCCCTAAATCACCAACAGGTTTGAGGCCTGTCAGTTACCCTCAACCTGGTTTAGCCTGTCTGATGAGATGGTTTTTACTGAGGTGTGGCCACTGTGCATGCTACAGCTTCTTGGAGCAACAGGTGAGAGTTGGGTAGAGGTGGATACCAAACATGGGTGAGCAACCCTGAAAGGAGCTCAGCAGGCCCTCACACTGGAGATGCTAGTCGTTACTGAACACTTCACACACCCATAGTGGTGATTTTGCTAGGTCAAAGGGTATGGAGAGTTTAATACGTTTTGGAGTATAGTTCCAAATTGTTCTCCAGAATTGTTGGACTAGTTCGTAGTTCCACCAATACACCAGTGCATTAAAGTACCTGTTTCATTATCTCTCCAGCATTTTATTTGTCATTTTCATTGTTTTGGTTAACTTAGCTTATCTGATGGTTATGAGGTGGTACCTCAGAGCTGTTTTAATTTGCATATCTCTAATTATTAGTGATTTAGAGCACTTTTTCATATGGCCATTGATAGCTTGAATTTCTTTTTCTGAAAACACCCTGTTAATATTTTTTGACCACTTGTCAATTGAGAAATGATTCTTGACTCATTTCCCTGTATATCTCAGAAGTAAGACTTTCATCAGAGAAGTTTGCTCTAAAGATTTTTTCCTACTTTCCTGCTTTTCTTCTAATTTTAGCTGCATTTGGTTTTGTTTTTGCAAAAACTTACATTTTATATGCTGAAAATTGTTTACTTTATCTCCTATGAACCTTTCTATTTCTTCTTTGGTCATGAACTCTTCCCTTATCCAAATATGGATCTGCCAGGATGTTTCTCCTATGCTCCTCTAATTTGCTTATGATGTCATGTCTAAATTATGTACTCATTTGGAGCCTAGCTCGGTATTCAGTGTGGGATATTAATCTATACCTACTTTCTGCCAAACTGCATTCAAGTTTTTCCAATAGTTTTTGTCAGATACTGAATTCTTGCCCCAATAGCTGTGATCTTCAGATTTATCAAACCCTAGATTAATGTGTTGATTTTCTTCTATATATTGTGGATCTACTCTGTTATACTGATAAACCTTTCTATTTCTTATGTAGTACCAATTGTTTTGACAATTATAGATTTGTGGTATAGTTTGAGATCAGGAACTGCTAGGCTCTCTTCCTTTCCATTTTTTTCCATTTATTCTCTTGATACTCTTGATCTTTTGTTTCTCCTGATGAAATTTATTATCATTTTTTCCAGCTCTATAAAGTAGTCCTTTGGTGGTCTGATTGACATGGCACTGAAGGAGTAAGTTAATTCAGGTAGTTTTGTTATCTTTATTATATTGACTCAACCTATACATAAGCAATTACTATTTCTCTATGTAGATCCACCTTTATTCATGTAAAGAGTGTTTTGTAATTGTGTTGACATAGTTTCTGTTTGTGTCTTGGCAGACAAGACTCCCAAGTATTTTATACACTCTCTGTAGTTATTTTAAATGGAATTTCTCTTTCTATATCTTCCTGCTGGATTTTGCTGGTAATATATAGAAATGTGGATGATTTATGGGGGTTTATTTTATATTATACAACTTTGAAGTTGGTAATTGTTGCAAATAGTTTTTTAGTTGTCTCTGTAGGGTTGTCTAAGTAAACCATCATATCATCTGTAAAATGTTAATAGTTTTGTTTCTTCTTTGCTTATGTTTAATCTTTTAATTTCTTTTTCTTGTCTTATTGCTATAGCTGACACAATATTAAGTCATAATGGTGATAATGGACATCTTTTACTTTACTCCTGATCCTATTGGGAAGGCTTCTACTTTATTCTCATTACAGATAATGATGGCTTTTGGTTTTAGATAGATCCTACTTATCATTTTAAGGAGAACTCCACTTATTCCTATGATTTTGAGTGTTTTTTTTTTAACAGGAATGGGTGTTGTATTTTGTCAAAAGCTTTTTCTGCATCTATTGAAATCATAATATTTTGAATGATCTTTGTGATATATTGCTGTAATCTCCTTGCTCATATTTTATTTAAAATTTTTGCCTTAATAATCATTAGGAAAATTGGTATATAGCTTTCTTCCTGTTTTGACTCTCCCTGCTTTAGTTATCAAGATCATATTTGTGTCATAGAAGGAATGTGGTAGGACTCATTCTTTATCAATTTTTTTCAGATTATTTGAGTATTGGAATTAATTATTCTTTAAATGTTTGGTAGAATTCACTTGTAATCTATCTGGTTCTGGGTTTATTTTCTTTAAGAGTTCATTTATAGCTTGTTCAGTTTTGTTTTCTACAAGATGTTATATAAGTATTCTGTTTCCTATTTTGTTAATCTGGTCAATTTATATTTTTGTAAGCATTTATCCATTTCATTTATATTGTCAGCTTTATTGACATATAGTTGCATGATAAAGGTCCTAATAAATGCTTTTATTTCTTCTTCCTTAGTTGTGAACTCATCTTTTTCCTTTTTGATACTGGCAATTTGATTTTCTTCTTCTTAAAAAATCAAATTAGCTAATGGCTTAGCTATTTTATTGGTTTAAAAAAACAGCTCCTAGTTTTATTAGTTAATTGTTTTTTATTTTCAATTTTATTAATCTCTCCTTTGATTTTCTCAATTTTGGTATTTAATTAAGGATTTAAAATTTTTTTTCTAGATTTTTTAGTTACATGCCTGATTCATTGATCTGTTCTTTCTTTTACTGATACGAGTATTGAGATATAAAAGTTCTCCTAAGTACTGCTTTGGTTGTATACTACATATTTTTGTATGTTTTTCATTATCTTTAATGAAATTATTTTTTCTATGATTTGTCCTTTGACCTTTCTATTCTTTAATATTAAGTAATTTGGTTTCTAATTAATATTTAATCTTTACTTCAAAGGCCCTTTATTTAATATAATTTTTATTGCATAATGGTTAGTAAAAGATGCATTTAATATTTCCACTTTCCTTCATTTGTTTGAGGTTTTTATGCCTTAATACATGGTCACTTTTTTTGTGAAGGTGATATGTACAGCTAATAAATAGGTGTATTCATTTGTATTCCCATTCAGTATTCTCCATGGGTCTATCTTTTCTAAAAATCTATTCATCTCTTTAATTTTCTTCTTGTTTATTTTGTAGTTAGATTTATCTAGATCTGAGAGGGGTAAATTGATGTCATTTACTATTTATAGTTTTGTTGCCTATTTCCTCTGGTAACATATAACTTTTTAAAAAGAAATTTAGATCTATGCCATTTGGGGCATATATGTTTAGTATTGGCATTAATTCATTGTCCATGCAACCTTTTAGCAAAATGTAGTTTTCCTGTTCATCTCTTTTAATTGGGCTTATTTTTGCTTTTGTTTTTTCTGATATCATGATCTCTGTCCTGAAGCATAATAGATTCTGTTTCATCCTCTTATTTTAACTCTGAATGTATCTTTCTTTTTCAAGTGTGTTTCTTGTAAATAACATATTGTTGGATTCTGGTTTCTAATCAAATTTGTTCTTCTCATTTGTTTTATGAGTGAGTTCATCCCATTCACATTCACAATGATAATGGCTAATTGTGTATTTTGCTCTTTACTATTCTCTTATACTTTCCCTTCTCTTTTCCCCCATCCTCTCTTTAAGAGCCTCTTTTGCTTCTGACTACTGCTTCCCTTGGAGTGTAAAGATATTCAGGAAAGACTAGTACCTCTGGTATGGAGGACTGCTGAGCCCTTTTCAGGGATGCTTTCCATCTTCGGTGTCCATCTGCCACCCAAGTCTCACCTATGGCTCCAAGAAGCTGCAGCATGAGCAAGAGCCACATTTTGGCAAACCATTTCAGGCTAAACCAGCTTGATGGTAAACAAGCCTGCTGGTGAGTTAGGGGGGTATCTATCCCAAGACTTCCCCTGGCAGAATGGACAGGTGAGAACAGTGTGTTCCAAAGGCCATGAAGGCAGCAGAAGCAGGTACTGTGGAGCACTTAGAACTTGGTTAGACATAGAAGATGCCAAGGACATCCAGTGTATCCTGAGCCACTGCCAGTTGTCTTGATTTTTGTCTTGTCACTGGACTCCTTATGATTCTGGAAGAGAAAATGAGGCTGACAGTTTTGTGCAACTGTGCCTCACTTAAATTCAATTTATGCATGAATCAAAAAACATCACCCATACCATTTCACCATTTTTACCTGCCTCAAAGTCCTGTGGCAACCGGCACGTGATGAATCAGCAGATGTGGATATACTGGCAACCCTGTACACAGGCGGCCCAGAACATAGGATCAGCTTCTCATTGGACTAAAGCATCAGTGGGATTTGGCAGCCCCCTGACAGTCTGAGCAGCCTTTTTTAAGGACTGCACTGCTCACCTCCTGGTATGAGGAAGGGGCATTATCAGCTTCACTTAACCTAAGGCAAAAATCCTACCCTGTAGTCAAAACACACACACACACACACACACACACACACACACACACACACGCACCCACACACAAAATGTACAAAAACTTTTGCTAGTAAAGTGGAGGAAGAGTTGGTGTGTGTGACTTTTTGTTCAAGATGTGCAAATTTAGAGACATCTCCACTCCAAATATTCATATGGATTATTTATGCCTGACCTGTGATAGAGCCTTCTGAGCTTGTAATGGTCTGGTCAACCAACAATCAGACAACACTGTACCTTGACCCCAACATAGTGATGTCATTTTGGTCCTCTTTGAATATAAAGGACAAAAACTGCTTTCCTTAATCTATCTCACTCTTACTCCTTTTCCCCTTTCCTTTCTTAACCTTTTTCCTCCTACTTTCCTGTTGGGTAACATATATTTCTCAACTATGTTTTGTGTATTCTTCCCTTCTTTAACCAGTCCAGATGAAAGTGAGTTTCAATTGTTACTCACTCCTCCCTACTGTCCACTCCATTGTTTAAATTCTTCCTTGTGTACCCCATTTATGTGAGATAATTTTCTCCATTCTTTCTCTTCCTTCTCTTCTCCCTTAATGCATTTCTCTTCCTTATCCTTCTATTCTCCTTTGGAGATCATCTAAACATAACAGAATCACACTGAGGTCATCTGTCTAATTAGATTCCGTGGGTCCAGGGGTCTGAGATCCCTAATGATGATAAATTCTTGTATCATCTCCCCATGTAAGAATGTAAACAGTTTAACTTTGTTTAGTCTTCTATGGTTTCTCACTCATGTTTACCTTTTTTTTTCTCTTGAGTTCTGTATATTTCAGATTTTCTACTCAGCTCTGATCTTTTCATCAGGAATGCTTGGAAGTCCTCTATTTCATTAAAGATCTATTTCTCCCCCTTTAGATTATACTCACTTTTGCTGGTAGGTTGTAAGCCTAGACCCTTTGCCTTCTGGAATATTGTATTTGCCTTCTGGAATATTGTATTTGATACCACAGACACCCAGAAAGAGAATTTAAGTACTGAAAAACCAGAGTCAGTATCACACAAGATTTAGCAACTACCAGTTTATAAAGGAACAAATACCACAGAATGCAATATTGCACAAGGCAGCAGATATAGTCCTACAACCAAGAATAACTTACCCAGCAAAATTCTATGGAGGGAAAAATAGAACTGCAATTAAACAGAAGATTGATGATCCTACCTACTTCCTAACAGAGAGATGATGGACTTGAGATATAGAATGAGACATATATTTTTGGATGTAGCCGGTGTGAAATTTGTTTTGCTTCACTATGCATATTTGTTACAAGGGTTTTCTTTTTCCTTTTGGGGGGTGGAGGAGAAAGAAAATAAATTCATGTTAATTTAAAAAAATGTTAAAAATAAATTTTTTAATTTTTTAAATTTTTTTCTATTTAGTATTTTATTTTCCCCCAGTTACATGTAAAAACAATTTTCAACATTCATTTTAAAACTTTGAGTTTCAAATTCTCTTCCTTCCTCCCTCCCCCCCCATTGAGAAGGCAAGCAATTCAATATAGATCACACATGTGTAGTCGTGCTAAACATATCCATAATAGTCATGTTGTGAAATAAAACACAGACAAAAAAACTCAAGAAAAATAAAGTAAAAAAAAAGTATTCTTCAATTGTATTTAGACACTATCAGTTCTTTCTCTGGGGATAGATAGCATTTTTCGTCATAAGTCCTTCAGAGTTGTCTTGGGTCCTTGTATTGCTGAGAATAGCTAAGTTATTCACAGTTGATCATCTTACAGTATTGCTGTTACTTTGTACACAGTACATTTCACTTTATATCAACTCATGCAAGTATTTCCAGGTATTTCTGAGAGCATCCTGCTTATCATTTCTTACAGTACAATAGCATTCCATCATAATCACATACTACAGCTTCTTCAGCCATTCCCCAATTGATGGGCATCCCCTCAATTTCTAATTCTTTACCCCCAGAAAAGAGCTGCTATAAATATTTTTGTACATATAGGTCCTTTTCCGGGTTTGCTTTTATATCTTTTGGGATGCAGACCTAGTGGTGGTATTGCTAAGTGAAAGAGGAGGTATGCATGGTTTTATAGCCCTTTAGGCATAGCTCCAAAATGCTCTACAGAAAAACAATTTTTTTAAAAGGGAAAAAAGGAGTAGAATGTGAAAGTGATAGGATGTGAACTCATCTTCTGTATATTCACTGAAAGCATTATCTGTGTAACGCCAGTAGCAGTAGTAGATAGAACCACAGGAAAGATGTGCACCTCATCCTGTTTCCACATGATTTTGATCTTCACTTTTACTTCTCTATATTTAGGAAGCTTTTTTTGTTCTACATAGCTTGGATTATATATGTATTAGGAATGGAGATATCTATTTTAAAATATAATTCTTAAATTTTTAAGGATCAATTTTTTTCTATGATAATGATCCAGTTCTAGTACACTATTGAGTTCTCTAGCATATTTTGAGTGAATTTGTAGAATGAGGATTTGTCATCTATCAGTCTATGAAAGATAGTGAGCTTCTGATGTATAATTCTAGCTAACAGGTCAAGTTTTTCTGGGTATTTGTTAGGTGCTAAATTTTTATAGCCTGCAGTGATACTTTATACAATTTCTCCCATTTTTTTGGATGATCTACATTTGGGGACCTTAAGAAAAACTTTTTTGTAATTTCTATTGTCAATGACCTGGGCCCAAATTATGATCATAAATCCCTTTGTTTCCATAAGCAAGTCTGTATGACTCCACCATTTGCTTAATATTTATTTCCTGACATATTTTTGGTTGAGTCACCCATGAAGAACCTTTGATTCCCTTCTTGGATCTTAATATTTCATAGTCTCCATCCATATCATTATCATTGTTATACTTATTGTTATCTTTCAGCTACATAAGCATTGGTGATATAAAAGCCTTGAAAGGAGGTAGTTGTAAGGAACATCCTTGTTGAAATGGCAAAAACCCATGTCCTTATTACATTTGTTTGAAAAGATCAGTTTGGAACTATTTCAGTTGCATGCCGAATCTTTATCTCATATTTATCTTTGCTTCTGACTTGGTGTTAATTTTTATCTTTCATCAGTCCATGATCTGACTCCACACAAACTGCTGCTTGGAAGTGACTCTTACATTGATAACCAGAGTTTCCTGTCTATTTTCTAACATTTCCTGTCTATTAAGATAGTGTCAAAGGCATTCTTAGCATAGCCATTTGTGATCATCATGCCTAGCATCTTCTGATGCCTCCTTCGGTGCTTTCAGAAAACATTAATGATATACGGGTATGAGGTTTCTAAGTAGCTTATTAGCATTTGGCCTCCATTTATTAAAATTCAGCTTAACAAAGTAAGATGAGTCAATGTCCCATAAAGGGAGGTTTTCTTTTTATCTTATTGTATCATAGATCTGTAGCTGGAAGGGACTTAAGAGACCATCTAATCAGGCCTATTCATTATTATTATTTTTTTTTTTTGGCTAGGCAATGGGGTTAAGTGACTTGCCCAGGGTCACATGGCTAGTAAGTGTTATGTGTCTGAGGCTGGATTTGAACTCAGGTCCTCCTGACTCCAGGGCCAGTGCCATATCCATTGCGCCACCTAGCTGCCCCCACTATTCATTTTTATAGAAGAAAAAATTTAGGCTTGAAGAGGTTAAGCAACTTGCCTAGTATTACACAGTATAAGAGGCAAGTCTGAACCTTGGTTTTTCTGACTCTAAACCCAACACTTTATCCACTATGCTACTCTGCCTTTGGGACTTAAAAAAATTGTCAGCTCCTTTATTAGACTCTCCAAAAACAATCCTTCCATTTTTCTATTTCCTTTTGACATTTGACTTCATTTACAGTAAGAATGTAAATATTGTTATAATATAGTGATATATCAATCCATGAGATGTTAGACTAGGATCTCATGTTTAGAGCACCATTAGTATATTCACTTCTCTATTCTAAAGTCTTCTAAACAAAAATAATTGTAGCAGCTCTTTTTGTTATTAGTAAAGAACTAGAAACGAAGCTGGAGGGTTGTCAATCACTTGGGAAATGGTTAAACAAAGTATGGCATATGAATGAAATAGAATATAATTGTGCTATAAGAAATGATGAAAAGGACAGTTCAGAGAAACCTATGAGGACTCATATTAATTGATGCAGAGTGAAGAAAATTATTGTTTTTAGATAGTTATAAAAATGATGTAATTAGTACTCTCTCCCTCCTTTTCTGTCATTCTACTATCTTTGTAGAAGAAGGGTGTCACATAGGAATGAGGGTCATGTTTCATTTTGTCTGTGCTTAATGGTATTGCATGGCCAAAGGATTAATCTTCCAATGGCTAGCTTAATGGTAATGAGCCTCTCTGTACTTAGCTGTGCTAGTTCTCAGAAAGTACAGTCCAGTGTTATACTCATATTCATAAAATATATATGGTACGCAAATAATAATGGCTAGTATTTATATATCACTTTTTGGTTTAAAAAGCACTTTACATGTATTATCTTGATCCCATACACAAACATACACGTATATACATATATATGTGCCCTTCATTTTCTTTTTTCAGAAAGTTTTATTGATACCTTTTGTTTTACACAGCAGTCATTTCCCCTTAGCACTCCCCCCATTGATCCCTCCTTTATTGAAAAAAAAAGAAAGAAAAACAAGAGTTAATCAAAACCAACCAGCCCAATGACCATATCAGAGAGTATGTGTCTTTCTTATTCAACATACATATTTCTGTCCTGTCATTACTGAGAGGAGGGAGGTATGTTTCAGCATCTATTTCAGAGGCTAAGATTTGATCTTTGTTTTTTAAGAAAATGAAAGTAAAAATTGTCTGCTGTTAGTTCAAGGCTATATCAATAAGATATTTCTGGAATTGCACAATGATCCCTAATGGAAAAGAATGCTTACAGAACAGTTTCTTATTATGAATAGATATTCATCTTTGGAAAATCGTACATTTTAAACAGTAATAAATTACTTACAAATAAAAAGAAATTATGTTTGCATCTTAAGCGTTATCATAAAATTGTCTTAAATAATGCAGTAGTTAAGAATGGAGTAACATACCTTCTGTGTCATGTTCACATATATACAAAGTCACAGGTATCTTGGTTGATTTGGACTTTGCAACTTTAGTCTTCTTATCCTTTTTGATATGCCTTTTTTTTTTTTTTTTTTGCTGTGGCTTTATAACTTACTATAAGCCTGCTTTTGTTCCTAGCTAATCATCTTCTCAAATAGTAATTTCAAACCTCATTTATCCTATTGTAACAATGTCAAGCTGTCAGCAACTGATCATTGTTTCTATCTCATCATTGCCACCTAGTCTTCCTTTCTAGAATTAAATGCCAACGTTGTTGGAACGCCATACTTACTGGTGGTTACCTAGGCAATTTCACAATGCTATTTTTTTAGAATGTTAAAAGGCTGGCATTCTTAATGCTAAATTCTTTTTTAAAAATACATTTGTCTCTGCATTTTTGTAACAAAATATAAGTATTTGTGCTATTAATAATAATATTTATCTAATGCATTAAAGTTTGCAAAGCACCTTAAATATATTATCTTGTTTAATAACAGACTAGGTAATAGATAGCACAAATAATTCAAACGATTGGCTAACCCAGAATATAAAATTATGCATAAAGTTATTCTTTTTGATCCTTTATGATTTCTAGTATTATTTAATTCATTTCAACAAAAAGTTAAATATCAAGGCTTTACAAAAATTGATCATGGGCTAGGGTGTAAAAAACTTATAAATAAATGTAGAAAGGCAGTAACCCTATGGACCATAACACAGAGAGCAATCAGTAAAGAAAACATGAACATGGAGACTAAATACCAATATCTTATATAGTGAGTGATTCAGAGAACAAATCAGTGAAACAAAAAGCATTTATAGCATTACATTATTATATATAATATTATAGTATATAAAATTATAGCATAGTAAAGATATTGGCATAAGTCATATGATATGTATATATAGGATGCAGATAAAATAATCTTTAGAGGAAAATGTCTACCTTTTGAAATTTGGTAAAAGAGAGAACTGCTTTGTAGAAACGGCTCTAAGTTTGAGTCCATTCTCCCCAGGGGCTAAGATGGCATAAGGCAGAGTATGTATGCCCCCAGGTATTAGGGAAATAGATTTGTGCTTTTATTCTTGCTGTATCTCCTCAGTAAATATCCCTTTGTAAGAGCTAATTGATGTTAATTCATAAAATGTTACTGGGGCACTTATCACTAGTGATTGATATTGGAGAGGATATATCAGAATGGTGGCTGCATTCTTCTCCATGCTGCATGACTGCTTCTCTTCCCAGACTTTTTCTGCAATGCCACAGAAACCTTTCTACCTTTGAAGTTTACTCTTGTTCTGTACTTTATACATTGGAAGTGCCCTCCATCCTTGTGGTCCTTTTCTCTAATTGGCTGGTTCTTCCCAGAACTTCTATATTAAGGAAGATGCCCAGGGTACTCATGTTTTCCTTCCTCTCCAGATCTCACTTCTTACTCCTTCTGGTTAATGTGCCCATTTCTGGTATCCTCATCTTCATCCCCTACCCATCCCATTTCCAGCTTCCTTTTATATATTATCTTCCCCCATTAGAACGTAAGCTCTTTGAGGCCAGAGATTATATTTCTTTCTGCTTGTATTTGTATTCTTAGCACTTAGCACAGTACCTGGAACATAATAAGTGCTTAATAAATGCTTGTTGACTTTATTGACTGAAAGAGTTTCCTGTAGGAGAATTGAGTCTAATCTTTTTTTTTTTTATTATTTGTGAGGCAATTGGGGTTAAGTGATTTGCCCAGGGTCACACAGCTAGTAAGTGTCAAATGTCTGCTCTGAGACCAGATTTGAACTCAGGTCTTCCTGACTCCAGGGCCAGTGCTCTATCCATTGTGCCACCTAGCTGCCTCAATTGAACCTAATCTTAAAGTAAAACAGATTCTAAGAGAAAGGGATTAGAAGGGAGAGTATTCCAGGCAAGGGAGACAGCTATTATAAAGGCACAGAGACAAGAGATGGTATATTATGTGTGAGTTTACAGCAAGTAGACCAGTAAGGTTAAACTATAAAACGTATGTGTGTGTGTGTGTGTGTGTGTGTGTGTGTCGGGGCAGGGGTCAATAATATATAAGAAAACCGGAAAGGTAGTATGGAGCCAAAAGAGGAATTTATGCCAAATGTTTTATATTTGTTCCTAGAGGTAACAAGGAGCAAGACTTGAGGTAAGCAAACAGGTTAGGGATATATGCATAGATTTGAGAATCAGCAGTATAAAGACAATCATTGAATCCATGGGAGCTAATGATGTCACGAAGTGAAATAATATAGAGGGAGAAATGAAGAGGGCCTAGGACAGAACCCTGAGAGAGATTAGCAGGCATGACCTGGACATAGATCCAGTTAAAGAGACTGAGAATAAATGGTCAGATAGGAGATCAGGAGGAGAACCAGTATAGAGTAGAGTATTGAAAACTTGGAGAGAAGAGGCTATCAAGAAGAGTGTGATTGACCATGTCAAAAGCTGCAGAAGGTCAAGAATAATAAGAATTGAAAAAAAGACCATTAGATTTGGCAACTAAAAGATCATTTGTGAATGACAAATGCTGGTAGACCTGTGGGAAAATAGGTATATTAATGCACTGTTGGTAAAATTGTGAACTAGTCCAACCATTCTGGAAAGCAAATTGGCACTATGTCCAAAAAGCTATTAAATTCTTCATACCCTTTGACCCAGCAATTCTTCTACTAGGCCTATACCCCCAAAAAGAGCAAAGAAAGAGGGAAAGCACCCATATGTATAAAAATATTTACAGCAGCTCTTTTTGTAGTGGTAAAGAATTGGAAATTGGAGTGGAAGCCCATCAATTAGGGAATGACTGAACAGTTTATGTAATATGAATGTGATGAAATACTATTGTGCTATAAGAAATGATAAAAGGAATAGTTTCAGAAAAACCTGGGAAGGCTGTAAATGAACTGATGCAAAGTGAAGTGAGCAGAACAGGAGAACAATTTATACAATAACATTATAAAGATAACCAACCTTAAAAGATTTAGTAACTGATCAACACAATGACCAACCACAATTCCAAAGGACTCCTGGTGAAATATTCTATCCAACTCAGAGAGCTGATGGACTTAGATTGAAGATTGAAGCATCTTTTCATCTCTTTCTTTCTGTTTCTTTTTTTTTTTAGACAGTTAACATGGGAATTTATTTTGCATGACTATACATATTTGTTATGGGTTTTGTTTTTCTTGCCTTCGCAATGGAAGAGGGAAAGAAGAGGAAGATAATTCAGAACTTAAAATAAAATTCAATTTTAAAAAAAGAGAGAGGTCATTTGTAAGTTTGGAAAGAGCAGTTTTGGTAGAATTATGAGGTCGGAAACCAGACTGTAGAGAGTTAAGAAGAGGGTGAAAAAGAAAGGAAGTAGAAGCATCGATCATAGATGACCCTCTCAAGTTGTTTAGCCACAAAATGGAAGAGAGATATGGAACAATAGCTAGTTGGGATGGATGAATCAAGTGAGAGTTTTTTTTGAGGATAGGCAGACATGGGCATTTTTGTGTAGGCAGTAGGGAGGCAGCCAATATATAGGAAAAGATTGAAGATAAGTGAGAGAGTAGAGATGATAGAAGGGGATCTGCTAGAGAACACAGGATGGAATGTGATCCTGTGCATGTATAGTGAGGTTTGTCTTGGGGAGAAAAAGGGTCACCTCTTCATGTGGAATAGAGGTGGAGATGGTGAAGATGGAGATGGTAAAGGTGGAGATGGAAGCAAAAGGTTTCTTAGGGATGTGAAACGATGAGGAAGGGGTCAGGGCAAGATTCTCAGTTAAGTGGGTTTGGGGGAAGCTATGAGAGGTTTAAGGAGGGATGAAAAGGTTTGGAAAAGCCACTCTAGTAGGTGGAATAGTCAATTAGGGAGGTGTAAAAGGATTGCCTTGCTGCACTGAGGACCCAGTTGAGATTACAAAGCATAAATTTGCAGTAGATTAGTGTTTTGTGAATTTCTCCAGCTTTGTCCAGCACCTTGTTAATGGGAGCAAAGGCAACTGATGGTGGGAATAATCCAGGGCTAAGAGTTGGCAGGGCAACATCGGTGATAGAATAAGGGGGCAAGGGAATCAAGAGAAGAGAACAGAGTAGTGTTGAACTGGTTCACCATGAAGTCGAGATTGGGAATGGAAGATAGTGTAGACAGTATGAGGCCTGGGAAAGAACTAAAAGGGTTGAATGATTGGAGATCATAGTGAGGATAAAGAAAAGAATTTGAGCTTGTAAAGCAGAGGAACAGTTGGAAGGACAATAAATTGTGATCAGGTAAGGGAATTTCAGAAGTCATGAACATGAAAGTGGTACATTTGTGGGTAATGGTATCCAGGGTATGACCACAGAGGTAGGGTGAAGGAGGTTAGGATGTTTAAGGAAGTATCAATATGTATGTTTATGTATTTTGAAGTTCCTTAAGGGACTTCAAGGAACAGTTAGGTGGTACAGTGGATAAAGCACTGGGCCCAGAGTCAGGAAGACTTATCTTCCTGAGTTGAAATCTAGCCAAATCTTACTAGCTGTGTGACCCTGGGCAAGTCACTTAACCCTGTTTGCCTTAGTTCCTCATCTATAAAATAAGCTAGTGAAGGAAATGGCAAACCACTCTAGTATCTTTGCCAAGAAAACTCCAAATGGGGTCACAAAGAGACAGAGACAACTAAAAAAATGAACAACTACAACAAAGGACTCCTGAGGGCAGTAGTTGAGGAGGGAAAGATTATGAGCCAGGCCCTGAACTCATTGAAGAAAGAAAGGAACTCCTGGAGTCATTAGGCAAAAGCTACTAGAATGTTAATTAGATGATAGATATGAATTGAGTGAACCTTAAAGGAGAAGTTGCTAAGCAATGATGGTAGAGAGTGAGTTTGGAAGTGTCTTGAGGAACAGGAAGTATTCCAACTCTTCCATTTCAATCAGTAATTTAGCGGGAAATAGTGAAAGTGCAACCACTGCTAGAAATGGTGGCCAGGGAGGCTATGTCATCAGGAGGGAGCAAAATGTCCATGGTAGTAGCAAGAAGGAGTGGGAAAGGAAAAGATTTATTATGATTATTATTTATGATTATTATTATTGTATTATTGTTGTTGTTATTACCTTTGGAGCAAGCATTCCTGAGAATATAGTATAGGTTCAGTGGCTTACAAGTGGGAAGTTGGGAAGATTGGAGGGATAGGAATAAAAAAATAGGCAGGTGGGACAGGGAATGGGGTTTGAATAATGATAACCAGGAGTTTAGATTACAAGGCTGGGGAGGGTATGACTGGATAGGAGTTTGTTAATTATTGACAAATGAGTTCAGGTGGTTTATCAACATCACTAGAGGCTTGACCTCAGGATGGAGTTTTCAGGGTGTTAGACATCTCAGTCAGGGGACCAGTCGGGGGAGCTCATGGAATGGAATTTCTCTCCTTTCCCTGCAGGCAGAGCAGGTCAGGAGACCAGCAGAGAGATAAGGACGCAATGGCATTTCTATCCCATGCAGACAGGAAGAGACCAGCTTGGGAGACTGACACATGAGGGTAAGAGCCAGTTTTCTTTGAGCACTAGAAGATGGAAAGAGATGTTAAGATGATGAGATATAGGAGGAAGGAGAGACTCCTCTTCCCCCCGCTTATTCCAAGGGAGATAATGAATTCAGTTTTAGAGCATAATTGCCTTGACTGTATATCAACCATACTTTCACTTCTATAGTCAGCAGGCTCCAGACTGGTACCTCTTTCTATCTGACCTCACACCTAGAGCACTCAAGAGATCAAGTGATTTGCCCAGGGTCTTAAGCCAATATGTATCAAAGGTGGGACTTGAATCTAGATCATCCTGGCACCAGAGGCAGCTGGGTTGTGCAATGAATAGAGCACTGGATCTGGAGTCAGGAAGATCTGAGTTCACCTCTGGACTCAGATACTTGTTAGCTGTGTGATGCTAGGCAAGTCACTTAAATGCTGTCTGTCTCAGTTTCCTTAATTGTAAGAGGGCGATAATAATAGCACCTAACTCCCAGGGTTAGTGTGATGATCAAATGAGGAAATAGTTATAAAGCACTCGGCACAGTGCCTGGCACATAGTACTATACAGTAAATGCTTAATAAATTTTTATTTCCTTCCTATGGCCAGCTCTTTATTCACTACTCTATGCTGCCTCTTCTTTACTATCTTGAAAAATAAGAATAATTACTATAGTGAAAAGAGGTTTCTCCAGTTCATTAAATAATCCATATTTAATAAACTAAAATAGATACTTGAGCCAATTATTTTATTAATGAGAAGGATATTATAATTTTATTAATAAGAAATAAATTATCCAAACACACCCTGAATCACTGTAGAGCTTGGGATAAATAGTAGACCAAAAATGCAAGCAAGAGCAGCTAACCTATCCATTAAACATCCATTACATTAACATCAAATAGTTATATCAGCCATTTCCCAATGGATGAGCATCCACTTTGTTGCCAGTTGTTTGCTAGAACAAAGATTGCTTTGTGAATATGTTAATATATTAGACCTTGTGTTTCTATTTTTTACGTCCTTGAGGTATGACTGTTGACTTAAAGATTATGGACAGGTTCATGATTTTTTGGGTATTGGGCTACATTGTACTCCAGGATGGTTGGTCTACTTCCTTACTTCAACAATATACCAGTGTGCTTGTCTTCCCACAACCCCTTCAACTTTGACCATTTCCATATTTTTTTCAGCTTTGTCAATTTGCATGGAATAAGGTAAAAACTTAGAGTTGTTTCACTTTGCATTTTTCTTACAATTAGCAATATGAAACATGTGTTTTTGTGGTCATTTATAGTTTGCAGATTTTTTTTGAAAACCATTTGTTCATGTCCTTAGAGCCATCCTTCACTCTTGACTTTTACCTTCTCAGTACCCCTTTATAGTTTTTAAAATCATTTAGGCAAAGTTTTTAAAAATCATTTAAGATACCACAAAGAATTTTTGCTTATGTGGGGTATATGTATGTATGTATGGGTGTGTATATATATATATATATATATGTATGTATATATATATACATGTGTGCATGCATGAATGTATAAATATGTATATATGTCTATAAAATACATATATGTATATATTTACCATATTAGAGATTAACATATCTTCATATTATTATAAAAATAGTTTAGAACTCACAGATCCCCCTGAAAAGGTCTTAGGTACTCCCAGAACACACTTAAAGAACTACTGCTCTAACTTCTCTCTTCAGGCTTATTACACATTACTACCATTCACATACTTTATGTTTCAGACAAACTAGCCCACTTGCCATTCCTCATATACAACATTCTGACTCCTACCTCCACCCTTCCATAGGCTGTGTATATCCATGGGATGTTCTCACTTCTTACCTTCATTTCTTGGAGCCCCTCGAGCCCTCCAAGGCTCAGCTCATGCTCTTTCCTTTAAGAGGCCTTTCCTGATCCCATTCCCCACCCCCAATAAGTGACTCCCAAATTACTCTGTATTTCTTTTTTTACATATCTCATGTTGATTTATATGTGAATATATGCCCCCAGTAGAATGTAAGTTCTTAAGGGCAGGGACTTTCTAATTTTTGTATTTATATCCTCAAGGACCAGCACAGTTCTTGACATATAATACGTTCTTAATAAGTACTTGTTGATTAACAGCTAATAAATGGCAGAGCCAGGGTCCTCTGACCCTAGATGTAGTGCTCTTCCTACTACATCACATCTGCCTCTTTTTACATATCAGGAAATGGAAGTTTGACTTGTCAAATATTATCCTTTGACCCTCCTCATGATCAAATGTCTCAAAGTGAGCTGTTTGGTTGGAAATGATGATATAATACATTGCCTGAATGGAGGAAATATTTTCAGATAATTTGTAAGTTTTAATTCTTTAATAGATACACAGATGAACAGTGATTTATTTTACAAATTAAAATATATAAAATATATTTTAACAATGGTAGGTAGATGATGTGATATAGGGAATTTATTTTTTTCGGCTATTTCAACTTAACATTTTTTGGCCTTAATATCCTAATTCATTGCCACTTGGCCCTAAATCAAGTAAGCTTTGTGAAGGAGCCTGCTGCAAATTGCTATTATTCCAATTCTTTTATTCTCTTCCCTTCTTATTTCTATTCTAGTCAGCATGAAGGGGAAACTGGTTTTCAGTGTGGTACCTGAATGGGAATCTGAAAAAAATGTATGAAATTTTTAATAAATAAAATAATTTTTAGGGTCCCACAAATGTTACCATGGAAATAATAGCATGTATTGTTACCATGGAAACTTTGCTAGGTCCTATTGGCCTGAGATTATTACCTTTTATCCAGATACAAAAATGAATAGGGATAATGTCTACAAAGTAATTTAAGTTCCCTGGGGAAAGATTTGTAATAAAAACATGTTTGAGGGGATTAATATGGTGTTCAATCAAATAACTATCCAAAATTCATCCAGGTAATTTGGAAATTAAAATTCTTCCTTTGATAAGAACAGGAAGTTCAAAATTCGGATTGCTCAGAAATGGAATTCTGTAGACAAAACTCATGATCTAGATGGTAGATGTAGAAGAGACTTTTTCTTTAGCAATTCTCTTTTTTTTTTTGTCATCTTTACTCATTCATTCTGTAAGTGTGGAACCTCTATTTAGCATGGTCAAAAATTGTTGACTACCACATATTCCTGTAGATTGCCTATATATCTATACAAATATCCTTTCTCATGGTTCTTGATCAGATGTCTTGGGACAAGTAAATAAGACCATAATTATGGAAGTTAAGTTGTGTAGCCTAACCCTAACAGGCAGTTCTTCAGAATTCTGCAGGTAGCTCTGGAAGCACAAATTTGGGGGGAGGGGAAATCAGTAAAAAGAAAAAAAAAACTTTTCTTTCCTTTTAAAAAATTACAAAATGTTTTTCAATCATCAAAAATCCACTTTCTCACCCTCCTACCTCAACCCCACCCCCATTTGAGAACAAAAGCAAAAAAAAAAAAAAACTATTAAAGATGTAACCCAGACATATCTGGTATGCTCATTATGCCAAATACGGAGGCCTCTGGGTCCCCTACCACTTCTGTAGGTGTAGCCTCTTCTGATTGGCTGACTGTGTCTTTAAAAGTGGTGAGATGGAACCAGTTGCTCTTTTTCATCCGTAGGGTGAAGATCGCAGCTCACCCGAAACATGGATGCCATGAATGAATCTGTGTGAGGGGAAGGATGTCCTTGCCCTGCTTACCTTCTTTTCCTTGGGGGACAGATAGGCCTGAAGGATTTACTTCTGTTCTGTATTCTTTGTCCTTCCCCATAATCCCTATTGAGTGGAAGAAGTTTGAGCCCTGGTGACCTTGAAGCTGGAACTGCAGGTGCGGTGATATAGCCTGTAGATACCCTGGCATGGAAGCCCTGAGAAGATGGGGGTTTTGGACTTGGAATGAGGACTGTGCTATAGGAACTGAGCTAAGCTCTGAATCCAATCCCCTTCCCTCTGCTTTCCTCCCCTTCCCTTTCTAATTCCCTATTAAGGAAAATGTATTTCTGTATCCAACTCTGGGGGTTTATTCTTCTCTCCTTTAACCATTTCAGATGAGAAATTCAAATGTCAGCTGCTCCATCCCAACCCCTCCTCCTTGTTTGTATAGAAGTCTGTGCACACTCTTAATTATTCGAAATAGTTTTCCCTAACCTTCCTTTCCCTTCTCCTCAGTATATTATTTCCCCCTCTCTTTCCATTCTTTTCTTAAAGTCAACAAGACATAACAAAACCACTTCCAGGCCTTGTCTAATTAGACTCCCTCTATCATCCATGATGATGGAGTTCAAAAGGTATACATGTATCTTCTTCCTATAATTGAATATAAGCAGTTTATTCTTGTTTAGTACCTTATCATTATTGTTAATTTCTGCTTGCTTTTTTATGTTTCTCTTAACTCTTGTGTTTGAAGCTTAGTTTCTCTGCAGCTCTGGTGTTCTCATCATGAATGCTTGGAAGTCCTCCATTTCATTAGAATTTCATTTTTTCCTCTGTAGCATTATATTCAGTTTGCTGGGTAAGTTATTCTTGGCTGTAATCCTATATCGTTTGCCTTCTGGAATATAATACTCTAAGTTCTCCATCCCTTTATAATGGTATCTGCTAAATCATGTGTGATTCTGACTATGACTTTGTGGTACTTGAATTCTTTCTGGCTGCTTGGATTTTGGCTATGATATTTATGGAAGTTTTCATGTTGGAGTTTCTTTTAGAAGGCGTCTGAGAGATTCATTCTATTTCTACTTTGCCTTATGGTTTTAAGAGATCCTGGACAATTTTATTTTAAGATTTCTTGAAATATCATATGTAGGCTCTTTTTTTGGTTGTGGCATTTAGATATCCCAATGGAGTCTATCATACTCTTAGTTCTCCATTTCTCAATCTGTTTTCCAGTTCAGTTGTTTTTGCTATGAAGTACCTTACATATTCTTCTATTTTTAATCTCTTAACTTTGTTTTAATATTTCTTGTTGTTTCACAGAGTCATTGGCTTGTGTTTGGTCCTTTCTAATTTTCAGGGAATTTGTTGCTTAGACAAAGTTTTATATCTCTAGTGTCAAGCTATTATTTCCCTTTCTAATTCTTCCATAATTCCATTTACAATTTTTCTTCAAGTGCTTTCATTTCATTTATTAAAAAAATTTAACTCTTTAAAAAATTTGCTTCACATCTTCTAGGAATCCTAGTTAAATTTGTGTCCAAGCTATGTTTTCTTTTGAGGTTTTGCTTGTAGATGTTTTAGAGTCATTCTTTTCTTCTTGGTTTATTTCTTCAGTGTCCTGGTCATTATAATAGCTTTTTATGGTGGAATTTATTTTTTATTTGTTCATTCTTATACTTCCCTTTCTGCTTTTGGACTTTGTTAGTGCTGGGCTCTGTACACTGTCTGGACTGTTCTGCTGCTCTTTAGGGCTGTTGAGTATTGTGTTATTCCAGAGTTCAGGCTGGAAACCTTCAAGCTTTCAGCGCTCTCAAAATGGTCCAATACAGGGCGAAGTCTAATTGCTGCATCCCCACCCCCCACCCCCCACCTCCCATCTCGGTCTGAACTCTGTAAGCTTTTACCTGAGTTTTGGTTTGAGCAACAGGCCGGTGGGTTTGCCCCATTTGGAGTTTCAGCCAGACAGAAAGTTTGATGTTTCAGAGTGACAGAACTGTAAGTTTCCCATTGGTTTAGGATTTCTGCCGTGGTTACTCTTCTGAAGCCTTTTGACTGGACTAGATCTATAACTGAGACCGTACGCTCCTTCTGGTATCTGAGTCACAGAGCTGCTACTTGCTTTTGAACTTGCTCCTTGCTCAGTAGACAGACTAGGGCCCATGACCACACCTCACCCTGGAACATCATGTCTAGGTACAGGTCCCTTACTCAATCTGCCAAGGATGTGTGAACTGGAACTGGTTAGTGAGTGACAGGCCTGCCAGTTGGCACCAGTTCCTGTACCTTGCCTAAACCTCTTTGTGCTGGATCTGGGACCTCTTCCCTGGGCAAGTCTATTTACCTTTATGTATCCCAGGTAATTCCCTATACTTACCTATTAAGTACCTATTGAGTACTTACCTATTGAGATTTATACCAGGGAAGAATCTCAAATTCTGTTGAAATAAAAAGTCCAATTCCAAAGTTCCAGAGCTGCTGGCCCACGGACCTGGGGTACCCTCTCTCATTAAGGGGGACCTAGCTCTGGGTTCAGTAGAGACTGAGTTCATTGGTAGTTTTCTTTTTTCTTTGGCTGATTACATGTTTAACCCAGAGTACAACTCTTGGGACAATCATTTAAATAACTCTTAGCTTTGGCCTATGTCTAAGATCTCTCCAAACAGATTATCAGAGTACTCAGTGTAAAGAGTTTATCAAGCATGGGACAGCTATTATTTCCTCCACTGCAAAAGAAATACTTCAAATATAAAAGTCTCATAAATACACATTGACAAATACTTAAAACACGATACTGTAACTCATTACACGTTATACTCTCTTGAAAGGTTGATAATTAAAGCAGTAAAATATGAAACACTTTGTGGGACTGCTGAACAAGCCTCTCACTTTTACCATGATTCTCTACTGTCTGAGCAAGTCACTTATAGCTTCCGTTGAGCGAGGAGATGGTTTATATTCCTGTAAGTAGTCATCTTCTCTAAAAAGCATTATAGTGACTGCAGGAAGCATTCTCCCTAAACAACCAGCACCAAAGCCTAGGAGCTGCTGACCTTTCTAACTCATAAAGATGTAGCCAAGACTACACCCATCTCTGAATCTCTGTGCTGTCACCTGTGCTTAGGAAAAAGCAGAAGAGGCATCTAGGAGTTTAAAATCTAGCTTCAGGCTCACTTAGACAAGCACATGCTATTGCTACAGACCATAACTGCCCTCCCTGCCCTTAAAGGAGATGAAAGGGAAAGCTGTCCAAACCCAGGCCAGATGTTCAGAAGAGAGCAAGAGCAGAAGTTACCTCTACCTTTAAATTCCACTGAGTGGATAGTTCTTGTAGTTCAGGAGCAATCCTATTTCATACCACCCCAACTGGGACTTCCCGGCCACCTCCAGGTAGAGGGAGGAGTCAACACATGGAGATCAACCGGAGACTAACCAGAGACTTCTGACTGCAGGTGCCTTTTATTGACGTGCCAAAGCCCAAGCCTCACTGGAAGCAGCTGCCCTTCATGGGCAGTGCCCCAGCCAGAACACCTGTGCCACCAATAGCTGGCAGGCATATTCCATAGGATGGTCATTTTCACCCCTGTATTCCACAGGTTTACATGAAAGAAAGATCTTTGATTTCAGAGTAAGGATCTCATCATGTAGCTACATCTTAGGGAACTGTTTGCAGCACGTAGATACTAAATGACTTGCAGGAAGACACAACAAATGACAGTCAGAGGAGAGATCTGAACCTAGATCTTGTTCACACTCTATCCATTGCACCAAGCTGAAAAAAGTTCATTCATAACAAAATCATTTGCCAATTTGAGGCATCATAAATAGTTAACTATTGAGAAAACCAAACACTAAAAGAACTATGAACTGTGATCTTTGTTGACGATACTAGTGAATCCCTATCCCCACCCTTGCCATATATTGCTACCCTCACTATGCATACATGGCATGACATGACACTCAGTCTCTTTGGGGATTACATCATTTAGGGAATAGTTTAGCACATGAGTCAAAGACCAGGACTATGAAACTCAGACAACTTGGTTCACCCCAGCTTCAACACCAGTAAAGTCATACATCTGGAACTATGCTTTTCAGTTCTTAAAGCCTCAGCACTGTCTCACGAAAACCAGGAAGACTAAAATTTGTAATTCCACATCTGGCCTTCAGTGGTGGTTTTGACCTCAACCTGTGATTAGTCTTTGGTAGGAATTAGAATGCAATCATTGTGTTCCTATCCTATTCTGCTGAACCGTGTCTGTTAGTCCTATTTTGTGAAGTGATTATTAATAGGTTTCTCAGATACACACACTTGTGAGGAAAAACCACACCAAAAAAACACATCCACCAGCTGGGCCTCTCCAGACAGTTCAGAATCAAAACCTCTACTTGGTTGGCACCAAGTACACTGGGTGTTTTTGAAATGAGTCTCATTCCTGCTTGGCAATTCACATACACTGGCTACGCATAAAAAGGACATGTTATCCTTCCTTGGCAATGTATACAAAAGAAGTGGGCTTCCTGGACAGTAAAACCTCAACCTTCATTTAAAACTCCTTTCTCAGTCTTCTACTGAATTAAGGAGAGTGATTGTTGCCTTTGCAAATGGTGATAAAGAAGGGCATCTGTAGTGAATATAAAGCTTCCATTTGATATTAGATGCAAAGTTAACAATTCATAAATGTGTGGGCCATTTCCTACTAGAAAGTTAATGAGGTCCAGGGCTACAGGATTCATGCCCAGCCATCCTCCAGGGAACAGAGAGGGAAAAAGGCAAGTTATCACTCTGTCACTTTGCCAAAAGCCTACACTGACCTTGGCAAGTGAGTCTACTTCAAAACCCCATCCATGGGAAGGAAATTGTTGATAGTGTCTGAAACTGTTTCCAAGTGCACTCATAGCCAATTTACGCAGTTTCAATATGCTAGAGCATGCTTTGAGTCTAGTGTGCCCTAGAAATACACACATATATACATTTACAGTCTTATACTTATATATATATATGTGTGTGTGTGTGTGTGTGTGTGTGTGTGTTTGTGTATACAAAGAGTAGACACAGGATGTGAACAGTTTTATTTTCGTCCCTTATTTTTATTGATAGCTTTTGTTTTTTAAACATCATTTTAATTTACAAATATATCCCTCCTCCTTCATCTACCCCAAAGGCAGCTAGGTGGCACTGGGATAGACTGTTGGGTCTGGAGTCAGGAAAACCTGAGTTCAGATTTTGCCTCAGACATTTATTGACTGTGAGGAAGGAGTGGGAGAGAAATAGATTTAAGATGAAGGGAAGTTTGTTGTCTATGGAACAGGCATTCCAGAAGGCACAGTGGAAAGGCTAAACGGAGTTAGGCTAAAACTTTGGGGTGAGAGGATTGAAAAGGGTGGGAATGGGGACAGTTAGGTGGCACAGTGGATAGAGCACCGGCCCTGAAGTCAGGAGGACCTGAGTTCAAATCTAGCCTCAGACCAAATACTTGACACTTACTAGCTGTGTGACCCTGGGCAAGTCACTTAACCCTAATTGCAAAAAAAAAAAAAAATGAAAAGAGTGGGAATGAGGAGTTGGGTGCTGGGAGTGAAGGAATGGGGTTTGGATTATGATCTACAGGAGTTCAGAGTCACTGGGATGTGAAAGGTATGACCAGGTGTGAGAATGTTCATCACTGAGTGGAGAGCACCACTCCTGTCCTCAAAGGACAGGTATAGGAGGAGATAGGAGGCCTAAAGTTGAAGGAAGGGTTACTCTTCTTTGCACTAGAGGTTTTCTACATTTGAGTTGAGAGATTGGACTGGCAGCAGGAGTTAGAAAATGCCTTGTTCCTGATACAGATGGAAGTGGTTGCTTTGGGGCAGATGGAAGATACCCAACCTGGTCCCTAGGATCCTTTTTTGGGGGGAACCCGCTGCACCCTGCAGGAAATGGAAGGTTCAGGGTGCTAGCACACTCATAGTCTGAGGTCTTTCTCACCAAAGGAGCAAATATTGGTTGAAGGATCTGGGCATGTTTAGCCTGGGCAAGAGACTTAGGCTTGGCATGATAACTGTCCCCCCCTTCCATCTACTAGCTCTTAATTAAAACCTGACTTCGCCCCAAAAACACTCTCCAGTACTGGCTGTACCTTCATTCATTCTCCTCTGCTCAATGGTTGAGGCTCCCCATCACCACTTCCAAGTTCTCCACCTTCCTCCACCACTCAGTGACTTCTCTGTCTCAGTTTCCTCATCTGTAAAATGAGTGGGTTAGACTGGAAGACCTCTATTGGAAAGTATATGCAATTGTTTCCCATCTCTAGAAAGAAGGGAGAGAGTGAGGTATTTTTTTCTCAACTTTTCTTTGGGGTCAAGCTTGGTCATTATGATTGCACAGTGTTCAGTTTTTTCCATTTACCTTGTTATAGTCATTGTGTATATTGTTTCTTTGGTTCTGCTTACTTCACTGTGTATCCGTTGGTGTAAATCTTCCCATGAACAGTTTTCTAATGATGTATAAACCAGAAGTGGCCTCTTGGAAACATGCTTCAAGTTCACTAACAAGAGAAATGGAAGGGGGCAGATAGGTGGCGCAGTGGATAGAGCACTGGCCTTGGAGTTAGGAAGACCTGAATTCAAATCTGACCTCAGACCAGGCACTTGACACTTACTAGCTATGTGTCCCTGGGCAAGTCACTTAACCCCAATTGCCAAAGAAAAAAAAGAGAAATGGAAATTAAAATTATGCAAGCTTTACATCACTCCATGCAAACTGGCAAAGATGACAAAAGATAAGAACAAATCTATACTGGACAGAGATAACTCCTTCCCTCAAAAAATTTTGTTCTTTGACAGACAAGGTTTCTGTAATAGAGCTATTTGCTCAATTATTTTTTTCAGCAACAAAATATTTATCAAGCACCTATTTTGTGTCCAGTGCTGTCCTAGACACTTGGTATACCCACATAAAGACACAAATCCATACACAGTAGCATAGAGTAATAAACAAAGACTTGTGAAATTAACAAGAATGTAGAGAATTCTAAAAACACTTCAAAATAACATTAAAATAAGATCAAACAATAATCAAGTAACTACAATTTTTAAGTGACAGCCTTGGGTCAAACTTTATATAAGAGAAAGAGTCCCTGCCCTCAAGGAAGATATATTCTACCAAGGGAGACAACTTGTACCTAGATAAGTATATAGAGACTATATAAAAAATGAATTATATATATATGTAATTATATATAGAGAGAATATATATTTCTATATATTATATATAGAGAGAATAATTATATATAGAGAGAATATATAAAAAATGAATGTTAACTCTTGTCCTGTCTTTTCTGGCTGTTGCACAAACAAGACCCTCCACCTCTTGGCTCTTGTCAACGTGGAGGGTGTTAGGTATAAAACAGATGTGATTATAAAAACAAAAGGCATTAAGAAAATGTGTTTTTCCTTTTTTATAACTCAGAACTTAACATACCAAATAAAATGAGCATGTCCATATACAAAGTAGAAGAGAAAAAGAGAATCAAACTGTCTATAAAATACAATTTGCTTTTTAAGCTTCTCTCTTTAAGTATACATTAAGTTCAAGATGACTTGCAACATTGTCCTGCTTGTCTGTTTCCTTCCGACCTTTTTCTTTTGCTTCTGTGCATTTTAAAAATGCTTCAATCACCCTCTTTTCTTTCTTTTCTTATTTTTTGGCAACCATATCACTTTTCCTCCCTTCTCTCCAATTTCTCCCTAATTAAAAGGAAAAAAAAAGAGAAAAAACACATAACAAATGTGCATAGGCATGCAAAAACAAATCCCCACATATCTGAAAATATATGTTCTGCATGTTGAGTCTATCATCTTTCTATCAAGAGGTGAGTAGTATGCTTTATCATCAGTCCACTGGAATTATGGTTGGTAATTGCACTAATGAGAGTTTTAAAATTTTTCTAAGTTATTTTTCTTTAAAATATTATTATTTTATAAATTATTCTTCTGGTTCTGTTTACTTGACTCTGTATTAGCTCATACAAGTCTTCTCAGGTTGTTCTACAACCATCCCTTTCATCATTTCTTACAGTGCAATGATATTCCACAATAGTCGTATGTATAATTTGTTCAGTCATTCCCCAATTGATGGAAATGCCCTTTCTTCCTTTTTTTCTTCCTTTTTTCTTTCTTTCTTTCTTTTTTTTTTTTTGGCTACGCAATGGGGTTAAGTGATTTGCTTAGGGTCACACAGCTAGTAAGTGTCAAACGTCTGAGGACAGCTTTGAACTCAAGTCCTCCTGACTCCAGGGTTGGTGCTCTAGCCATTGTGCCACCCAGTTGCGCCTAAATGCCCTTACTTTCCATTTCTTTACACCCACACACACAGTGCCCCCCCCACATTTCCTTATAGGTTGTTTTTCTTATTTTCTTGATATTTTTGGGGTATAGTCCTAATAGTGGTATTGCTAGATCAAAGGCCATAAAATATAACATATATATATGTATATTTGTACACTTATACATACACACATGTATATGTATATAAAGATATATGTGTATATATATATATATATATATATATAATATTCAAGGGAACAAAAATTTTCTTCTGTGTACAAAATTTGATTGGTGTTTATTCCTTCCCTTCTAATCCTTCCCCATTTTCAACCTCTCTAATCTTCCTTTTTTACAAAGCTAATTGGATTGTATTCAGTCCAATTAAACTTAGTGAACAAAATAGGATCTCTTTTTTTGTTGCCATTAAGGCTTAGGGGAGGGAAGCAGTTTGCTAAAAGTCATCATATTCCTGGATAGTCTTAGACACTGTTGGTAATCATTTAAGGACACAGAAAGTCAGTGGCAGTGTTGACACCAGAATGCTCATGACCACACCATTCCTTTTTTTTTTTTTGTTAGGAGAAAGAGAGGCATGTATAGACAACTTTTGTTTCAATAGTTTATTTACTCTAGGTGTATAATGCACATTTAAGTTTATGTTAAATCATTAGGATGCTAATGATACTATGTTGTTCAGTTATCTTTAGTTGTGACCAGCTCTTCATAACTCCGTTTGGGTTTTTTTTTGGAAAAGACACTAGAGTGATTTGCTGTTTCCTTCTCCAGTTAACGATATTAAATAATGTATACATTGTGGGGGTTGGAAAGTCCCAGGATATGCCCTTTCCTCCTCCTCTACCCTACCCTTCCGTTTCTCCCTACATACTGTTGTTGCTGTTTACTTTCTTATTCATCTTGAGCAGAGAGGTAGGACTGTTTTGAGTTGGCAGTAGTCTGTCTGACTAAAGTATTTTCATGGCTCTAGAAATAGTTTTAATAGACTAGTTTAGATAAAAATGGGCCAAATCACAGAATCTAAGAGTTAGAAGGAACTTCAGAGGCCACAGGTCCATTGTGGGAGACAAAGACAGACAGAGGTGGTGGACCATTAGTTCCTTAAGGGATTTTGAAACAAAGAACTTGAACTGAAGTCTAATTGGACTAAAGTTGTAATATACAAGAACTGACAGAAGTTCTGAAAGGTTTACTTTTTCCTTAACTTCTCTTCCCTTTACCTGTATGGTAACAGGCACTATTATTCTGGATGTCCCAAAAGTCAGGGTACGGTAAAACCTAAGTTTGACTTTTAGGATGCCCTATAACTTCATGTTTCCTTTTATCTCTCCTTTTCCTTTATCTCGACTTTGCTTCGTATGCCATGGTAGCTCATGAAGCATGTATTGTATGTCTGTACACTTAGCCCGTACTGAGCAATGGGAAATGGAGGAAGCCAAAGTTAGCTGGAAATGCACAGAATTTAGGGTGCCCAGCAACTGGGGAAAGGTGGAACAAATTATAGTATATGAATGTTATGGAATATTATTGTGTTACAAGAAATTATGAATGAGATGGTTTGAGAGAAACCTGGGAAAACTTGTCTAAACTATTACAAAGTGAAATGAATAGAACCAAAAGAAAAATTTTAACTATAGTAACACATTATAAAAAATTACTTTGAAAAACTTTAAAACTCTGATCAGTTCAACGATTAATTATTATTCCACAGGACCAAAGAGGAAAAATGCTACCCACTTCCTTGACAGAGGTGCTGGACTTGAAATGTAAAATGAGACACATTTTGGACACGGTCAATATCGGGATTTGTTTTGCTTGCCTATGCATATCTGTTATGAGGGTTTTGTGTTTCTTTTTTCTTTTCTAGTTGGGGAGGGAATAGGAAAAAGAGAAAAAAAGTGCATGATGGTTGGAAAATAAAATTAGGAAGTTTTTTCTGACTATAAGCCTAAACCTGCCTTTCTATAACTCATATCCATTACTCCTAGTTCTCTCCGCTAGGGCTAAAATGAAGAAGTCTAATTGTTCTTACACATGACGGACCTTTAAATACTTGAGGCCAATGATCATGTCTTCTTGCACCCACCCCACCAACCTTCCTCAAGCTAAATATTCCCAGTTCCTTTAACTGATCTTCATATATCATAGAATTAAAGGCCTTCATTGTTCTTGTTGCTCTCTTCTGGATACAACCATTTGTCGTTGCCTTTTTAAAAATGTGGTTCCCTAAAGTGAACACAATAGTCCAAATGAGGGATGACCAGGTCAGAGTGCAATAGGACTCTCACTTCCCTATTCCTGGAAGTTACACTGCTTTTCGTGTAGTCTTTCTATCCTCCCTTCCCGTTCTCTACCGTGACTCAAGTTGCATCTTGTGAATTTTGGAAGGTCATAGGATTTCTAATGTCTTACTCTTATTTGAATCTATTATTTTCTCCTGGGAGCTTCCCATTAGCATACTAGTCCTAACAATGTCCCTGGATTAATTAATTGATTGATTAGGACAGATGAAGCAGTATCTGCTTTGGAAGCCAATAACAAACCAGGGGAGCTTCATGAGTACCCAGTGAAGGGAAAGGGAGAACTTCCAGTATCCAGGAAATGAGTGTTACCCGTTTGCCAAAGGTGTTCTCTAAGCTTGTACTTGAGTACACTTTTCCTAGAGATAGGAAAGTGTGTGTCATAGACTTGGGGTGGGGACAAGGGAAATGCTTTGTAGAGTGTTCTTACATTACAACTCTGATAAATACCTCTTTTTAAAAGCTAAAGTCTGGCTGACTAATAGATATGAACTGAGAGTCATGGGGTGGGGGTGTGGAATTCTGCACACTGATAGGAGCTTGTAAGCAATAGTATTATAAAGGTACCCTCAAACACCTCAAAATAACCTAGAACCACCAGGGGAAGTGTGGTAGTCATAGTCTAGTGACTCAGCCTCTCATTACAAGTGGGTATTGAGTGAGAAAATCTAAAGCATGCACTACTTTCATAAATCACTTTGCAAACCTTAATTCTCTACATAAATAAGAACTATTGCTCTTATAAGCTGTTCATTCTCAGAGTATATCAACTAGTAAGTCGAGGCAAATAAATTCAACCCTCTCTCAAAAGGTTGTCCTCTCTGGCAAAGCCTCTGCAACCAAAGCCAACTAGAGGAATTAAAGGAATATTTTTGGTTTTTCTTTGTATCCTCAGAATTTAGCATGCAGTAAGTGCTTCATAAGTGCTGATTGATGGATGGATGGATTGATTATTTATAACATTCAGAGAGAAAAGGGGATCATTGCCTTAATTTACATTTTTCCTTTACTGCAAGAGTTTGTGTCGTCTCTGGGGCTCAGTGTTTGTAATTAACATAAAAAAGAGAGAAGGGAAAGCATTCAATGTTCTTGAGGTTAGTTGGTGCCTTTGAAAATCTAGATTTTTTACTTAAGAGATTAGCCCCCAAGTAAAGTAACAGATAAAAATAAGAACAAGACATTCAGTATTTCAAAATGCTCTGGACTTTATTCTTGAAAATGCATGTCTATAAAGCCAAGACAAAAAACTTTTCTGCACTAAATTTCTGTCTTTCTGTTTATACTAGACATTGAAAAAATACTGAAACATGACGAATTCCCAAAGTATGTTTTTTCTAACCACTGTGATGTTTGCAAGCAGACAAGCAGAGTTTCTGTCAGTTCCTAGAAAAGAGAAGGTTGAGAATAGCACTTACAGAGTAAGTCATTGGTTGATTTGTCCTTTGTTTTTGACTCTTGAGTGAATCTTATCTAGCTATCTTGACAGTTCTAGACCAGAGATCAGAAGCTGTGGTTCAAATTTCTGCCTTTGTAACTACAGTACTACTATGTTCTCACTATCAGCCTGAGATTCCCTGCAGGATATCTAACGGCTAGAAAGGACCATCTAGGTCAACCCATATTGGACCAAAAAAGAAGCCTGTCTACCACAAGTTGTCATCCAGCCTGTCTTTAAAGCTCTCCAGTGAGAGGTAACTTTCTATCACCCAAAGAAACCCAGTTCTAATTGCTCAGATTCTCCCCCCTCCCCTTTACCTGAAGCCTAAACTTTCTTCCCTGCAACTTAGAGGTGGGAGATGAAATACTGTGTACAGGCACCATCGGGTAAATCAATTTGGCTGGAATGTAGAGTATGTGAGGGAGATTAATGTGACATCAGTCTAGAAAGATAATAGTAGTAGTAGTAGTACTAGTAGTAGTAGTAGCAGTAGTAGTAGTAGTACTAGTACTAGTACTATTAGCAGCAGCTGCAGCAGCAGCAGTAGTAGCTGTGGCGGTGGTGGTGGCAGTGGCAGTAGCAGTAGTAGTAGTAGTATTCATAATATGGGGCAGCTAGGTGGCACAGTAGATAGAGTCCTGGGCCTGAAGTCAGGAAGACTCATTTTCCTGCATTCAAATCTGGCCTCAGACACTTACTATCTTTTACTAGCTGTGTGATCCTGGGCAAGTCACTTAACTCTGCCTTAGTTTTTTCATCTGTAAAATAAGCTGGAGAAGGAAATGACAAAGCACTTTAGTATCTTTGCCAAGAAAACCCCAAATGGAGTCATGAAGAGTCAGACAGGCTGAAACAATTGAACAACCAAAAAAATTCGTAATATAACTGCTTATTATAAATACAGATATGCATAGACCTGATGAAGAGATTCCTCTGAAAATATATAAAAGTGGGGATAGATTTTGACAGTTTATGCAGTTATTCAAGTCAGTAGTATGAACCTGATAATGTAGCACATAATTTTTTAAAGGCTATAACTAAAAGTTTATGCTTCATGGCAAACTTATAAAGAATCATCTTAGCAATATTGTCATAAAGAGCCATCACGCAGTCTACATTTTTCTCCATACAATTTTTAGAGGGTTCTTTGACTTCTATAGGGAATGGTAGATATGATCCTTAATCTAAAGAACAAAAAAGTAGTTCATAGGAGCCAGTTTCCTAAAACAGTATTTATTGAGGATCACCAGGGCCAACCTGGAAGTGAAGCCAGAGTAAAACAAAGAAAATTATCAAGGTTTACTCCCTCCTCCAGGCTACAGCCTTCTCTCCCCTAAGGATTACAGTCCAGTTCCCAAAGATAGAGGTGAAAGGATACAAACAGGCAATTTTCAAAAGACTACAAGCTATCATTAACTGAATGAATGTTCCAAATCATTAAGAAAACAAAAGTAAATTAAAACATCTCTGAAGTTTCACCTCATGCCCATCAGATTGACAAAGATAACAAAAAATGGTAAATGTTGGAGGAACTGTGAGAAGTCAGGCATTCTAATGCTCTATTGTTGGAGCTATGAATGGGTCCAACCATTTCAAAAAGCGATATGGAAGAATACCAGAAAAGTCATTAAATTGTAGATGGCATAATGAATAGTGCACTAGACTTGCAGTTAGGAAAGCCTGAGTTTGAATCCTGCCTTAGACACTTACTAGCTATGTGGCCCTGGGTAAGTCACTTAACCCTGTTTGCCTCAGTTCCTCATCTGTAAAATGAGCTGGAGAAAGAAATGGCAAACCATTCCAGTATCTTTGCAAAGAAAACCCCAATTGAGGTCACAAAGAGATTGAACAATAACAACAACAACACTGCCAGGGATTGTGCTATGAGATGAGGATACCAAAAAAAGAAAAAAAGAAAAGCAGAAGACACACTTTGCCCTCAAGGAGTTTACAATCTAATGGGGGAAACAACATGCAAATATATACAAAGCAAAAAATTCCTAACATTCAGACAGAAGTTTGGTTCTCTGTGCTAATTTAAATATTTGTATATCTTTAACTAATTCCTGGCCTCTCAATGTTTGAGGAAAGATCAGGAATCAGGAAACATGTAGGTAAAAGAAGCAAGCAAAATATATTGTACAGTATCTGTTACTAAACAAATACAGGAAGGAGAAGTTGGGAACAGAGAAGAATACATTTTTTGGAAACTTCCCTCAGTCCTTGAAGAAGTAAATGTAACAGGCAGCCTCTGCCTGAGTCCTGCATACCTAGAGCAGCTTGATGACCCACCTCACTCCCTTCTCCCTTGTAGCTCTGTTCTCATTTCAATTTTTCCTTTCCATTTCTTCTTTTTCAGGCTCTGACTGCCAGTGCTTTCCAAATTCACCTGGTAAATCTCAGGCTAGGATAAAGATACCACCTCCCTAATCTTCACTTTCACTCACCCCTCTCAAAGACTGTATATGTCTCTTTTAAAACTTCAATGAATGACTCAAGTCCTCACAGCTCAAAAATTGAGATGATTCAAATTATTCTCAGCACTGAGAAGGGAATACGTGTTACTCTGAACTTACGAGTCCCAGAGTGCCAATCATTTCTCAAACCCATATTACAATAGGTGTTTTTTTCATTATTCATAGCTCTCATCAGGAGAATATTGGTTTTGAAAAAATGGGCTTTTGCAAAAGTGAACAACTTGAGATGATTGAAATTACTGAAAGCACTACACTTCATAAATATAATCTATCTTGACCTCGGTTCCAGGCTAGTTCATTGTCTATCTGTAATAAATCAAATAATCGGTAAGCATTTAATAAGCACCTACAATATG
Organism: Vombatus ursinus; assembly: GCF_900497805.2. Classification (NCBI taxonomy): domain Eukaryota; kingdom Metazoa; phylum Chordata; class Mammalia; order Diprotodontia; family Vombatidae; genus Vombatus; species Vombatus ursinus. The sequence continues at coordinate 36,917,759 of NW_020955033.1, forward strand.
CCATGCACTGTGCTGAGTACTGTGGATATAAAACTCAAAGAACTTACATTCTAAGCAGGGAAATACCATATACATATATAGGCATATACAAGATTACACAATTACACAAATATAATATCACAAGATAACCTTAGAGGAGAAGGAAAGACTAAGGGAAGACTCCTTTAGAAAATATCGTATACCCCTCTTATGAAATGGAGTCTGATAAAATAATTTTCAAAAGAAATGCCATTAATTATGTTGCATTGCAATTTAAAATAACTAATGTGTTCTGAAGGAAAAATATTTCATCTTTGAATTTTAAGTTTTTTTATTAGATTTAAGTGGATACAAAATATTTTGTTTCTTTGTGGATGAATTATGGAAAGGGATTGGGTGGGAAAAATATTTTGCAGAGCTATCAATGTCCTAATAATGAAAAGAAATATATAATAAAGGTATTTAAGCAGTGAAAAAAATTATATGAATGGAAACTTAAAGGAAGCTAAGGATTCTGCCAGGTGGAGGTAAGGAAGAACATTACAAGCATGGGAGACTGCCAATGCAAATGTATGGCGATGGGAGGTGGGGCACCACATGAGAAGCAGCAAGCAGGTCAATATGTGGAAGTGTGTGGAAGAAGACTGGAAAGGTGGATAGGAGCCAGGTTGTAAAGAGCTTTAAATATCAGACAGGAATTTATATTTGATCCTAGAGGGAGCTGTTGGCATTTATTGGTCAGATCTGAACTTTAGGAAAGTCACTTTGCTGAATGCATGAAAGATGGATTGGAGGAGGGACACAGCTATTTCAATAGTTCAGATGAGAGAGGATAAGGATATGAACAAGGGTGGGGGCTATGCTAGGAGGATATAACTGAGCGATGTTGTGTAGATAAAAATGACGAAATTTAGCCCCTGAATGCAAATGTAGAGTGAATGAGAGTAGGATTTGAGAATGATACTGAGGTTTTGAATGTGAGTTACTAGAAGAATGATGGTGTCCTTAACAGCAATACTGAATATAAAAAAAGGTTGGGGGTAGGGGATTAGTGCAATAATGAGATCTACTTTGGGCATGTTGAGTTTGAGATGCCTATGGGATATCTGGTTCTAAATCTTCAATTGTCAGTTTATGGTGCAGTCGAAATTAAGGAAAAATATTGAGATTTGGAAATGATCTAAAGAGAGGTCAAGTGAGAGAGTGTAGAAATAAAAGAGAAAGAGCCCCAGAGCAGAGCCTTGGGGGGAAGGGCAGAGATATGCTAGTGAATGTTTAACAACTAGCTTTCCAGAAAAATAAAATGTATATGTGTCATACTTTCAAGTTTCATCTGCATTAATATTTCCTCTATCACTCTTTTAAAGTCTAGACAATCAACAAAACAATGAATCAAGCTCTAAATTATAGCTTTTGTAAATTTCTAAGGTGTTAAACCCTCACACTGAAAATTTAATAATGCTGGTATGAGCTCCAGCACACTTGGGGGTGTCTTGGGGGAGCTTGGGGGTCACCCACAGACAGTGGGCATTATGTGGATAAAGATCCAGCAAAGGAGACTGAGAGTGGTCAAACAGAAAGGAGAAGACCCAAGAGAGAGCATTGTCATGAAAATCCAAAGGGGAGATGGGGTGGTTAACAGTGTCAAATGTTGCAGAGAGATCAAAAAGGACAAGGATGGAAAAGACCCTTAGATCTGGCAATTATTGGTAACTTTGAAAAGGTCAGTTTGGTTGAATAGTAAAGAGCCTGTCAGATGTCTTTTGACCTAGCTTTCCTACTGCTAAGCATCTATCCCAAGGAGGCCAAAGAAAGAGAGAAAATTGCTATGTATGCAAAAATATTTATAGTAGTTCTTTTTATGGAAGCAAAGAACTGAAAACAAAGTGTGCTAGATAGCTAGATAGAAATGACTAATTTTGATAGTTTGACCAGTATGCTTTTTAAAAAAACATACTTTGTCACTCTATTTTGGACAAAGCTCTTTTGCATTGCTATTGATTTCACTGAGGATGCTTTATATCAGTTCATTAATTATAATGATATTAATAACGTATGAATAGGAACATTTGGAGAGTCTTAAATCATATGCTGTAGGCATAGAAATGTATTTGTTGTTGTTGAATCATTTTAGTCATGTCTGACTCTCCATGATCCCATTTGGGGTGTCCTTGGCAAAGTTACTGGAGTGGTTTGCCATTTCCTTTTCTAGCTCATTTTACAGATGAAGAAGCTGAGGCAAACGTGGTGAAGTGACTTGCCCAGGGTCACAAGCTAGTAAGTGTCTGAGGCCAAATTTGAACTCAGGTTTTCTTGACTCCACTTCTGGTGTTCTATCCACTGCTGCTTTAAGAAAAGAACTTTCTTAAAAGAAAGATCATCTAGTCCAACTCTCTCCTTTTACAGATTAGGAGGCAGAAGTAGACAAAGGTTAAGTAACTTGCTCAAGGTCACAAAGATAAGATAACAGTCCTGGAAGCAATTTACAGATTATCTGTTCTAAACTCCCTATTTTACAAAAAAGGAAACTGAGAACCTAAGAGGTGAAGTGACTTGCCCAAAAGGCATCTAAGTAGTACAGTGGATAGAATGCTGGGCCTACAGTCATGAAGATTTGGGTTCAAATCTTACCTCAGACACTTACTAGCTGTGTGACTCTGGGCAAAGTCACTTAACCTCTGTTTGCCTCAGTTTCCTCGACTGTAAAATAGGGATAGTAAAAGCACCTACCTCCCAGAGTTGTTGTGAGGATGAAATGGATAATTTGCATAAAGATAATATTTATAATATTAGCATAATATCTGGCACATAGTAGGTGCTATATCAATGCTTATTATTTTCCTTTCCCTTTCCTTCCCCCCAACATCTTCCAAATAGTAAGTGACAGGGGGCCAGGATTCAAACTCAGGTCTTGATTCCAAATCTAGCACCCTTTTCAGTCCACCATTGTCATATATGATATCACAGGTGATGTCTTGACTTGTTCATGAATTAGATTTAAGTGAGGCAGAGTGGTGCAAAGTCAAATTCTTAACTCCAAGTCCAATTTTTCCCCTTTGCACTATGCCCTATACCATTCTACCTTGTCATTAAGAAAGGAAATCCTTCCTTTGCTTGAACCTTATGCAGAACTTCTTCTATGACACTGTTGGACACTCTGGATGAGCATATGTTTCTCTCTTTTATGTTTTCCATGTTGCCAAAATATAGTAGATTATTGAGCAAAAACATATAGAGTCTCATTTGTTATTGAATCTTGTATGATTTTTTGTTTTTAAGTTTTTAATTTATAGAATAAAACAAGCATTTTTATAACATGACATGATAAAAAAGATGATTGCACATGAAACTGCAAATCTATTATGTACAACTTGCCATTCCTTTTAAATATATAATAAAATTATCATGTAAATTTCTTTTTTTCTTCTCTCCCCCTCTGCCCTAGAAATAGCCACCATTAGACACAAATAAATTTATATATATATGTAAAATTATTCTAGATACAATTCCATTTATCAGTTCTTTCTCTGGAGGCAGATAGCATATTTTTTCATATATCCTTGGGTATTTATAATAGTCAAAATGATTTAATTCACCCAAAGTCATTCTTAAAACAATATTGCTATTACTGTATACCATGTTCTCTTGGTTCTGCTCATTTTGTTCTCATTATTTCCTGCAAGTCTTTTCATGTTTTTCTAAGATCATTGAGCTCATCATTTCTTATAGCAGTTTTATATATGCAAACTCCTTGACTGAGGTAAGCCTTCAAGTTTGTATTTTATTCTATGAAATCAGATGCTTTCTTAAAATAAATACGATAGCCTACCTGTTTTCTTCTTATATATTCATCAATGACATCATTAATATATGCTTAGACTATTCTCATCAAGAACTTATAGAGATCTTCTCTTTTACTTGTTTTTTAATAAAAATTCATGTATGATCTTTTCCATTATCTTAAATTCCCCCTTTTTGAGATGTAAAGAGGTATCATTTCTGAGTGGCTTCACTTTGTTTTTTCTTTTAGCATGGATTTTTTTTTCTGTTTTTATTGATTTGTTCAGGTCCTATTACTCTTCCCAGTGCCATTATTTATTCATTTTTAATGTTCATTTAAAAAATGTTCAGTTCCAAATTCTCTCCCTCCCTCCAGCCTCTCGCCTACCCATTGAGAAGGCAAGTGATGTGATAACCCAATACCATTATTTATCTAAGTGCCAAGTACTATCTCTTCACTAGTACTTAAGAATAGATTGCTACAGAATGCTAGCAAATCTGTTTTATTTCATATGTGTTTGCTAGTTTCATCTACAGATGTTCCCAGAATAATCCGCTTTAGCTGGATCTCATGTAAAGCTCTCTTCAGGCTCCTTTTCTCCTTAGCTGCTTTTGGTTTGTTACCCTGAGAGGAGCGGTCTGCCTTCTCACTTTCTCCTTCCCACCAGAAAGGGGTGGTGTCGAAATCCTCATAGACCTTGCCTCTACTGGCCCAGCGAGGAGATAGAACTTTTTCCTCTAATCCCTCCTAGATCCCCTTCTGGTGAAGGGATGAATTTTTTTTCCTCCTGGACCAGTGCTTATTCCTATATAGACATCATGGCTCCAGAATAAGTCAGCTTATTCTTTTAGTAGAAATCTAAGCGAGCTCTGGGAAGCAATGAGGTGACTCAGTGGATAAAGCTCCAGGCCTGGAGTCAGGAGGACCTGACTTCAAATCCAGCCTCAGACATTCACTAGCTATGTGACCCTGGGCAAGTCACTTAACTCTGTTCGCCTCAGTTTCTTCATCTGTAAAATAAACTGGAGAAGGAAATGACAAACCACTTTAATATCTTTCCCAAGAAAACCCCAAATGGGGTCACGAAGAGTCAGACATGACTGAATAACAAGTGAGCTATGAGTTCAAGTTGTTCTTGGGAGACTTATTATTATTGTTATGTGATTATTCACAAAACTAAATTGTGATAGCCCCCAGGGATGTGTTTTAACTTTATGCCAGAACTTTAGGGACTCAGCATAGTTTATCTTCTCTGAATTCTCATTCTCCTGTGCCTCTCTATAGCCTTTGACACTGTTGATCCTTCTTTCCTTCTTGATATTCTCTTCTTTCCAGGTTTTTGGGGCACTGCTTTCTCCTGGTTCCTCTACCTCATCTAAATCATGCATTTTAACCTTAGATATCCCACAGGTTCTGTCCTCAGCCTTCTTCTCTGCTACTCTCTCTATACTTCTTCATTTGGTGATCTCATCAGCTTCCATGAATTTGATTACCATCTATATGTAGAAAATTCTCAGATTACCTATCTTGCCCCAGTCTTTCTGCTGACCGCCAATCTTACATCTCCAAATGCCTTTTAGACATTTCAAACTGAATGTCCAATAGATATTTTAAACTTAACATGTCCAAAACCAAACTCATTGTCTTTTCTCTGAAACCCTCCCCTCCCCACAACCTGGTTCCTGCCTTCACTATGCTATAGATACCATCCTCACAGTCTCTGAGGCTCCCAACCTAGCAGTCATCCTCTATTCTCCCCATCACACTCCCCATATCCAATCTGTTGCCAAGGGCTGCCAATTTCACTTTTGCAGCATCTTTTAAATATACCTCCTTTTCTCCTCTGACACTGCCACCACCCAAATGCAGACCCTTATCACCTTATGCTTTAGCTCCATGCTTTAGCTTTGGTCTGCCTGCCTCAAGTCTCTCCCTACTCCAATCCATCCTCCATTCAGCCATTAAACTGATTTTCATAAAGCCCAGATCTGATCATGTCACTTCCTTCACTATAACTTCAGTGACTTCCTATTGCCTCCTCCAGGATCAAATGCAAACGCTCAAATACAAATGCTTGGTTTGACATTCAAAGCCCTTCATAACCTAATTCCCTCCTACCTTTCCAGTCTTCCCCCAAACATGTACTCTTTAATGCAGTGACACTGGTCTGCTTGCTCTTTCACAAACCAGAAACTCCATTTCATGGCTCTGGGCATTTTCTCTGGCTGCCCCTCATGCCTGGAAAGGTTCTTTTCCTCCACTTCAACCACTAACCTCCTTGGCTTCTTTTAAGTCCCAAATAAAATTCCATCTTTTACAGCAAGTCTTTCCCAACTCCCCTTAATTCTAGTTTTGTTGCTGTTTAGTCATTTCAGTCATGTCTGACCCTTTGTGTGCCCATTTGGGATTTTCTTGGCAGAGATACTGGAGTGGTTTGCCATTTCTCTAGTTCATTTTATATATAGATGAGGAAACTGAGGCAAACAGGGTTAAGTGATTTGCCCAGGGTCACAAAGCTAGTAAGTGTCTTGAGGTCAGATTTGAACTCAGAAAGATGAGTCTTTCTGACCCTGGGCCCAGCACTCTATCTACTGCACTACCTAACTGCACCTTAATTCTAGCACCTTTCCTCCATTAATTATTGCTTATTTCTTCCGTTTATAGCTTATTTGTATATATTTCTTTGCATGTTGTTGCCTCCATTAGGTTGTAAGCTCTTTGAGGACTGATACTGTCTTTTGCCTCTTTTCCTATCTCCAGTGCTCAGCACGGTGCCTGTTACAGGCAGGCATTTAACAAATGTTTATTGATTGATTAAGATATCCTATGAAATACAAAAACCCTCAGGGCAATTCCCCCATGCAGATTCCATCTCAAGTAATGAGCAATGATAGATATATCATGTTAATATTTATCATGTTGCTTACTAGTGTCAAGCATAAATTCATTAATAAAAATGGAATCAGGCTTATAAGCTATTATATACAGTAGGGGATAGAACAAAAGACAATGTTGTTTTTGTGTGTGTGTGTGTGTGTGTGTGTGTGTGTGTGTGTGTTTTCTTTTAGTTTTGCCTAAATTGACTAGGGAGGGGAGAGAGGCAGGAAAAAAAGATGGTGTCCCTCAACTTCTTAGCTTTGCAAATGCGGAGAGAGGAAGGAGGGAGGAAATAGAGAGTATGTAAATTCAATGGATCCCAGAAGCAACTCAAGGCAGACATATTCAAGCGATCACAAATGCTTTTCAGGAAGATGGCTCCTTAATCAGTCAGTGAACCATACAAGGGCTCAACTACTCAGGATTATAGTACATCCTTCAGTGACTATAGTATAATCCATCTTGGGTAGTGGTGATCTTCCCTGGCAATCAGCTCACCCTGCTGGAGTGCCCACATGCAGTCTGTGTCCCTCTTCTCACAACTTCAAGATCCCACCTCTCTTCTTTTACGCTGCTCCTGCCTTTCAGCATCCTTCTGTTTCTCCTTCCAGCTGAGAAGACTTCACTTCCCAACAGCAGCCACATAGGACTACATGTTGTTTTACAAGTTCATATTTCTCGTAAACCCCAGTATCCTCTTCAATGATGTTTTGAACATGAGCTTGTACCCTAAGCAGCTGTTGGCTTCAGTTACCATGTCTCTTCCTTTGCCTAGGAGACAATATTTACTGGTCAGGCAGTTTCTGGTTTCTTTTGGCAAGGGAAATGTTTTGCCCTGTTAACACTTCTCTAAGAAGTCCAAAGTCAATGACTTTGCTTTTGGACATTTCTCATTTTTTGGAGCCCATGATTTACTTTGAAGCAGATGAGATGTGAGCTACTATTCTACACAGTGTCTTCTTATCTTTATCTTTCCTTATACTTTGGTGTTTACTTTTAAGTCAATAAATATTTAAGAAAAATCCAGTGCCACTATTAGAAAAACAACTCTGAAAGCATGTTATACTGTCATTTTCATATACAAAGGGCAGCATTTCCCCTGTTAACAGTGCTGAGTAGTGTTATCACTACAGTGGCCATTAATGCAGAAGATGAGAGTTCTCTGAAAACTCCCATTTGTGTTTATCCTTCAGGTCATGAATGGGAGAGAGTACTCAAAGAGGGTTGAAGTACTTTTTTGCGCTAGAGAATTTCTTCTCTTTACAATCAGAATACTTGTTATTCAGTAAGGAATTTTAACTGCCAGAGAGCTTGAACAAAATCTCCCTACAATTTAAACCATTTGTACAATGTACCCTCTAATGGTCATCTTCATGGAGGTTCTTACTGTTGTAACAACAATTACTCTGGCTCCCACTGCCTAAGGTTAGATGTGTTACATTTCACCCCTTCCCCAGGGTTTTTCTGATACCATTTAGGAGCATTGAGGACATCTAGGTTCTCTGCTATTGGCTCTAGCCCCTACCAATAGTGTTCCTCAAATTTTAGGAGGTACCCTGTACCCTAGTTCCATTTAACTACATCCAGATTAGGTTTCACAAAGGAATATTTACATCAAAGGAATAGCAAGAGTAAACATACAAACATTCCCTTAAGGGGCAGCTAGGTGGCGCAGTGTATAGAGTACCGGCCCTGAAGTCAGGAGGACCTGAGTTCAAATCCGACCTCAGACTGAACACTTGACACTTACTAGCTGTGTGACCCTGGGCAAGTCACTTAGCCCCAATTGCCTAAAAAAAAAAACAAACCAAAAAACATCCCCTTAACACTTTGGACATAATTCCCCCTTCACTACCTCATGCTCTGGGGAGGGGAAGAGGATTAGGTTTACAGTTTAGTTTAGTTCTGATACGGCATAGTCCCAAGTTCCAAGTCCAAAGCCAAGGGCTGAAATCCCAGGTAACCTGGCTCCTTAGGGCTTCACTGCTAGGCTGGCAGCAACATTCAACCAGGGATCCTGCTCCAGAGTTGCTATGATAAGTTCCCATGTCCAAGGGGATTCTATCACTGGCACCTAGCACTGAAAAGGACAAATTAAACAGACCAAAATAAAATCTCAAGCCTGTCTGGGGAGTGGTGGTGACATAGTGTAGAAGGAGAGAAGAAGGGAAGGCAGCTCTCCTCCAACTCAGTCAGTTCTTGGTACCATGCTATGGGTGAACATGACTTTCAACGTCTCTGGATGTTGCAGTAAAGAGAGAAAATGTCCCATGCTAGAAGTTTTTAAAGGTGCCAATAGAAAATTTACTGTTACGTAGTAACCCAGCTTTTGATAAACCCAAAGATCTCAGTTACTGGGACAAGAACTCACTATTTGACAAAAACTGTTGGGAAAATTGGAAAGAAGTCTTACAGAAACTAGGGAGAGACCAGCATTCCCACCATATACTAAGAAAAACACAAAATGGGTACATGATTTAGACATAAAGGGTGATACAATAAGCAAAAAGTGGAGCATGAAAGAAATTATCTGTCAGATCTATGGATAGGGGAAAAATTCACAACCAAATAAAGAAATTTCTGGGTATTAAAATGGATAATTTTGATCACATAAAATTAAATATTTTTTTGCAGAAGCAAAACCAGTACAGTTGTTGTTTATCCTTCATTCTTGAAGAAGACCAATGACATCATGAGGGTGATATCTTTTTTCGTGGCTAGGCAATGGGGTTAAGTGACTTGCCCAGGGTCACACAGCTAGTAAATGTCAAGTGTCAGGTCAGATTTGAACTCAGGTCTTCCTGACTCCAGGCCCAGTGCTCTATCCACTGCACCACCTAGCTGCCCTAAGGGTGATGTCTTGACTTGCAATAGAGTGGCTGTGCACTCTCTCCTCCAGAGTCATCTGAGTCCAGTGACAAGACATGTCAGGATGATTCCCAATGCAGCTAAAACTAGAAGAAAAGAAGGAAACTGGAGGGAAGTTTCTTAGTAGCAAATTTTTCTGATAAAGGTCTCACTTGTAAAATATATGGGGAACTCAGTCAAATTTAAAAGAATAAAAGCCATTCCTTAATTGACATATGGCCAAAGGATATGATTAGACAATTTTAAGAGGAAGATATCAAAGCTATCAATAGCTGTGAAAAAATGCTTTAAATCACTAATAATTAGAAAAATACAATTAGAGCAATTCTTAGGTATGACCTCATACCGTTAGATTGGCTAAAATGACAAATAAAATGACAAAGGCTGGAAGGGATGTGGGAAAACAAGTACACTAATACATTATTGGTAGAGCAGTGAATCAGTCCAACCATTCTGAAAAGCAATTTGGAACTATTCATACCCTTTGACTCAGAAATACTGCTACTAGGCCTATACCCTAGAGATCAAAGAAAGAGTTCAAAGAAAGGGACAAGGGCCTGTATGTATTAATATCTACATCTATAGATATAGATAGAGATGTGTATGTGTGTGTGTGATCTCAATCAGCAATTTTTGTGGTAGCAAAAAATTAGAAACTGAAGGGATACCCATCAGTTGGAGAATGACTGAACAAGTTATGATACATAAATTCAATGAACTACTATTGTGTTACAAGAGATGAAGGGGATGGTTTCAGAAAAACCTAGGAAAACTTGTATGAATGAATGTAGAATGAAGGGAGCAGAACCAGGAGAATAATTTATCCAGTTACTGCAGTATTTTAAAGATAATCAACTTTGAAAGACTTAATAACTCTAACCAACACAATGACCAGCTATAATTCCAATGACTCATGTGTGCTATCCACCTCTAGAAAAAGAACTGAGAGAGTTCAGATTGAAGCATAGTTTCTTTTCTTTTTCTTTTTTGATTTTTTTTTAAAACTTGGCTAACATGGACCCTTGTTTTGCATGATTACTTGTATTTGTAATGGTTCTATTTTTCTTGCCTTCTCAATGGGGGTGGGGAGGGAGAAGGTTAGGGAGAGAATTTGGAACTGAAAACTTTTAAAAATTGAATTTAAAAAAATAAAGTCTGATACTACCCACATGGTAGGAGAATTCAGAATGTCTTCTGCCAAAAGCTGGTCCCTCCATCCTAAGTGATCTGGGTATGCTCAAAGCTCAGCAAATTGATAAAGATGACAAAAGATGGGAATTTTCAATGTTTGAAAGGTTGTGGAAAGACAGGCACACTAATGCACTGTTGATAGTGTTGTAATTTGGTCTAATCATTCTAGAAAACAATTTGAATGATCCTACAAAAGTAAGTAAAGTATACATCATCTTTCACCCAAAGGAAGCACACTGATTGGCATATACTCCAAGGAGGTAAGTAATTTTAAAAAAGAGAGAGAAGAAGCCTCCTTACACACCATCATATTGATTAGAAGTGCTTTTTGAAGCAGCAAAGAATTTAAACAAGGTGTACATACATTGGAGGATGGCTAAGCAAGTCATAGTATATGAGTACATTGGAGTATTATTGCTATGTAAAAAAAAAAAACAAAGAGTATGAAACCATAAAGAAGCATGAGAAGACATAAACTGTTGCAAAGTAAAATGAAAACAGGAAAAAAAAAAACCTATACCAAATGACTACAGCAATGTGAATAGAAAGAATAATAACAAAACAACTGAAACTGAATGTTGTGAAATTATAATGACTGAGATTAACCTCCAAAAGATATATGAGAAGAGAAACTATGGGTATGGAAAACTGCATATATCAGAATTTTTAGATGGTTAGTTTTGGTGAACTGTTTTCTCTCTGTCTTTGTCGGTATATTTTTCTTTAAAATAAGTGATTGTTTTCTGGGAAGAGGTAGGGATAGGGACATATTGAGAAATATTGGTGATACAAAACCAAAAAGAAATTTAAAAAAATTAAAAACTGAATGGGTCAAGTTTACAACCTTCCTACCCCTGGGATAAGTCAAAGAAGTTAGCTAAGAAATTTTACCCTTTCATCCAAGTTTTATATGAGCTATACTTCCCCAAACTAGGTCCTGGGGCTTCTGAGTCCTCTAGAGGAAGGATAAACGCCAGGTCAGATCAGCCCTCCCCAAATGCCCTTGACTTCGAAAGAATGATCTGAAAATGATAACATCATATGCTCTTCCATTATTTGAAATTCCTTGTCCCACCTGAGTATTTGGCTCTATTGTTAGCTTGTGGTTGTACTACCATTTCTATGATGTTTGGGTCTTTGCAAATTATTTTTATTATGTTGTTGTTATTTTCATTATCATTTTTCATTTTCAGCTTTCTACAGCTCACATATGGTGGGAGTAGTACCTGAACCCCTCCCCTCATGTAGGTTAAGGTAGTTTTATCTTAAAAGGTTTTGAGAAATTCCTCCAGAGTTGGTTGACTCAGGGGTCTAAGGGTTCAGACTATTGACTTCACTTCCTCATTACCCGAGTTCAAAAACATTTCACTAAGACTTGGGGGGCATCAGATGGTCCTCGGAGGTTTGGCTGGAGTAGTAATCACAATGAGTTATGAGAGTTTGGCTCAGTTGAACTAACTGGAAGTGACCCAATATCTCTTCTTATTGACTATCCTTCTCTTTCTATGACTAAAACTGCCAGGGCATTGGCTTGAAAAAGGTTCAGCCCAGAACCGTTGGCTTAGTCTTGGAACATAATGAGTTTCTTTAAGTGGGAGGCAGGGCAATGCAGAGAAAGGGGATTGTTCTCATGGCTTCTGGCCATAACTTTTGGAGATGCCTGTAGAAATGACGGTTCCTTACTATGAGGCATCCCCATTCCTGAAACACTAGAGTGAATTTGCCTGCATTCATTTGTCAAGAAGAGAACATACTGTGTACTTAAAAACTGTGCCTTGAAGAGATTATTGTATTTTAGGCCCTCCATCTTTGTTGGGCCTTCAGCTTCGAAATTTAAGACTCCTCCAAATTTTCCTAAGTGATCTCTTCAGAACCCAGTTTACCTTCAGCAGCAGCCTGTCAGGACTGAATTTGGGGAGATGAAGAAAGATGTTTATAATTAGACAAGTACAAACTCAGAAGAACTGCTCAGACCTCGAAGAGAATGGATGCCTTTTTGTTGTTAATGTTACTGTCCGACTGCCCAAGGGAGGCTTCTTGAAAAAAGGCCTCTCCCAGCCTTAAGAGAAAGAAGGGAAAAGGAGCAAACATTTATTTACCTCCTACTAGCCTGCAAATAAGCTCTTCTTTATCTCATTTGACCCTCATTTGAGTCACATTAGAGGGGGTTATATTTGTGTAAAATATCTGGTTTTGAATGGCTTTTTGGAAATGACAATACAGCTGAACCAACAGTCCTCAGTCCTATAATTATATATGGACATAGCTAGCATTATTGAGTAGCATGAGGGACTCCAGCTGTGAGACAATGCAAACCGAAGCAGATCTCCGGAATTTTAGGATTGTCCAACAACTGTGCTGAAGAAACTGAGTTCTGTTTGTTTTTTGAACTTGGAATTTGAGACACCAACCACAATTTTGCCACAAGGATTTTGTTCTGAGTCTTTGGTTCCAGCCATTAGGGAAGGGCCTTAAAAGACAATGCTAAATTCCTCCCAGGAGCCTGGAGGCATTTATAAAATTAGGAATATGGACAAATGTGCCAATTTCCACCCCATTTAATTACCTGAGGTCAGGCAGGGTGTTGCATCAATTTAAAAACTCTTACTAGGCCTGAACTGTGAATTGTAATTCTTTCTCTATTGAGAGGCCTCTGAGAAGCATAGAACTCAGGGCCCAGAAACATTTCCCCTATCTGAACAGAAAGGGTTACTGGTTGTTTATGGGAAATAGAGTAGACATACTGGCCTAGAGGAGTCTGAACACAAGAGGACAGTGGCAGCTCAGACCCCCCCAACCACCCTCTTTATAGATTCTTCAGAGTAAAGGCCTGCCATTGTGAGAAGTAAGAAATTATTATATTTCCGTATAAGGAAATTTCCATATAAGGAAAGGAGCTCTGGGTCAGGGGCTTCACAAACCAGTAAAATTGGGTGAAACTGGTTGTCTGACTAAAGCGGCTGAAAGTAGGACAAAGGTTAAGCTTTACTTAAATTGTTCATGCTTAATAGGCTTATGAATACTAGCTCCTCCCCTCCAGGCAGTGTGGGTTAAGACGCCATTGGATGCCATTTTATGTATGAAGAAGGAGAGGGAAACATACGAAGGAGAACATGTGGTAGGCATTTCAGGAAATCTGTGACCTGTGATGACTTCTACCAAGGAAAGTCAGCTAGGAGGGACTTGCGGCTGGGAATAGGGATATAAGGTGCTCTCGCTTCTGCAGGATGTGTGTGTGTGTGTTCATCTCCACTGCCACCCCACTTCCTGCAGGAAGCATATTAAAGGTTTCACTGCCTCACTCACCCTGAGTCTAACTCACTGTGTCTATTTGGCCATCAGAGGTTATTTCCAACACCATAGAGTGGAGTCAGGCTCCAATAGTGGCTGGGCTGTAAGTGCTGAGGCCCATGACAACACTCTATTCCAACATAGAGCAGAAGAGCTTGGGGGCTAAGTAGTAGTTGCTGTACCAGGGGTGGGAAACCTTTGGCCTTGAGGCCACATGTGACTTCTAGATCCTTGGTCGTGGCCTTTTGACTGAGTCCAAGTTTTACAGAACAAATCCTTTTATTAAGGGGATTTGTTCTGTGAAATTTGGATTCAGTTGAAGGGCTGCACTTGAGGATCTAGAGGGCCATGTGTGGCCTCAAGGTGCAGGTTCCGCACCCTTGTAGACCCTGGCAGTGTGGGCTTCAGCTTCTGGCTGGGGGCCAGTGGGCAGAGATGCAGACACCATCAGTAGTGAACAACAGCAGGCAGAGGTATAGGCCCTAGCAGCAGCAGCAGCAGTGGCAGCCCAGTGGCAAAAGAAAGGGCCCTGGCATGAGAAGTGACAAAAGGCAGGCCCATTGCAACTCATTGATTACTATAAAGTAAAACTGATTAGCCATCCATGTTGCTGCCAGTACAACACCTGATGATTATGATATATATACCGCCTCCCCAGGGAGGGCTCAGAAGACAAAGGGGTGGCATTATTGGGAAGGAGCTTGATTTATGGCAACAAGGCAGAGGTGAAAGTGTCTAAGCAGCCCAAGCTGAAGTAGGGAAATTCTTTAGAGGTTCTTCATGGGGCAAAGATTTTGTATTTTCCTGAGCGACAGTATAGGGCAATCCTCCATGACCTGTGATGAGGATTAGTAATTATGAAAGAAGTGTCATTGATGTTCCTGTTATTGCTTCTTCTAAATGGTTGCCTTTTTACATTGAGAGACCCACTATAAACTTCAAAGATTTGGCATCACCCACTATATGGACTTAATCATTTAGCCTGGTCCTTCTGGGAACTGTTGCATTGTTTTGTTTTTGTTATGTTTCTGTTTTAGTTTTTCTCTTTGTCCTTCAGTGCTACCTATGTCAGGCTTCTTGAATACCAGAGGTCAGAATATATCAGTAACAGACCCCAAATCATTTAAGTGGTGAAAAGTCCTCTGGAAGACCTTAAGGACTTTAGCATTAAGAAATGGAATATGGTAGGAGCAATATATTAACCCACACCCCCCATGTAGTTTTGGCTAATTTTTTGCTCAAACATTATTGAGACATTTCTCCAGATTTGGCTGGCTCAGGGAACAAGGACTCAGACTATTGACTTTACATGAGTGCAAAGCAACAGTATGAACCTGGGGAAGGGTGTTCTATGAGGTTTGGCTGGTGGATCACAATGGGTAATACAGGCAAGGGAGTCCTGCTTAGCTGGATCAACTTGAGGTGTCCTCAATGATTATCCTCACAAACCTCTATTTTGTTAACTGTTGAATGACCTGTAAGTGTCTCATTTTGTTCTAATACTGAACCTAAACTACTCAGATCAGACCCCTCCCAGAAGACCACACAAGACTACTGATATAAAGCAGCTAGTTTATTCCCAAGAAAGAGTGGGAGGCTGAGGAACTCAGTTCCTCCTAACTTCCTATAAATATTGTGGAGTTTTCAGTTCCCGTATAAAGGAAGAAGGGTTACTTTTAAACAGTCACAAATCCTTCCTCTATTTGCCTGCTGTTAAAATTCTGCTGAATGCTTTGGACTCTGAAGGATTAAAGAAATGCAGCTAAATTTTCTAGGTAATCATAGATCCCTGTGTTACCTTTAATTCTTTAGCAGTGTTTTTTTTTCCCCAAAGTAACTAACAGGTGTCTCTGTGGAAGGCAAAGTTGTCTAGCCATTACTCATTCCTTTCCACTCCCTCTTACCTTCTGGAGGGGGCAGAATTGATCCTTCCAAGACACACCTATCTCTTCCCTTGTGACTGGTTCAGGGCATGACTTTTTCTTTGGTCATCAGCTTTTCTTCCCTACAATGATCGCCTTCTCTCTTTCATTACAACGATTTGCTTGATTTTAACCTAGAAGCAATATAATGACCCTCAGGTCCACTCTATTTCTCTATTATTTTTATTATATTTATATATTTTACATATGTAGTATATAGTATATGTATGTTATATTTATTGATATAATCATCAAAGTTCAGAGCCTTCAATTAGGAAAAGTCAAAGATTTGTATCTCTATGCTATTTAAATTCTAATCCCTGGTTTCCTCCATTCCCTTTTACTTGGGATGTAATAAGTATACAGAAGCAGGACCCTCTCCTACTAGCTTGCAAATAAGCTCTTTTATTACCTCTTTTGAGTCACATTAGAGGGAGTTATATTTGTGTAAAATATCTGGTTTTGAATGGCTTTTTAGAAATGACAATACAGCTGAACCAACAGTCCTCAGTCCTATAATTATACATGGGCATAGGATTAAGGAGTATTAAGCATTAAAACATAGCATTAAGGAATAGCATAAGGGACTCCAACTGTGAGACAATGCAAACCAAGGCAGATCTCTGGAATTTTAGGATTGTCTAACAACTGTGCTGAAGAAACTGAGTTCTGGTTGTTTTCAAGGAAGGAGAGGGTCCTCGGGGATATATTTAGTGGCAGGTATCTGTTCTGCAACTTCCCTCATAACAACCTTCTGATACTTATATACCATAAATATGTAAGTATTATTCATAACAACCTTCTGATACTTATATACCATAAATATGTAAGTATTATTCTCCCAATAAAGCCTTTTTATCAGGTATCTTTACCTTATTTTCTCTTATTATAGAAGAGTTGGGCCCCTGAGTAAGGCTACAGCCCCCCTGCCCCTCAAGATTCTAGGAGTATTCTGGAGGAGTTATAGGGATATCTTTTGAAAATTAAAAAAATTTTAAATATATTTTTATCTATTTCATTAAATATTTCCCAATTACATTTAAAAGTTTTTTAAACATTCATTTAAAAATTTTTGAGTTCCAAATTCTCTCCCTCTTTCCTGCCTCTCCCCCACCCCTTAAGAAAGCAAGAAATATGCTATTGATTATCCATATGAAATCATGTAAAACATATTTCTTTATTAGCCATGTTGCAAAGGAAAACACACACACAATAAAAAATAGTTTTTAAAAAAATACATGCTTCAATCTGCATTAAGAGTTCATCTGTTCTCTCTCTGGAGGTGGATAGTATTTTTCATTATGGATCCTTTGAAATTGTCTTGGATACTTGATCAGAGTAGCTGAGTTTTTCATAATTGATCATTGTTACAATATTGCTGTTACTGTGTATAATATTCTCCTAGTTCTGTTGACTTCACTTTGCATCAGTTTCTATTAGACTTTCCAGGTTTTTTTTTTCAAACCATCCTGCATGTCATTTCTTGTAGCACAATAGAATTCCATCATAATCATTCTTGTTCAGCCATTCTCCAATTAATCGGCATCCCCTCAATGTCCAATTCCTTGCCACCACAAAAAGAGCTGCTATAAATATTTTTGTACAAATAGGTCTTTTCCCATAGTTCCAAACTGTTCTTCAGAATGGTTGGAGCAGTTCACAACTCTATCCAGCAACAATGCATTAGTATTGAAATATCTTTCTAATACTGTTGGCTTAAGCCTCTTTTCAGGTGTGTTCTCCCCAATATCAAGTACTAGTTATGGTTAACATCTCTATTATAATATTGATAGCCTTCAATGATTAGTGACCCAGTTTCATTCAACCAATTAATATTAATTAGCTTTTACAAAGAGAAATTTACCAAGAAGACATAGCATGAACAGAAATTACAAAGCTTTTCCTCTGAGAAGATTAAGATTGATCCTCTATCATTTTCTTATTGATCCTCTTTACAATTAATTGACTTTGTCCTGTAACTGCTTAAGTCATGGTTCTTTGTCTCTGATCTTGATTCAGAGTTCAGCTGGCCTATAATGGGTTCAGTTTAAAAATTCAGCTCTCCTGTTCAAGTTGGGGAATGTGTGCGAAAGCAAGGGAGTTTGGACCACCCCGAGCTATCCTTTAAGGATGTCTGGTTTGCTGTCCAAAAGTCTGGGTCACTCTTCTCACACCTGGACTCAAACAATGAGCACTTCTTATTCCAGGGAAAGGGGGGGGTCATCGCCAGCACCCATTACCAAACTTCCAACCAATCATGTGGCTCCCTGTATCTTAGCTCTGTAACCAATCATGTTACTCTTAATCTCATGATGTAGTTTGTCTACTCAGGGTCTTTGTCATAAATGAAGGCAAACCATTGACCCATTTATTGACAGGTAGCATACCTCTGCTAATAAATGTTATCTTGTTTGGAGATCTGCCTCAGTTTATTTGCTTGTTAAAATTCAATTGCAACACCCCCAACACTTAGGGGCATTTCCCCCTTTATACTACCTTGGTCCCTGGGGAAAGTATTGTTTGTCCTTCATACTTGAAGCGGATCCATGATATCATGATGTGGGGTCAAGATACAGTATGTTTGACTAGAACTGATCAGTCCAATATGAGCCCAGAAGGCTCTACCGTATGTTGGGCACAAACAGACAATTTGAACATTTGGGATGGAGATGTCTCTAGATTTGTGCATCTCAGTTTCCTTTGTGCTACTTTGATTCTACTTTGCTCATGTATTACAGCACCTTCTTTGATGTGGACACACATGCTGGGCAGTCCTGTGCCAGCATCTCCCATGTCTCACAGTTGATACTAAAATTCTTTAGAGAGACCCTGAGAGTATCCTTCTTCTGAGCACCATATGAGCACTTGCCTTGTGTGAGCTCTCTGTAAAAGAGTCTTTTAAGTAAACCTATCTTTGGCTGTGGTCTCTGTAGTAGAGTTTGAATGCTTGACAGTTCAGTTCAAGAAAGTACTTCAGTATCTGGTACCTTTTCTTGCTAGGTAATCTTCAGAAACGTCCTAAGATAATTCAAATAGAAGCAGTTCAATTTTCCGGCATGGTGGTGGGAGACTGTTCAGGTTTCACAGGCATTCAACAATGAAGTCAGCACAATAGCTCTGTAGACCTTCAGTTTGGTATGCAGCCCAATACCTCTTCTCTCCCACACTCTCTCACAATTTTTTTTGAAGATGATTCTATTTACAATCGGTATATGGAATGTGCCCATGCTTATGGACAATACAAAACCCTTGACCTGAAAGATGAATGGCTCTTGTTGTGAGGGAACTTGGAGGTGCCAAATCCAAATAGCAGCCCCAAGTGAAACAAGGCTGGCAAATGAAGGCCAGCTTACAGAAGTTGGAATTGGATACACGGTTTTTTCTGGAGTAGCCACTTGGATGAAGAGCACTGTGAAGCTAGCATAAGTTTCACAATCAGAACTAATCTAGTCAGCAAGCTTGTATGCTTCCCAAGAGGAGTGAATGACAGGCTCATGACAACATGAATGCCATTTACAGGAAAGTGCTATGCCACCATCATCAGTGCATATGGTCCTACCACGATGAACCTGATGAGATCAAAGAAAAGTTTTATGAATACCTAGAGACCCTCATCATTAATGTGCCAAAAGAGGACAAGCTTGTAATTCTGGATGATTTTAATGCCATAGTAGACACACACTATCACATGTGGCAGAGAATCCTTGGGAGGAAAGGAGTCAGAAACAGCATCTGCAATGGTCACTTACTACTGAAGACTTGTGCATCTCATGACCTGCTTATCACAGATGTTATCTTCCATTTACCTAAACACAACAAAATGTCATGGATACACCCTTAAAGCAAACACTGGCATTTAATAGACTATGTCATTGTAAGGAGAAGAGACAGGCAAGATGTGAGAGTGATGAAGGCAACGTGTGGTGCTGAATCTTAGGCTAATCCTCTCCCAGCTAAACATTTGCATTCAACAAAAGCAGAAGATTCAAGAGAGACTCTACAGATTAGAGCACTGAGGAAAGGGTGGAAGGGTATAAGCTCGGGTTGGGGTGAGGCGGACGTTATTATAAAGCATTTGTCACAACAAGTTCACTTAATGAGGCAAAGCTAATGGGTGAGTTGCTGTAACTCCCTCTTGGTTGCCTTAGATCCATTGTTTTGCTAGGTCAAGCAGGTCACTTGGGACTTGGCTCCTTACCAGGCTTAGCTGTCCACAAAATTTGGCATGGACCAGCTGCTGGACCCGCAGTGGCTAGCTCTTCTGACCTTTCAAAGCTCACAAGATTGCAGCCTAGTCCAATACTCTTTAAGGGCAGAAAAGAATGAATGCAGAGAAGAAAAGAACAGAGATGTGTATTTACAGGCTATTTGTATTTACAGGTCCTGGTGGGGAGATTAAGGCTTAAAGCCTTTCTCCTTACCCAGAACCTTATAGCATATCTTCTTCACTTGAAATAGCCAGTCAGGAAAGAAGGAAAACCCTGGCCTGTTAGTGCTTCTTAAATGCATGCCCCATTCCAGCCAGTAACCAACCAAAGAGTCTGTTTCTTCACCACCTAATGAGCACACCAGAATAAGTCATAGCTATGCATTCTCTGAAGCCCACATGGGGATTGCAACAGCTGAGCATGCTGAACATTCTGATAAGGACTGGGCTTGACTAGTCCCCTATTACATGACTTTTGCAGAAGTTAATACTGCCCGAAGTCATTGACTAGGCTCAGTGGAATTCAAACTCATGTCTCCTAACTCCAAGATCAGCTCTTTTTCTACTCTATCAGGCTATCTCTTTAAGTTTTAAGTTGAAGACAGGGAGTCCATTTTTAATTCTCTTGAGTTTAAGTTTTAAAGGAACATCCTGGCAGTTGAAAATGAGAGATTGAATCTGATGTTCAAGTTATATAGAACTTCATTTGCTTTTTCTGTCATTATGGTGCCTGCACTTAGTGACCTTTTCATCTTATTTTTCACAAAATTTTCAGAATGAAGAGGTTTCTTGCCAATAAACAGAAGCAAAATTATACCATCCCTTAGTGGATTTGCATGAAAACTGGTGATAAGATCAGGTACTACTCAGACACTAGAGAAAAACCAAGTTGGGTTTATACAAATGTGATGACATGTATTTATTTTATACCAAGTCTAAACATCTTACTACATCAGGAAGCAAATGCTACCACCCTCCCATTTGTGAAGCTGTTTGTTAAAGTACAGACATAAAAAACTTGTTGAAGAAACCAGCCTCGCCATTTTCTTTTCATGCATTGTGTTGGTAAGTTCAGTAATAAACAGGTATGTGATATTAAGAAAAGATATACTATAGCAATGTAGATTGAAAGAAAAACAACTACAAAACAATAAAAATGAATATTCCAAAATTAAAAAAACAAATAAACTTGGTCCAAAGAAGAGCTAGCCATTCACTCTTTTGCAGAGGTAGAGTGGGAGGGAAGGTCCATAGATGTGGATCATTGAATATAGCAGATTTTTTTTGATGTTTGATTTTGTTAAATTCCCCCTACTCCCTTCCTTTCTTCTCTAAAAAACATTGTTTGTCATAAGGGATAGTTCATAGGAAAGGCTATAGGGAAGGATAATAGGGAGAAATCTAGGTGGTATATAACAAAAACGTATCAATTTAAAATCTATTTTAAGAAACACACAGGAAATTGGTACAGATACGACTATAAGGCATTCCCCAATAGATGTGGTCAAAGAATATAAACAATTTTCAAAAGAATAAATGCATGCTATCAATAACCATATGAAGAAAAATGCTGCTGAAGTATTGCATCACACCTGTTTTGGTAAAGATGATCACAGAGATAACAACCATTTGGAGAACAAGGAGTAGAGAAGGTGGGGGTTGGGGTAGGAGGTGGTCATCCCATGGCCACCAGCAGTGCAATTGTAGTGGCAGCCAGTGTCTGCCACATCTGCAGTTCCTTTCTTCAAAAACATGAGAGATGACTTGTGAATGAACAAACTGGGAGGGGAGGCAAGCCAGTTTATCTGAAACAGCAAGGCAGTCTGAGAGAGAGAGAGAGAGAAAGAGAGGCACAGCATGAACCAAGCAAGTCAACTCACCACTACCTTGACCACCATTTCTCCTTAGATCCTGATGAAGATGGACAAGGACCGTGAGCTCAAGAGCCTTGGGAATAGCAGTGCCCCCCAAACTACCAGACCTGCTGCCAGCCCAATCCTGAAAGCCACCATTGAGGAAAGAAATCTTTATGGAGAAGGGGCCAACCTTCCCCATCACCACCAGCGACAATTGATAACTGATGGCCAATTGTTAGCAATAGCTATTGAAGATCCAGAAAAGAAAGTTCTTGTCTCCAAAGTCTTTGGCACTGCCAAATCAGCCAATTAGTCAATAAACATTTATCAAACATCTATTATCAATTATGTGCCAAGCCCTGGAAATACAAAGAAAGATAAAAGAATCCCTGTTCTCAAAGAGTTCATGGTCAAATGGAAAGGACAACATGTAAACAACTATGTACAAATGAGCTATCTATGGGATAGATTGGAAATCAAGAGAGGGAAGGCAATAGAATTAAGATGGATTGGGAAAGGCTTCCTTTAGAAGGTGATATTAGCTGAGATTTGAAAGAAGCCAGGAAAGCCAGGAGGCAAAAATAAGGAGAACATTCCAGGTATAAGGGATGGCCAGTGAAAATGTAAAGAATAGGGAGATGGAGTGTCGGATGGCCAGTGTTACTGGATTCAAGAGCATGGATATAAGGTTTAAGAAGACCTAGAAAGTGAGAGGGGCAGGTTATGAAAGACTTTGAACACCAGAGGATTTTATATTTAATCCTGGAGGTGAAGGGGAGTCATTGTAGTTTATTGAACGTGGGGATGGGGCAACATGATCAGACCTGTGCTTTAGGAAAAATCACTATGTCAGGTGAGTAGAGGATGGACTAGAATGGGAAAAGATTTGTGGCAGGTGGACCAACCAACAGGCTATTGTGATAGTCCAGGCATCAAGTAATGAGAGCCAGCACCAGGGTAGCAGCAGTGTCAGAGGAGAGAAGGGGACATATATGAGAGATGTTATGATTAGTTATAGGGAGTGAGAGAGAATGAGGAATTGAAAATGAGACCCAGGTTGTGAGCCTGGGGGACTGGGAGGAGGGTGGCAGTAATAGGGAAGTTGGGAAGGAAGAAGGGTTTAGGGAAAAGTGTTAAGATGTTTAGAGACATCACATTTGAGTTGTCTAATAGGCAGTTAGAGATGTGAGACTGAAAGTCATTAGAGAAGTTAGGGTTGCATAAGTAAATTTGAGAATCATCAGCACAGAGATGATAACTGAAACCATGGGAATTGATGAGATCACCAAATGAAATAATATAGAGGGAGAAAAAGAAGGCCCAGAACAGAACTCAAATGGTTCAACATCAGAAACTGATATGATTTTATCAGTGAAAATGACATTAAGGAAGAAGCATTATTGTATGGTTTGCAACTGACCTATAAGGACAGTGGGACTTTTCCATCTGACTTGCAACCGAAACCTCATATGTATGTCGTCTTTCTCATTAGCAAGTTCCTTAAGGGCAGGGCTGTTTTCTGTTTATACTCTCAGTGCTTAGTAGAGTGCTTTACATGTAGTAAGTGGTTAATAAATGCTTTATTCATTTATTCATTCATTCAGATAGAAACAGTTACTTATTTACTTATTTTTAAATTAATTTATTTATTTGTGGTTTTCAACATTCACTTCCACAAGACTTTGAGTTCCAAATTTTCTCCCCATCTCATCCCTCCCACCACCCCAAGATGGCATGCATTCTGAATACCCCTAATTTGCCCTCCCTTCTACCTCTCCCCTCCTTCTCTTATCCCCTTCCCCTTCAATTTTCCTCTAGGGCAGGATAGATTTCTATACCCCATTTCCTGTATATCTTATTTCCCAGTTGCACGTGAAAACAAGTTGTTTTTTTTTTATCTTTTGTTTTTAAAATTTTGGATTCCAAATTTTCTCCCTTCTTCCCTCCCTACCCACACTCATTGAGAAGGCAAGCAACTCGATACAGGTTATACATGTATAGTCATACAAAACACTTGCATAGTAGTCATGTTGTGAAAAATTAAGTATATTTCCCTTCATCCTATCCTGCCCTCCCCCATTTATTCTCTTCTCTCTTTTGACCCTGTCCCTCCTTAGAAGTGTTTGCTTCTGATTATCCCTTCCCCCAATCTGCCCTTCCCTTTATCATCCCCCTGCTTTCTTGTCCCCTACCCCATTTATTTTCCTATAAGGTAAGATAGATTTCCATACCCAATTGAGTGTGTATGTTATTCTCTCCTTAAGCCAAATTCTATGAGAATAAGATTCACTCATTCCCTCTCACCTTCCCCCTCTTGCCCTCCACTGTAAAAGCCTTTTCTTGTCTGTTTCGTGTGAGATAATTTACCCCATTCTACTTCTCCCTTTCTCCTTCTTCTAGTATAATCCTCTCTTGCCCCTTAATTTTATTCTCCAGATATCATCTCTTCATCTTCAACTCACCCTGTGACCTCTATCTATCCATCTATATATATACACATATAATTTTTCCCTACCCTACCCTAATACTGACAAAGGTCTCATGAGTTACAAATATCATCTTTCCATGTAGGAATGTAAACAGTTCAACCTTATTAAGTCTCTTATGATTTCTCTTTCCTGTTTACCTCTTCATGTTTCACTTGAGTCTTGTATTTGACAGTCAAATTTTCTATTCAGCTCTGGTCTTTTCATCAAGAATGCTTGAAAGTCCCCTATTTCACTGAATTACCATTTTTTCCCCTGCAGGATTATACTCAGTTTTGCTGGGTAGGTGATTCTTGGTTGTAATCCTATCTCCTTTGCCCTCTTGAATATTATATTCCATGCCCTCCAGTCCCTTAAATGTAGAAGCTGCTAAATTTTGTGTTATCCTGATTGTGTTTCCTCAGTACTTGAATTGTTTCTTTCTGGCTGCTTGCAATATTTTCTCCTTGACCTGGGAACTCTGGAATTTGGCTACAATGTTCCTAGGAGTTTTCTTTTGGGGATCTCTTTCAGGAGGTGATCCGTGTATTCTTTCAATTTCTATTTTGCCCTCTGATGATAAAATATCAGGGCAGTTTTCCTTCATAATTTCTTGAAAGATGATGTCTAGGCTATTTTTTTGATCTTGGCTTTCAGATAGTCTAATAATTTTTAAATTCTCTCTCCTGGATCTATTTTCCAGGTTAGTTGTTTTTCCAATGAGATATTTCATGTTGTTTTCTATTTTTTCATTCTTTTGGATTTGTTTTACAGTGTCTTGATTTCTCATAAAGTCAGTGGCTTACAATTGCTCCATTCTAATTTTTAAGGAAGTATTTTCTTCAGTAAGCTTTTGGACTTGCTTTTCCATTTGGCCAGTTTTGCTTTTGAAGCCATTCTTCTCCTCATTGGCTTTTTGGACCTCTTTTGCTGATTGGGTTAGGCTATTTTTTAAGGTGTTATTTTCTTCAGTATTTTTTTGGGTCTCCTTTAGCAAGCTGTTGACTTGTTTTTTCATAATTTTCTTCTATCACTCAGTTTTTCTTCTACTTCCCTTACTTGTTTCTCAAAATCCTTTTTGAGCTCTTCCATGGCCTGGGACCAATTCATATTTTTCTTGGAGGCTTTGGATGTAGGAGCTTTGACTTTGTTGTCTTCTTCTGGTTGTATGTTTTGATCTTCTTTGTCACAAAAGAAAGATTCTATGGTCTGACTCTTTTTGTGCTGCTTGCTCATGATCCCAGCCAATTACTTGAGTTATGAACTCTTTGTTAAGGTAGGAGTGTGTTTCCAGTGTGGATAATGTACTGTTCCAAGCTTTGGGGGTTTTGTACAGCTGTTTTCAGAGATACTTCTAGGGACCTGTAAATTTTCAGTTCTTCCAAGGTGCTGTAATCAAGGGAGAGGTGTTTACTCCTTTCCTGGCTTGTGCTCTGGTCTATGAGTGACCACAAGCATCTTTTCTGTCTTGAAACTGTGAGGAGGATTTCCTTTCTACCACCACTACAAGCTCCACCACATTAGTGCTCCTCCTTGCCCCAGGACCACCACCCAGAACTGTGACCCAGATCCAAGCCCAGGCAAAGCAAGAGAATCCTGTACCAGCAGAGATCCCTGCAATCCCCCTCTGATCAGCCACTCAATTCCCCATTAGTCTGTGGGCTGGAAGCTCTGGAGGCAGCCGCCACCTGGGGCCGAACTTGGGGACTGGGGCTGGGACCCTACTCTTCTCTCTCTCACTGCAGATACAGACTTTTCCCACTGACCTTCTAAGTTGTCTTTGGTGTTCATGGGTTGAGAAGTCTGGAAACCACCACAACTTACTGTGATTCAGTCCTCTAAACCCTGCTCCACATTCACTGAGGCCTACTCGCCCACGCCAAACTGCATTTCTCTCCTACCCCGGCATGATATACCTTTCCAATCAACCATCCAGGTTGTCTTGGGCTGGAAATTTGTTTCACTCTGTTTTTTTGTGGGTTCTGCTGCTTTAGAATTTGTTCAGAGCCATTTTTTTACAGGTATTTGGAGGGGTTTGGGAGCTTTACTCTGCCATCTTGGCTCTGCCCCTGAAACAGTTACTTTTGAAGGTCCTCTGGGATGAAAGGCACGCTAATACATCATAGGTGGAGTTGTGAATTAGTCCAATCATTATAGAAAACAATGTGGAAATCTTTAAGAAATCATAGAACTGTTTATTTCTTTTTTTCACCTAAGGAACCCTCTACCATATACAAATCCTGAGCAAGTTTATACCAAAATATTCATAGTATCACTTTTTTTTTGTGGTAGTAAAGAATTGGAAGCAAAGTGGGAGCCCATTGATTGGAGAAGGTCTGAACAATTTGTGTTATATGAATCTAATTACTCCACCTGCCTTACCTGATCCACTATTTCTGGCAGATCCCAGCCGTGTTTTACTCAATTCTGTATTCCCTGACCATCTTTTTGAAAACTTTGCCTCCTGGATCATAAATCATTGCCAGAGGACTATCTCTTATATCTCTGGAGATTCTGCTCTGGACTGACACTGTCTTGATGCCTCACTTGGTCTACTATTTCAAGTAGACCCTAGTCTTCTTTCTCTTCACACTGCTCTCCAGTTCTGGAATCATGATAAAACAAACTCTCACTGCTCTTGGTAAGGGTGTGTCAATCTACTCCCTTGTTACCTCACTCAGCATTCATGTAACTTTTCAAACTAAAGTCTCCTGCCTGACCACTACTCTGTTTGTTTTCTCCTTCTATTAAAATGTAAGCTTCTTAAGGGCAGGGACTATCCTTCCCCCCCACCCATTTGTGTTTTTTTTTTAGGTAATTGAGGTTAAGTGACTTTGCCCAGGGTCACATAGCTAATAAGTATCTAGCATTTGGTCCAAGACTGGATTTGAACTCAGGTCCTCCTGACTTCAGGGCTGGTACTTTATCCACTGTGTCACCTAGCTGCCCCTTGTATTTGTGTTTCTAGAACATAGTACTTGCCACATAATAAGGACTTAATAAATGCTTTTTTATTTATTAATTTATAAGAAACTATGAAGGCCTGTATGAACTAAGGAGAATAAGGAAAGTGGATCTAGGAAACAGATGAGAAAATACAAATGAGATTAAAGGTGAGGAATGTTGTATCTATGCATATTGTCGGTCCTTTGGGTTGCTAGTTTTAGCTTAACTTTTATTTTTTATATGGGAGGGTTTTTCCAGTGGAGGTGAGGGAGCCACATGGAAATGACTGTGCTGTAGAAAACACATCAATCAAATTTTGAAAAGAAAAAGAAAATGAGAGACAAGCTTAGAAGAGAGAGCACAGCTGTAACAGTGCCTACCCTGGTCTCCACCGCCTGAAGGCCAGGTGTGCTACATTTCACCCTTCCCTATGGTTTTCTTGTACATTCAAGTGGGTTAGGAGTCTCTTTACTATTGGCTCAAGTCTCCCCCCCCATTAGTGTTCCTCAAATTTTACTGGTCTCCTGCACCCCAGTTCTATTTAACCACTTAACAGACTGGTTTTTCCAAAGGAAAACCAGAACAAACATATAAACATTCCCACAACACCTGGGAGGTATAATATCCTCTTCTTCCATCCATATCACCTCAGTCTCTGGTGAAGAAAGGGAGTTAGATTTTCTGTTTACTTCACTTCCTATAGTATGGTCCTTCTAAGTTCCAAGTCCAATGCCACCCTGGGCTTGTATCCTGACACCCTGGCTTCTCAGAGCTTCCCTGCAGCAACATTCATCCTGGAATCTTGCCTCCAAGGTTACCATGGCTCTAGCCCCACTATCTGGGATCTCCATAGCTTGTAACTAGAACTGAAAAGGACAAATGAAACATAACGAAACCCAAAGTTGGCTTCTCCAGACCACAAGACCTAAAAGAGAAAGGAGATAACCTTTCTCTCACATAGCTGTCTTGATACTTATCCTGACTTTACCAGTTTGGTAGTTTTAAGGATGCAGCTAGTTCTGGCTACATGGCCAATGGAAAGAAAGAGGCAGCTTGCACCCACAAGGTGGGGGAACAGAATATCTTCTCCAAGAAGCATGTCCCTGACTTCTCCCACAGGTGTCTCCATCTAAGGTGATCTGGGCACATGCAAAGTTGTGTTACAACTGGTTATTTAGATTTGCAGATATTACTCAACTTCTAGGAAGGGTTGATAAGGGAGTTCTTTGTAGAGTTCAATTTAATGATGAGTTTTCCCAGCAGGATATCCAGACTTTGAAACATTTGATAAACGCTTACCCGAACAGAATATAGACAAACCCATTGTCACTTGATTGAAATGAGGAAAGCCAATCCAAGATTGGGCCTCAATACTTCTGCTTTCTTCCCAATATTTATAATTGGAAAATTTATGCTATGGTGAGCAGTCCAGATCAGCTAAGTTAATTAAAAAAAATCTTAAGGGAGCTATCCTGACTCCCTCATGCTTGGCAGGTAAGTAGTCTAGCTTTTCCCTCTCCTTCACCTCAATACCAGATGAACCAACAAGAGAGGTAGGCTATCCCGACATCAAATTGGCCCTTGGAGTGGATTAGAAGGGCAGCTAAGTGGCACAATGGATAGAGGGGGCCTGAAGTCCAGAAGACCTGAGTTCAAATCTGGCGTCAGACACTAGCTATATGAACCTGGGCAAATCACTTCATCCTGTTTGCCTTAGTTTCCTCATCTGTAAAATGAGCTGGAGAAGGAAATAGCAAACTACTTTAGTATTTTTGCCAAGAAAACCTCAAATGGACTCACAAAGAGTCAGACAAGTGAAATGGCAGAAAAAGTGGATTAGAAAATAACTCCTCACTATCCAGTAAGAGATCCAACCTACTCCACTAAACCCTCAGTATGTCAAATCTCTTTTGGTAGAGCCCCACCTTATGGAGTATTGTCTTTTTTTTTTTAATGTTTTTTGTTGTTGTTGTTTCTTTGTTTTTAAGTGAGACAATTTGATTTAAGTGAGTTAGGATGGCTCATCTGGAATTATTTGATTTTAAATCTGATCTAAACTGCTTGCCCCAGGATCACTCATACAACGTGGAAAGATATCAGTGGTGGGGGTGGTGGTGACTACATGACGTCCAATCCATGCCAAGTGACAAGGTAGCTTCCATGTTCATTTCCTCCTGCCTAACTTCTCCCTTCTTACATATGGTTAATAGTAGAAGCTTGTGAGGCTACCCAGGCAACATGTAGGTAGAAGAGGAAGCAGTATTTCTTCACGGGATTTTTTTTTCCCCTTACTGTAGTTAACAAAAGATAAGGATACTCTTTCTGAAAGCATTGCTTTGGAGAGTTAGGATACTGTGGACTGTAGGATTTTCTTTGTGAAACAGGGATATCCTCCTTGTATCCAAACCCTCCAAGATGACACTTGTTTTCTATTTCGGACTCCCACAGTGGAGAGGTATTTCCTTGGATTCCAAAGAGGCTTTTAAAGTCCACTTTAATGTTGTATTGGGAAAACTGTTGTCTTGCTGCTGGGGGCTTTGGGGTGGGGGTGTGGGGAGAGAAGGAGGTAAGGAAGTCGGGAGTGGTGGAACGAGGATGTCGAGCCTTCAGAAAACAGCCAGTTCCTGACTCCCACCACGCTCATTTCAGAGATACACTAATACAGATAAAATTCACCCATAGGCCAGCCCAACACTCGGCTGGCTCGGACTGCGTTGAGAACCCAGAGTGGCATTTCACTGGGGTTGTTAGATTGTCGAGATTTGGGGCAGTGGGGGACGAGGAGTCCAGGGGATTTGGACTGCAGCGTTGTTTTGAGTTA
The DNA here is from genome assembly GCF_900497805.2 of Vombatus ursinus. NCBI lineage: Eukaryota > Metazoa > Chordata > Mammalia > Diprotodontia > Vombatidae > Vombatus > Vombatus ursinus. The sequence goes on from NW_020955033.1 coordinate 36,947,963, forward strand.
GGGGTATCACGTATAGCAACGGAGGTGTCTCTGCTCCGGGTACCAAGTGAACCCCAGAGGGCGTCTCGACTAGTAAGCTCGTTGGAGTTTAGGGTACGAGAGCCGGTAGACCCGAAGCCTCGGAAAGAAGATTAGCGCTGCAGACATGTGATCGTCCACGGCGGCTGCTGTGGGAGGCTGTGGTAGTGGTGGTGGCGGCGCTGGGGCTGGGGCTGGGGCTGCCCAGAAATAGCAGCAGCTGGTTTCCGCTCCCTGGTTGGCTAAGAGAGAAAGACAGAGAGAGAGAGAGAAAGAGAGAGCCCGACCAGTAGAGAGGAGCCGGCGGCGGCGGCGCTGGCTGCGCGGGACACTCGGGGGACTCCTCCCGGAGAATGCAAGCCCCCTGCCCTGCCCCAGCCCCAAGCAGATGATGGCGATACGGGAGCTGAAAGTGTGTCTTCTCGGGGTGAGTCCTGGTGCCAGCGGCTCTTCCCAGGGGAGACGAGCTGAGGGGACCGGCTTTTTCCAGCCGAGAGGGGGCGGCCGTGGCCTCGAGACCCCTGCCCCTATCTCGGAGTGGGGGGATGCTCCCGCAGGCATCCCCCCAGCCCCCTGTAAGCCGGGGGGCCTAGACTGCCTTCTGGCCTTCGCCACCTCCGCCCCCCCCCCCGCCCCCGCCCCAGCTGGGGTCCCGGGACGAAGCGGGCCTAGGGAGCTTTCTTGGCTTGTTGCCTGCCTCTTTTGGCTACCTTCGCTGGTCGGGCTTCCTGTAACTGGGCTGCCCTGGGACTGGAGGGGTCCCCTCGGGGAAGAGTGCCCCCGGAACTGCTCTCCATCAGCCAGCGAGGGTACCGGGGAGTCCCGTTTCCATCTTTGGAGTGCTTTTCCCTCCACTCCGTTACTCCTAGCCTTGTTGGAGGGGCTTTCTCCATTGCCTTTGATAATTTCCTTCCGGCTGAAAGTAAATTAGTTTTCAGAGTAGCCTGAAATTCTCTTTCATCCCATTGGGAATGATTTCGTTTATTTACTTATTTACTTAAAAAAAACAAACAAACGCAGGTTAAGATATCCATTAAGTGTTTTTAAACTCCGAGTACTGCAGTGGTTGGGAGGGTGGATAAGAAAGTATGTGGTTGGTCTGGAAGCCTTTTGTGTGGTGGTTAAATCAGCAGGCTAAGAAAGGCTTCGTTCCCCCACCTCCCCTCCACACACACACACACACACACACACACACACACACACACATTTACTACTTCCCCTCTTTCTCAAATCTGATTTCTTAGCATAAAGAAGAACTCTGTTTAAGCTGCCAAAGATGGAAAAGCCAACTCCGAAAGTTCCAACGGGACATTCGCCCAGAGTTCAGGATCTAGGGCTTTTCTGTTTGATCTCATCCCACCTCTGCACCGGTCCTTGCTCCCTACCTCAAAGATGGTTCTTTAAATAGGACAGTGTCTTGGCAACCCCCCCCCCCCCCCCGCCCCAAGCAAAGATGCGGCAGCTTTTGACATCTGTGGACTCTTGCTAGCTGGGTCCAACTAATCTCGTCTCCAAGAAAACTGCCTCCCTCCACTAACAAAAGCAGCAAAAGGGAACACATTCTTGTTAGCCTCAAAGAAATGTTAACTATGAGCTGTCAGTAGATTTCCAAGAAGTGAATAAGAGGAAATGATCTTTTTAAGTCTCTATCCACCCTGTGGCTTTTGTAGGGAGAAGATTAGGATAGACTTGTATTTACAAAACTGTAGTGCCCTCTGGATTGTGTTTTGAGGAGGATTCTGGAATCTCTGGCTGGATTGTATGGGGTTAGCTTACTTAGCCTTCTCTTCTCATATAACCTTTGTCATATCCTCAGTAAAGACCCCATCAGTCTCTTTCACTCAATTGTGCAAAATTAAATGTTTGTATGTTATTCTAGTCCATCTCCAGTGACTTTTATCAGAGTGCACATTAGTAGGTTCTTTTTTCCCTCATCCTTATGCCAGAGATTCTAATATTGTCCAGACATAAATTCCAGGAATTTTATGTCTCCTTTTGAGGGATCATTTCAGTTTCAGAAAGGCTATCAAGAACCTAGAAGGAATGTGGTACCTTAAGTAGTTGAAAGTATTGGAAGCATACTTAGGTTGTATGAGTAGGGCTGGCCTTAGGGAGAGCTATGAAGGAGGGCAAGTTTTCACTGTTCTGTTTTGTGACTCCCCTTTGACAAAGGATTTAGACAAAGGATTATAGGATTTTAGAACAGGAAGATATCTTAGATATAATTTGATCTAATCCTTTCATTTTACAGAGAGGGAAACTGAGGTCTCAAGAGATAAAATGATTTGTCTGAAATCGAATAGGTAGTGACAGAGCCTAGATTTGAATCCAGTCTTCTGATTTAAATCTAATGCTTTTTCCAATACACTAGATAACTCCGTCCTTTGAAGGAAACCTAGAATAAATCTAGTTTCCTCCCTCACATAAAAGCTATTCAAGTATTTTATACCCATCATGCTCCTACTCAGTCTTATTCTCCAGGATAAACATCTCCATCTCAATTGTTCCTTATATGACATGATTTCCAAACCCCTTCTATCTTGTTGTTCAGTTGTGTCTGACTCTTCATGACCCCATTTGGAGTTTTCTTGGCAGATACTAGAGTGGTTTGCCATTTCCTTCTCCAGCTGATTTTACAGATGAGGAAACTGAGGCAAACAGGATTAAGTGACTTGCTTGGGGTCACACAGCTAGTAAGTGTTTGAGGCTAGATCTGAACTCGGAAGGATGAGTCTTCCTGACTCCAGGCTCAGAGCTTTATCTACTGTGCCACCTAGTTGCCCCATCTACCCTTAGTCATCCTCTTTTAGATACTATCTGGTTCAGGGATTCTTAATTTGGCTATGCAGACTCCCCAAGGGTGTGTGGATAGATTTGGAGTGGGGGGGGGGGGTCAATGAACTTGGATAAAAGAAAATGTCTTTATTTTCATTAACCTTTAACTGAAACATATCATTTCCTTCAATTATGAATTTTAAAATTTCATTAATTTGAGGAATTTATAAGTTTTACCAAACTGCCAAAGGGGTCCATGACTCACAAAAAAGGCAGTAACTCCTGCTCTAGTTAGATAATGGTTCCCTGAAAGTATGATGCCCAGAACTGTGTATACAATACTCACAGAATTATAGATCCTCTTGGGGTTAACAGCTTTTTATGTCCCAAAGGACCTAGTTCTCTACTGCTTATTAGAATGCTTGGGTACTATTCTTCTCTTGTTGTGTGATATTGTTGCTTATCTATAAAATGGGGATAATAATACCTTACCTGTAGAGAGCTGGACTAGGAAATCTTTTGAGATCCTTTCCAATAGTACAGCCTTATTCTATCACTTACAAACCTATGATTCTAAGATGATTTTTAGTTAATCTGAGAATTAATTTGTGTAATGGGATTTCTACTTTGATGTTTCATCAGGATGTGGAAATCATCCTGGGCTCTTGAAGGACATTCCAGTGAAGTGTAAACTTAGGTGAGTTTTACTATACTTGAAAGGCTGGCTTCTAATGCAATTGAGTTTGCTTTCCAAGGGCAAGTTGAGCTAAGTATGGAAAGGCTCATTGCCAGTATGCTGGCCATTCATTAAGTGATGAATTCTTTGGTCCTGGCAGCCCAAGAAACAAAAGAAAAGTGCAAATTGGCCCTCTGTCAATCCTCATTGTCCTTCATCAGCTTCTGTAGTCAAAATGACAGGGTAACAGAGCAGATAGTACCAAGGATTACATAGTTTACAGAGTTTTCTAAACCTTAACTTACTTGTTGATCCTTTAAATGTGAGGTCCTTGCCCTAAGATCTCAGCCAATAGACTACTGAAGAAACTGAGTTGTAGCAATATTGATATTTTTTCCTATAAATGAAACTAGAAGACAAGAAGAGTATGGCAGTGGTTGGATAGCCATTGTGCTACATTGGTACACACATAATGTCAGGAAACTTAAGAGGAGGTCTCCCTGAATGGTGGGTAGAGCCTACCTGTAGGACTTATGGATGGATTACAATCTCTTCTGTTGAGATTATCCACACTGATGAGATCATAAATCTATTGAAATAGTGAAGAATGGAAGGGAATTAAAGGAGATTCCCAGGATTCATTCTCTTTTTCCAAGTAACACATTTTTATGACCTTCTGGAGACAATGTCTTTCCTTTGTTATCTAGTTCATTGGAGGGGCTCCAGTGGAAGGGGTTTCAGGTAGGAGGTGAAGGGCAGTGTCTGAGAAATTTTTTCCAAGGTGGAGCCTTGAAATACCTCTCTAATCATCCCCCTTGGATGACTGCCTACTCCTCCTACTCCAGGTTGGGCTGACCTTAAGTGTTATTATACCTCTCTACCTTATTTAGACTGAGGACAGATATTATTAACATCGTACTTATTTGTTGAACATCATTCTGTGGTCTTGTAGTCTTAAAGCCTCTTCTGGGCACATGTCTCAGGTTCAAAGGTTTAGAACTGAAAGGCCATTTAGCCAACCATTTTTAAAAAATTTATTTACTTATTTTTTGGTGAGGCCATTGGAGTTAAGTGACTTGCCCAGGGTCACACAGCTAGTAAGTGTTATGTGTCTGAGGTCAGATTTGAACTCAGGTCCTCCTGACTTCAGGGCCGGTGCTCTATCTGCTGCGCCACCTAGCTGCCCCTTTTTTATTTTTAAAGTACATTTTCTTGATGTTTTTTGTCTTTATATTACAATAATTTCCTTTTACTTCTCCAGATAGAATCACTATTTGGGATTCAATGACAGTGATAAAAACAAATAAACAAACTGCGAACGTTTGTTCGCAAATTAAGCAAAAGCATCCCAAAAGAAAACCTATTACTTCTTCCCTTTCCCCTCTGTCCTACCTCTCTGCTGTGAGAAAAGAGGTATGTTTCATTATCTTTTCTCTGGAACTTTCAGTGTTTTTTTTCCATTATTCATAATCCATCTTTCTTTCTAGTGATATTTTAATTCATATTATTGTAGTCATTGTGTATATTTTTGTTGGTTCTGCTCAGTTTTCTCTGTATCAATTCATATAAATCTTCTGAGGTTTCTCTGAATTTCTTATATTCTTCATTGTTTACTATACAAAATATTACATTACATTAATTTACCATGGCAGGTTTTTTTTTATCCATTTCCTAATCAGTGGTCACTCACTTTGTTTATAGATCTTTGCTGTCACAAAGAGTGCTACTATAGGTATTTCGTTGTCTTCTGGACATTTGTTTCTGTCTTTGGCTTAGCATGGTGCCTGTCATATAGTATGCTTGCTTATCAATGGATTCTACTTTCTCAATGTACATGCTCAGAAATGAGATTGCTGGTCAAAGAATATGAACAGCATAATCACTTTTTTAGTGCCTTAAGGTTGACAAAGTGCTTCACATTTTTTTTAAATTATGAATTTTAGCACCAAAAAAGGATCATTTCCATATACATAGTAGGAAATAAAAAGATTCATCTGTGAATTTCCATTTTATATCACTTGATACATACACATATATGAATTTTACACATTCTTTTCTTTTTCTTTGCTTTTTTTTTTTTTTTGATGAGGCCATCAGGGTTAAGTGACTTGCCCAGCATCACACAGCTAGTAAATGTCAAGGGTCTGAGGTCAGATTTGAACTCAGGTCCTCACTACACATTATTTTCCAAAGTACTACTTGTCTGTGCTTCCTCCTGAAATTCCTTCTGTTCTCTTCTATACATTTTAAAGATCATTTTAGTGGGCCTCTTTTTTTGGCATTAGTATTGTTAACTTCTTGCCAAATCTCTTCTCACTCCCAATTAACGGAGAAAATAAAGAAAAAAGTTCCTTATGACAAATAAACACAGTCAATCAAAACGAAACTGTAATGTGGCCATGTGCAAAAATATGTGCTACTTTCTGTACCTTGTGGCTTTCACCTCTCTCTTAGGAGAGAAATAACATGCTTCATCATAGGTCTTCTGGATGGTCACTACATTGATTGGATTTCTTGAGGCTTTCAAAATCATTTTTTTGTGTTTTTTTCTTTTTTTAGGCAATTGGGGTTAGGTGACTTGCCCAGGGTCACACAGCTAGTAAGTGTCAAGTGTTCAGTCTGAGGCCGGATTTGAACTCAGGTCCTCCTGACTTCAGGGCTGGTGCTCTATCCACTGTACCACCTAACTGCCCCAGAGGCTTTCAAAATCATTTAGAAAAAATCAATGTTGCAGTTCTTAAATAAATTGTTCTCCTGGTTCCGCTTCTTCACTGTCAGTTTATGCCACCAAGGTCTCTGAAATCATCGCTTTCATCGTTTGTCAACAGTGCAGCAATGTTCAGTTACATTTGAGTACGACAGTTTGTTCAGCCATATCCCAGTTGTTTAAAGTCTATCCAAAACACCCTCCTGAATCTTGACTTCTCTCCTCATCAGAAGGCTCATTTTGCTTACTGATATTCCATCATTAGTATTCTCCTCCCTCATAATGATTTCTGCTTCCCCTACCTCTACTTTTTCCCTGTTGAGTTTGATGTTTTTCTACATCAAATTTTTGTGTTCATTTGTTCAGGTCTCCTTTGTCTGTTTTAGACAAGAATGAGCTTCACCTGATACCCATTCCTCCCACACTTGTATACTCTTCTCACACTTTCCAATTATGAGAAAGAATAAGTTCTACTCACTTCTTTCTCTTTGATAACAGTAGAGTCCTCCTATTTTCCTTCTTCAACCTTTTCCTGTAGACTTCCTTCAATTCCCCCTCTTTAGATCCTCAAAATAGAACCATTCCTCCTCCAAGACCTCTTGATTTTTTCTTATTTAATTCTCTCAGTATACTTGATAACATTGAGCTTCTCAAGGAACTCTTGTTTTTATCCCTGTATTGACGTGTTAGCTCTAGAATAGATCATCTGCTGGCTCCTTTCAATTGATCAAATAAATTTAGCTTTCTAGGATTTTTCTGGATCCTTGTGCTTATATTTTATAGTTACTAACCAGCTCTGGTCTTTTTAGCAGGGATGCTTGAAAAATCCTCTATTCTATTAAAGATATATTTTTTCCATGTAGAATTATGCTCAACTTTGCAGGGTAAGTTATTTTGATTGTAAGCCTATATCTTTTGTCTTTAGTAATCTCTTATTGTTCACAGCAGAAACTTCTAGGGCATATGTGATACTGACTGTAGTCTTTAGATACTTGAACTGCTTCCATCTAGCTACTGGAAGTATTTTTTTTTTTGATTGAAATGAATACTCTTGATTTTGGCTGTGACATGCCTAGTGCTTTTCCTTTTGGGGTTCCTTTCGGGAGATAATTGACAGATTCTACCTATCTTTATTTTGCCCTCTGGTTCTAACAAATCTCGTCAGTTATCACTGATGATTTCCTGAAATATAATGATACCCAGGCTTTTTTTTTAATCATGTTTTTTTTGGGAAGACCAGTGATTCTTAAATTATTTCTCCTTGACCTGTTTTCTAGGTCATTTGTTTTTGATATCAAGTGTTTTACATCTTCACCTATTTTTTCAATCTTTTGATTTTATTTCAATATTTCTTGCTGTTTCATAGAGTCGTGATTCATGATTTCTGTTTGGACTATTCTGGTTTTCTGGGATGCCATTTCTTGAGTAAAGTTTACCATGTACTCTTCTAAGCTATTTATTTTCCTTCTAGTTCTTTCCTCAAGAGCTTTTATTTCACTTTTTTTTAGCTCTTGCTTCATTTTTTCTTAATATTCATATAATTTTTATGGGAAGCCTATTTTTTCTTTGATTTTTTTTTTGCAGTAGTTATGGATCTCTCTGTTGGAGATCTTTAGATTTACAATCTTTTTTTTTTTTTTTACTATTAATTGGTGTTTTCTTTAATTTACTCATCTCTCCAGCTTTAGTTCCTGAATTGGGGCTCTGTTCTAGAGCCATGCTTAATCTCCTGCTATGCTTTTGGTATTGGTATTGGTGTTAGCTGGAGGAGTCCAGCCCTACTTGGTTTCACCTTCAGTCATCTTGGTTCTTGACACTATCTATCCTCTATCCTAACATTAGTCCCAGCTAGGTCTTTGAAGTTCAAAGTACTACACCTTCAGGGTCCTCTCTGGATTCTCAGGACATAGTGCTAGGGACTTCAGCATTCCTGGACCTGGGGTGTCCTGGTTTAAGCCCTGCTGCTTTATGTTCTGGTCCTTACTGCTGGTTGCTGTCACTTGCTGGCACTTCCAAGGTCTCCACCCAAAGCTTTCTGACTACCCTTTTTCATTGGAAGACCTTTATTATTGCTGCTGTGTGGCAAGGTGGCTCAGAGGTTGGAGTGCTGGACCTGGAGACAGAAAGACCTGAGTTCAAATCTGTCTTCCATATTTACTTAAGGATGTGACCATGGACAAGTCACTTAATGTATGTCTGTCTCAGTTACCTCAATTGTAAAATGGGGATTAATATTAGCACCTATCTCCTAGGGTTGACTTGAGGGTCAAATGAGATAGTATTTGTAAAGTGCTTAGTACAGTGCCTGACATAAGTAGGTGCTATGTAAAATGTTTATTCCTTTTCCCTTCTCTTAGTCATAGTTCCTGGCAAATAATGGGTGCTTAATAAATGGTTGCCTCAGGGGGCAGCTAGGTAGTGCAGTGGATAGGGAACCAACCCTGAAGTCAGGAAGACCTGAGTTCAAATCCCGTCCCAGATCAGACACTTGACACTAGCGGTGTGACCCTGGGTAAGTCACCAGTTGCCTAAAAACAACAATAAAATAAATGGTTGCTTCCCTCTTTTTGCCTCAAGACACAGAGCTTTGCAAGCTGGCTGCTTTCTCTGGCTGCCTCTGGATGAACTGGAAGATTATTCTGCCCTGTTTGTTGGTAGGTCCTGTTTCCTATTGCCTGTGGGCTTCTGGCTGACCTCTTCTGTTAGAAGTCACTGTAGGTTCTCATTGAGTTTCCTGATCATTATTCTGTCTGGTGTTGGAGTAAGCATTTGGGAGCTGGATGGTCTACCTCCTATTCAAGTGACCATCTTCCATTTTAAACACTTTCCTTGCATCATTCCAAATTGAAATCCAATACTTACTAATTGTTTTTTTACAGATAAAGAAAGAGAAATTCAGAGAAGTTAACCCAGTTAACCCAGAGAACTTGCCCAAGGTCACACTGGTAGTAAGGGCATAGCCAAGATTCAAACCCAAGTCCTTTGACTCCAAATCCAGTGCATTTTACATGCTATCTTTGGTAACCTTATCTTAGTCTATGTGTCAATAACCTCTAACCTATGCCCTCTGACTTACATTTCTCCCCTGATTGGCCTTTCTCAGTAGAACTATAAATAATGATGGTACTCATTGTGCTATTATCTGACATCTCATTTATACCTAAAAATGAAGTATACAGTACAACCCAAACACTCCAAGCTTCCATATTGTTTCCTAAACACCCAGATATCCCAGTAGATCTAATGATGCTAAAAATGAGAAAAATAGAAAGTGCCAAATTGACCTTGGAAGTATCAGCTCATGAGTCCCCACTAGAGAACTGGCAGAATCACAACTGGTCAAGTGTTTAAGTGGTTTAATGAAGATTTAGAGCATTGTTCTAGGCTAAAACTCAGGGTAGAGACACAAGAAACCCAGGCAGTTATCCTTAGCTTCATGTTTATAAGGGTCTAGCCTTCTCTTAGTAACAAAGGTATGCTAGAGCCAGCTATAACCAGTTAAATTATCAGTGTGAGCATTTATGCCTCAGAAATCAGCAAACGTCATAAATCTAGACTTGATTTATTGCCTTGTTGATTGTCTAAACTTAAGAAAGTGATGTAGAAAATGTTGATAATGCAGATTTAACTTAAAAATGTGTCCTGCATACATTTTTTAAAAAAGAAAGCTGGTTGTTAAACATTTACCTGCACATCCCTGCTTAGTAATTTCTACCAAGAGGCCTTTATTTCTGAAATTGGGGATATGTGTTGCTGCCTGAGGTAGTAATGAGGCATATTGACACTCTTCAAGATATCTTTATTTGTCTCACTTAAGCTTGGAATACCCACTACCTAGGCCCTTGATTTCCTTGTGTCTTGAAAATTTTACAGTGAATTGGATTGTCTGAGCTCCTGGTATTGCATAGTGACCACCAGAATGATATCGGTATGGGACATTGACGGCCAGTTAACTATCCTTGACTAGCTGCTCAGTGGTTTTGGAAATCCAGGGACTTAAAAGCATCATCTGGGTTTACTTAAATTACCTGTTGAAAATATTCAACTTCAATTTTTCATCTCTGGAATTTTCTTGAAAATAAGTTAAACAAGTGACCAAAGGTTTGATGAACCTGTGAATGTGCTGTTGACCCCACACTCAGTATAAAGAAAACCAGAGGAGTCAGGAGTTAAAAAACGGGAATGCATCTTTAATATGGAATTGCCCAGGAATGAGCACACTGGGACACTACAAGTATTGAAGTACAAGAGTGCCCATCTTTATAGGATTACAGAGCTGTCTTTAAAGACTAAAGTCACATGGGAGGGTAGGGGAGACAAAAGGGCAGTTTAGGGGAGGGGAGTTTTTGGAATGGACGGAACAGGGAAGCAGGATGTTGGTGAAGGTCACATTCCCAGGATCAGTTTAGGCTGGTTTAGGGTGATCTGGGTGGTTCCAGGCACAGGGTTCAGTCAGAGGATAAACCCAGAGGCGTTTGGGTAAGAGCAAGACTTTGGTCCATGGTTCTCTTTGGTGATTGGTCAGCTAAGGTCTTCCTCTAGAAATGAGAGTTCTTCCAGAGCTGCAGCAGAATCAAAGTCATTCTCACAGTGCTTCCTGAGATGATCATTCAGAAGAGTAGAGTTGATATGGTGAGCAAAAGTTAGATGAGAAGTGTCTTTGTCAGGCATCCACAGCCACAGGGCTCTCATTTTTGCCTGTCACGTAGACAGTACAGTTATCCCTTCCACATCACAACTTTCCCTATTGAGATTTTGATATGTCATGGGCTGGCATAAGAAATGAAATGGGAATTTTTTGGGAATTTTGTAGAAGCAGCAGACAACACAGGAAAGCCAGCAGACAGCACAGAGCCCATGACCAAATACTTAACTCAAATTTTTGAATAAGGTACCATAAACACCCCATAAAATAAAAAGAAGAAATTCAGACTTCTTCTCTGGTACAAAAAGAGGGTCCAGATCGCTGGGGTACTGCACCCCTAACCCCCCAAGATGTGGAAGGGAAAACTGTAAAGCGTTATTGCATGTGGTGGTGCGGATCTATAGTCCTTGCTACGGGGGAGGCTGAAGCTGGTAGGTCTCTTGAATTTGGGAGTACTCTAGGGTATCCGGCACTAATATGGTAAGTACTTGGAAGGAAGAAGCCACTAGGTTGGCCAAGAAGGGGCTAACCGGAAAAGGGTGGAAATGGAGCAGATCAAAGCTCTTGTGTAATCAGTACTGGCAGTGAATCTATGAGTGGCCACTGCACTTCCATGTTGGTGAGATAGGGAGACCCAGTTGGGAAAAAAAGAAAGAAAAGAAAAAAATAAGAAAGTAAAGCACATAGGTTGTTAATTTGTACTAGTATTAGGAAATGACTTAGATTATAACCTTAAAAATAATGAGTTAGGAAAACGTGACCCGGTGGACAGAGCATGACCTGGAGTCATGAAGATCTGAGTTCAAACCAGGCCTTAGACCCTTACTAGCTGTGTGACTGCGGAAGTCACTTAACTTCTGTTTTCCTCAGTTTCCTCATCTGTAAAATGAGGATAATAATAACACCTACCTCCCCAGATTATTGTGAGGATCACAGCTATTGTTAGCCATTTTATTATTATTATCTTTTAAAAGCCCTAAAAAGAGATTCAGGCAGTAGACTTTCAAACCCCAAAGGTTTCCCAGTATGCGGTTTCTAACACCCACTTCCTCATGGCATGGAGAAGAAGGAGGTGCAAGGGATTTTCTCCTAGTGCATTATTTCTTCTGTAGTACGTGGAGATGGATATGTTTAAAAGCTCCTTATGGTTGGAATCCTGAAGAGTTTTATATTTGGCCTTGGAGTTGTCTTGACAACTAGTTAATATAGATATTTCTACAACTTCCAGGCTAACAGGCCCAAATGGAGCCAAAATTCTCCTCCTCTCCTCTTCTCTCCTCTCTTCTTTTCTCCTCTTTATTAGTAACTTGTAGAAGCCTAGCCCTTTGTGCTTTCAGTAAAATTCTATTGTGACTCACAAAGGAGGAGTCAGAATCTTGGTTTCTTTCCAGTACCTTTTCTACATCTGTATTCGTGTTGTGCTCCAGAAGCCAGCTGTTTTATTAGGACCCATTCAAAAGCTTTTCAGCAATATTTGCTTCTGATTGATTATATCTTTCTCTGGACTAAGTTGAATGCATTGTGGACCCCTATGGTTAAGAGTTGGTGACTCTGGATACTTATGCCAAAAACTGAAGGTGTTTCTTGAAGATGTCTCTATGGAGTGGAATGGTGGAAGCCTCTATCCTTCCTGGTTGCTAGAGTGAGCAAACCTTCAACTACTGTCCCCTTTCTGCTGTGAAAATAGCAATGATTCCATTAAAAGAGAGGACTGTGAGTTAGAAGGTGGACACATGGCAGACTACCAAAGTCTCTATAATGGAGTGATGATGACAATGGTGATAATGATACATATTATAGGACTAGATCTGTGATTTCACTGGTGTAGGACTGTAGGTAATACCTAGGGAGGGAGGAAACTCTCTTCCTAATGCAGATCAGGACTTGCTTTTTGTGTTAATTATATAGTAAATTTAATGTACTACTTTCAAAGCTTTTCTGCTTGTCTGTGTTTTCTTTCTGAATTTCTCTTCAATTTAAAAAAATAAAACAAAAATTCAACGACCCTCCTTTCTTCTTTTGTGACAATACTATTGCTAGCCCCTTCTTTATGCCCTTAATTCCCCAATCAAAAAAGGAAAAAAACAAAATAAAAAAATTATATATATATACATATACTTGCATATAAACCTATGTATGTGTGTAGATATACATATATTACATCTCTGTATGTATATATAAAATATATATGTACATATACATCTATACATACATACATACATATATATATATATATATATATATATATACAGTCAAGGAAAACAAATTCTCATATTGATCATGTCCAAAAATTTGTCTCGGGGCAGGTAGGTGGCACAGTGGATAGAGCACCAGCCTTGAAGTTAGGAGGACCTGAGTTCAAATCGGGCCTCAGACCAAACACTTGACACTGACTAGCTGTGTGACCCTGGGCAAGTCACTTAACCCCAATTGCCTAAAAATTAAAAAAAAGTTGTCTCTCATTCTGCAGCTATCAGGAAAAAGTGGATAGCCTGTTTTATCACTGGTCCTCTGAAGTGATGATTGGTCATTTCACTGAACAAATATTTAAAGTGTTTCAAATTTGTTTTTCTTTTAAATATTGCTATTATATAAACAGTTCTGGTTCTGCTCATTTTACCTTTAATCAGTTCATATAAGTCTTTCCAAACTTTCCCCAAACTGCCCTTTTCATCATTCCTTCCTTATGGAGCAACAATAGTTCATTACATTCATATTCCATAATTTGTTCAGCTTTTTTCAATATGTAGATATGCGCTTAGTTTCTAGATCTTTGCTACAATAAATACAGGTATTATTAATGTTTTTGCAAATGTGGCTTTTCCCCTTCCTTTTTCTATTAATCCTTTTGGAGACATACAACTAATAGGGTATTACTGGATCAAAAGGTATATAGTTTAGTGGCTTTTGAAGTACAATTCCAAATTGCTTTCCATAGTGGCTGAATCAATTCATAGTTTCACTAACAGTGTACTGTGTACCTGTTTTTCCTCAGTTTCTTCAACAACTGTCATTTTCCTTTTTAAAATTTTTTTTGTCAATATGATGAGTGTGAGGTAGAACATCATTTTTTAAAAAATTAACTTCTCTAGTAATTATTTGAAACATTTCTTTTAAAAATTTTCTTTTTTTAATATGACTGTTGATAAGTTGAATTTCTTCCTTCGACAACTATCTATTCATGTTCTTTGGTCATATATATTTGAATCAGTTCTTATATGTCTTGGACATGAGACTGTTATCAGAGAAACTATTGCAAAGGTTTTTTTCCCCAGTTACGTGTTTCCCTTCTAATTTTAACTTCATTGATTTTGTTCATGGAAAAACTTTTTAATTTTATGCAATCAAAATTATCCATTGATTCTCTGTATTACTTGTCTGGTAGCCATAGCCATTTCTTGGACTTCTTTATGTTGTGACCTTTTATACTTAAATCATAATATTCATTTGGGACTCATATGCTAAAATGCTTTCCAGTTTTCTGGGCTTTTGTCAAACAGTGAGGCAGAAACAACGAAGGCTATATTTAGCTTTAAGAAACTAGTTTGGAAAGTCTTGCAACATTATTGCTACCTATAACTTGTAGCACTTTCATTTCAGGATCCTTTGCCATGAAAACCCCAAATGCGGTCATAAAAAGTCAGACACGGCTAAAACTACTGAACAACAATTATTAAGACAAAAATTTCAAAATAAAATAATAGAATCCAATCCTCTCATTTTACAGATGAGAAAACTGAGGTACAGAGAGGTCAAGTGACTTGCCTAAAGTCACACAGATAATAAGCAGTAGAGTCAGTATCTGAATCCAGGTTCTTGGACTCTCAATCCAGCACCCTTGCTGTCTTCCTACAACAAAAGAATTTTAAAGACTTGATTAACGTTTAAATTTATTGTTAATCCTCTTCAAAATCCCTAATGAAAATTGACAAAGTAAAATGGGGGAAATCCAGGATATTAAAAAAAATAAATTATTATCTTTGCAAACTTAATTTTTGCTGTATTCATGCCCTTCCCCTCTCCCAAAGGGCCATTTCTTTTAACATAAAATTAAGAAAAAAGATGAAAGTGAGAGAAAATTCAGCAAAACTGAACAACACATTCAAAATATCAGTCTTATATACAGTGCTATGCATTCACAGACTGCCACTTCTGCAAAGGAGTGGAGAGGTATCTTCTCATGTCTCCTCAGTGAGCTTAAGTTTGTTCTTTACAGAAATCCAGCATATCTTAACACTCTTAGGGCACCAACATAGTGGAAAAAAGAAGAGTGAAGGAGACAGTGTTAATTATGCACATTGTCCTCATTCTTTTCTTGTTGTTTCTCCTTCATTTTCAAAGAGGACCAATGGCTTCACGAGGGTGATATCTTCACTTGCAAGTGAATTGGATTTAAGGGAAGCACAGTTTTGTAAAGTTGTAAGCCTCAGTCTCTCCTCCAGAGTCATCAAGTCTAGTGACAAGATACAAACAATAATAACAATAATAATAGCTAGCATTTATATAGTGCCTACTATATGCCAGGCCCTGTGCTGTGTTTTTACAGATATTATTTCATATGAGCCTCACAACAACCCTAGGAGGTAGATGCTATTATTATTCCCATTTTATAGATGAGTAAACTGAAGCAGAAAGGTAAGTGACTTGACCGAAGTCACAAAGCTAGTAAGTGTCTGAGGCTAGATTTGAAGTCAAGTTTTCCTGACTCTAGGTCCAGTGCTCTATCCTCTGTATCATCTAATGAGTGCTGCTTTTGGAATTAGGATACTCAAGCTTATATTCTAGTTGACACTATTTGACCTGCACGAGTCACTTAACCAATTTAAGCCTTAATTTCCTCATCTATAAAATGGGTATTATAATCTGGGCACTACTGATCATTTAACAAGGACTTATTTAACACCAACTAAGTGCCATCCATTTTACTAGACCCAGGGATACAAATAAAAAAAAAATAGTCTTTGCCCTCAAAGAATTTATATTCTATGGGGGAAGAGCAACTACGAATATATATAGGCACATACAAAACACATGCAAAACAGATACAAGATCACCTCACAGGGGAAGACACTAGCAGCTGGGAAACCAGGGAAGGTCTGATGCAGAATGTGGTACTTGACTATTGAAGGCAACCAGGAATTCTAAGAGGGTGAAGTAAGGAAGGGTGCATTTCAGGCTTGTGGCACAGTCTGACCAATCCTTCTTAATCTCTTTTGCTAGATCTCTGTCCAGGTCATGCGAAGTAATCACAGGTGTTCCCCAAGGCTCTGTGCTGGATGAGATCTCTTCTCTTCTCCTTCTATGCTATTTCCCTTGGTAATCTCTCATCAGTTCCCATGGAATCACTTATCTCTATGGAGATGATTCTCAGATCTGTTTATCCAGCCCTAACAACTCTCCTGAGATCCAGTCTCACATCTTCAACTGTCTACTGGACATCTGGAACTGAATGTGCTGTAGATATCTCAACATGTCCAAAATGGAATTCCTTATCTTCCCCTCCTCCAACCCTCCCTTTGTCCCCAGTTCCTAATTACTGTTTACTTTTTCACCATCCTCCTAGTCACCCAGGTTTGCAACATAGGTGTCATTCTAGACTTTTCACCATCATTCGCTCCCCCTCCATAACCAATAAATTGTTTTTTAAGTATATTTTTATTTATTTCATTTAATATTCCCCATTTGCATGTAAAAATATTTTAACAATCATTTCAATATTAATTTCCAAATTCTCTCCCTCTTTCCCACCCCTCCTTGCTTCTTGAGAAGGCAAGTAATGTGATAATGATTATATGTGTGAAGTCATGAAAAAAATATTTCTATATTAGACATCTTGCAAAAGAAAATGCAAGCAAAAGCAACCCAAGAAAAATTAAAAAAGTATACTTCAATCTGTATTCAGAATTCCCCAGTTCTTTTCTTTGGAGGTGGATAGCATTTTGACCAATTATTTGTTAAAACCTGTTGATTCTACCTTTGTAGTATCTCTTGTATACTCACTTTTCTCTCCTCTGACAGTGTCATCTCTCTCATCATCTCATGTCTGGACTATTGCAGTAACCTTCTGATTGGTCTTGTGACTCAAATATTTCCCTATTCTAGTCCATCTGCCTGTAATCCTTGCTACTAAAGGAGGCTGAGGGTGCTGGTGGATTGCTTGAGTTTAGGCATTCTGAGGTGCAGTGGGGCTAAAGCCCTGTTACTAAGTACCCCACAAATCTGTTGAGTCCCTGGGAACATGGGAGGTTGACAATAAGTGGCATAGGATTTCAAGGGAGGGAAGCTAGTTCTTTCCAATGAACAGAATGAATTTGAATTAGACCTTGAAAGATGGTTAGGGTTCAAATAGGTAGATAAGAAAATGAAAGGTATCCGTGAAAGTGTAAAGGTTGAGGAGGGTTGATAATGCGGGCAGTGAATAGACTAGTTAGGCTGGCTCTTACATGTAGGAAGCAGTGAGAAATGAAGCTGGAGTAAAAGCTGTAGAGGGTCTTGAATACCAGGATCCTCTCAGGAATGATGTGCCTGATCAATTTATAGTAGAATGCAAAGCCTAGTAGAGATTTGTTCTGATTCACTCACTGCCATCATGACAGACTGACATATATTTCCAGTATAGTTGCCTGGGTTAGGGCAGTAATTTCTAGCCTATCTAAGAGCTGAAACTTCATTTCTTTAGTGCTAATAATAGTCTAAATAAAAGAACTAACTATAGACTAATACAATTTAATACTGAATCTCCTTTCTACTGCCCATTGACTGTAGAGATTGTATGACTTTTTAAGATAGTAGGATTTCATGCTAGAAAGTAACTTTAAAGATTCTATAATATTAACATCTCATTTTATAAATGTTGAAACTTAAGCCTAGAGAGGTGAAGTGATTTGCCCAAGATCACACAGGTAAAAAATAGTAGAGCAGGACTTCCCCTGACTTCATATCCAGTACTTTCATTCCAAAGGTGAGTCAGTCCCTGGGCACCACCAGGTGGATTACAATGGTATATTCAGAGGTGTATTTACTTTCTTCAGAAGACCTGCCTGTAATAACAAGATGGCAATTCTGCAGTCCTTCTAAAATTTGGGATTTTTTTTTGAGGGGCATGGGGAAGGTATAATTTGTTTGAACAGCAAAAACCCAACCCCGAAGTATTGATTTGTATAAAGTTTAAAGTACCTTTGTAAAGTATATAATCTATGGCTCCATGGTTCCTGGCTGAGTTTCCCAGTGTGGCAGACCGTTGCTGATCAAGTACAAGAACAGGCTACTGGACAAATGGCCAGTGTCAGAGAAGCCTGAACTAATTTATAGTAAATGATTTTTAAAAATTATAGCTTACATTTATTTAGTGCGTTGTAGTTACAGAGGGCTTTAATGCCTTATCTCATCTAATCCTCATATCAATCTTATGAAGTAGGTAATGTATAAATTTATTTTCCTCATCTTAGAGATGAAGAAACTAAGTCTCTGAGGGATGAAATAATTGACCCCAGAGTCTCACATCTAACACAGGATTGAGACTGTTTCTTAACTTATGTGGGCCATAGTTTCCTCATCGGTGAAATGAGAAATCTTAGATGATCTCCTTCTAGTTCTAAATCTTATGAATTTATGGACTAGAATCCTGATTTCATGGTTCTAGGTCCAGTGCTGTTTCCATCTGCAACATGCTACCTTTTCCACGGATGTCATACAATTAAATTATCATCTCAGGGTAGCCTTTTTACTTTTCTTCCTGATATATATGTGTGTGTGTGTGTGTGTGTGTGTGTGTGTATTTGTGGTCAGTTATAAAGTCTAACCTTGATTGAGGGGTGGCAGCTATTAACATAACTACTGTCCAGGGAGTAGCAACTTCTTTCCCTTCCCCTCACCCCAAAAAACCAAACCAAAGCCAAAACCAAAATTACCAACTCACCCAACCCAATGGATCCCTGACATGGATAATTATTTTGGATTGCTGTAAAACCTTATTTCAGACTAATTGATAAGAAGCTAGTTTGAATTACAGAATGTTGCAGCATGATACAAAAGAATGATGATTGAGTCACCTGGATTCAAATTTTATCCTTGCAATTTGCTAGCTGTCAGAACTTGGGTAAAACCCTTATCTTATGTGGGCCTCTATTTCTTTTCTTGTAAAATGAAGGGATTGAATTAGATCTCTAAGATCCTTCTAAGAAGAAGTCTTTTGTGTTAGGAACATAATCATGATCAACATACAAATATTTCAATAAAAAAGAGAACAAAAAGATGGTAATGTAGGAACCTATGGACTTCTGTTATATGTGGGTTTTTAAAAAACGTGTCTATAAAATTTATATAGAAACAGCATGATATATAACTGATAGAAAACTGGTCTGCAAGCCAGGAAGGCAACTCTCAAAGATTATAAATTACAGTGAGAATATACATTGATGGAAGAAATTTACTAGTCCAAGAATTCCCTCTATCAGTGAGATCACAAGTTCTTTCCATTGGTATTAAATAGGGTGTTAACAAAATTGTTCTATTTGTGCTCCCTTAGAGGCAGGTAGATGGTGTAGTGGATTGATAGTTGGTCCTGCAGTCCCCATGACCTAAATTCAAATCTGGCCTCAGACACTTGCTAGCTGTTTGACCCAGGGCAAGTCACTTAACCCTGTTTACCTCAGTTTTCTCAACTGTAAAATGTAGACAACCTCTCATGGTTGTGAGGACCACATGATATAATAATTGTAAGAAGCACTTAGCATAGTTTCCAACACATAGTAGGCCCTATGTAAACATATATGCTTATTCCCTATGTCTTTTTTCTGTGTATTCAAAAAATGGCTTAATGTTGTTTTCTTTTTTCTTTTCTTTTTTTTTTTGCACTTCTACTAATTCACTCTACTAATTAACCACTCATCCCCCTGTAACAATTAAGTATAGTTAAGCAAAACAAATCAGCACATGTAGCTATTTGTAAAAATGGGCAGCTAGGTGGCACAGTAGGCAGAAATCAGGAAGACTCATCTTTCTGTGTTCAAATCTGGCCTGTCAGACACTTATTAACTGTGTGATCCTGGGCAAGTCACTTCACCCTGTTTACCTCAGTTCCTCATCTATAAATGAGCTGGAGAAGGAAATGGCAAGCAACTTCGGCATCTTTGCCAATAAAGTCCCCCATAGTTTTATTAGATTAATAGACTTTTAGAACTGCAAGGGACCTTTGTTTGATGTTGTTATTTTCAGTCATATCCTACTCTTCGTACCACATACTAGCTCTGCTTGAGGACTAATCATGCCATCGAGATTGTCCATGACTCCTGCTTTTTCAATTCTTTTTCCTCTGCTACCTCTGACTTTCCAGCCATTCCAGGGATCATTTATTTCTTCACCAGATAGGGGAGAGGAGGGGAAGAGGAGGAAGGGGAAAATAGAAAGCCAAAGAAGACAGTAACAGAAGATAGAATATCCATGTATCATTGTTTTTATAACTAAATAGAAATTGGGATTTTTGTCTTTGGATTTTATTCATCCATATTTTTTGTCCCTCCACCATTTTTAGTAATTAATAAGCAATTTAGAATCCATCTGTTTTGGTGGAAATGTACAAATTGTGACCTATGTGGTATCCAACGAATAGCAAGCTATCATGGATTGTATGAGTTTGGCGATGAAAATTCCCTCCCCAAAGTGTGCATATTACATGATAATAATAATTTTCCTGTAGATAAAGTTATAAGGTGTAACTGTAAACATTTAGTGTGTTAATGCTGGCCCTGAACAAGGATGCCAGAGGATTCATTAGCAGGTGTATATTTTATGTCACCCCTAAAGGGTAGAAAAGTAAGTGTCTTGAGCATAGAGACCATTTCTTTTTTGTCTTTGTCTCTCAGTTTCCTAGCCCAATGCCTTGCCACATAGCATATGTATATCACGAGGAGGCAGTGTGGTATGATGGAAAGAGTGTTGGATTTGGAATCAGAGAACCCGAGTTCAAATCCCAATTCTGCTACTATCCATGTGTTCTGGGGCAAAGTCACCATCTCTCAACATTTTAGTTTCCTCATCCACTAAATCTGTGATTTGGTGAGCTAATGTGATTAGTTAAGTGAAAAACAATAGAGATGTTTGATAAAGTAAAAAAAGAAAGAATATTGTAACTGCCCAAAGGCAGGTTTAAAAGATCTTGAAATTAAGGAGAAGCCTCTATTGGAATTGCTGTAGGTAGAAAAAAAGCCTCAGGCTAGAATAATGAAAGCACTAGGAAGAAGCTGAAAGCCATCAAGTTAGGGTTTGGGTCTTGAGGGGAGCAGTTCTAATCTAAAGCAAAGATGACTTTAGGGCCCCAAAACAACAACAACAACAACAGCAACAGCAACAACAGTAACAACAACAACACAACTAGGTACATGAGAGAAATAATGCTGGCTTTTACAGGCGTCTGAAAAGACTAACAACTGAGATAGTAGGATTGTGCCGATGGATTTGAGATGCTGAATGTTGTTGTTCAGTTGTATCCTACTCTCCATGACCCCATGGACTTCTTGTCCACGGGGTTTTCTTGGCAAAGATACTGGAGTGGTTTGCTATTTCCTTCTCCAAGTGTTCTCCCATTTTACTGAGGAACTGATACAAATAGGGATTAAATGACTTGCTCAGGGTCACACAGCTAGTAAGTGTCTGAGGCTGGGTTTAAACTCAAATCTTCCTGACTCCAAGCCCAGTGTTCTATCCACTACACATCAAGCTGCTCCCGGGTGTGAAATAGCAGTCTGTTAAGAAGAGCCTGATTGTTGGGCTAACTTTTGTCAAGGTTAGTCTGCCTTAATCAACATTATGATTGTCTACCTGTATTTAGTATAGCATTGTACCTTGACTCAGTTCATGATGCTTTCCGAATGACAAATACTGTGCAGGGAGCATTGTGTGGGAACAACCAAGTGATGTGAAGAATGAATAGCTCACAAAACCATGAGATAATGGAGACTGAACAGAAAAAGAAGGTAAGGTTAGATGAACTGAATGATGGCTGGAGAGGGACCTCCCTGGTACCTAGGCTTTAAGTTATGATAGGTTTATGAGTTTGCTTCAACTGCTGGAAAAACAAGCAAGTGATGAAAAACCACTTTTCCAACATCTACAGCACTTGTGTATTTTCCATGTTGTAAATGTTTCTTCATTTTTTCCACTTCTTTATGAATGTGATCACTTGCATTGGATTCCATCCAGAAAATACTAAGTCAGTGGGAGTCTAAAAATGACAGATGAACTGAGCTCCAGATACAGCTAGTCTTCTTAAAAGACATTTTCTCCTTCAGTAATTAAGAATATCGGATATATAGCACCCACATTATAGAGTGGTTTGAACTATCTGAGGCATATGCCTGGACATTATAATGAACCAAGAAAACAAAAGAATGAACCTAGGTGAGAAAATAGAAACATTTGTAGAAACACCTGATAAGTTGAAAACCTACTGTAAAAATTACAAAACAAGTTGTGTTATTTGTGCATTATTTGGTCTTTGAAAATTAACTATATAACCAAGAAGTATTGATTTCAGTGCTTTTTTTCAGTGTTAGAGATATTGTTAGAGATTATATGCTACTTAAAGATGGTGTATGGCATGATTTCAGTCCTTAAGGATCTTGAATATCTCAGGGAAATGAAATGCATCTGAAAGAGTTAAACGTAAGAATATCTGACTAAATATGAGTGAAATATACTATGAGTGGCTACAAGTGGTAAGAGAAAGGATCTCTCTGTGGAGGCTGAGGAGAGATGTGTGATGGAGCTGAGATTTGAATTAACCCCCTTGGAATGGCTTAGATAAGAAATGGAGAACAGGGAAGAGAATTAGAAGAGAATTAATTATATAAAGGACATATGAAGAAAGAAGCTACCTGCATCCAGAGAAAGAATATTTTTGTTTGTGTCTAATGGTGTCTAATCTGGTGTCTAATGTGTCTAATCTGGGGGGGGAGGAAAAAAAAGAAATTTACATCATAACTTTATTATATATTTAAAAGGAATAGCAAGTTGTACATAATAGATTTGCAGTTTCATGTGTGAACATCTTTTTTTATTATACTGTGTTATGGAAATGCTTGTTTTATTCCATAAATTAAAAACAAAATAAATTTTAAAAATAGAGATAAGTAAAAAAAAAGAGACAGAATGGAGCGGATGATGTTTTAAGTAGAGGAAGGTAAGGTAGCAATTTTTAAAAATTTATTATATAAGATTGTGATTTTAGGTCTGCTACTTCCCTTTGCTTTGCTCTCCGTTGCTCCCTGTAAAGTTAGGAGGCAATAAGGCACAGTGAGCTATGTACAAATCTTGGCTTTGGAGATTCTGTTGTACTCCCTTTCAGGTTTGGTGATGTCAGTGGTGAGGACAAGACAGGAGGAGTACATGAAAAGAATGTGTTTTTTCTCCCTTAGTAAGGTAGCTCTTTACTCTGACCACCTTAGCTACTTAACCTTAAAAGTGAAAGTAGGGGTGACGCTGGGGCAAAGGCAGGGGAGGAACTGGTGAGCTTGTTTGCCTGGTATTTCAGCCTCTGAAATGCTTTTGCCCTGGTAAGCTTTTTTTTTTTTTTTTGCTGGAGGGGTGGGGATAGCAGAGGGCAGGGCATCCTTGGCTGAGGGCTGAAGTATGTCAGCCAGAGCAGGTAGTATGCTCCCCAGCTCCAAGGGGAAAAATGAGTTACTTTTCCCCCTATCCTTTTTAACCTCTTAGAGGAGCTAGATGACTAGACAATGGTAGAAAATAGTAAGCATTGGGGGTAATAACTTGAGAAAATAAGTTACCTGTGTGAATACCTGAGAGCTTAAAATAATTAAAATAAACATCTATATGTCTGGAAACCCTGGTTAATCTTTTGAGAGAGTTTGTTCAAAAAAGCCATGAGGAACATTCTGGGTAGCAAATTCTGAGTTGCAGATGGAAAAGACAGTTGGCCCAAATGCTCATTTTAAACAATGAGCCTGTGAGGCCAGGAAATGGTGGAATCAGGGATTTGGCTTGAGAATTTTCTTTCTGTCTTGGTTTTAGTGCTTTCTTGAACTGTTTCAAATCCCTTTCCATTATTACTTTTTTCCCTCAGACATTTCAAGTGGAATTATTTAGTGAAATGAGATAATTACCTTTTGACACAACTGTCCTTACACAAAAGGTTTGGGAAAGGAGTAACAGGCTATTTGTAAACTGTTTACTGTGTTTCCAAAATAGCAATTTCTTGGAAGATTTTTTTTTTTATTAATATGTGGTTTTAAACTTGAAATATAAATCTCATTTACTTTGGCTGCTTTTCAGAACAAGTTTTAAAACTCTGTGGTCTGCATACATTTGAATCACACTTACTTCCTTTTAAATTAACAAATCTCCCTCCAGATGGTATGTAAATATTGTTGCTACTTATTAAGCTACAGATGTCACTGGATGGAAAGCTTGGGTAGCGAGGTTACCAACTCAAACCAAAACCCTGTTGACCGGAGAAAGCTCTTCTGGTTAGCTAAAGGGTGTCGGGTCTTCATCCTTTCCTGGTCAGCCATTGTAGCTGGAATAATTGAAGCCAGAGAACAATTCAGGGTAAATGAGGCCAAAATTAAACTGCCCAACCAAAGCAGCAGCTAGGTACCAGGGTTAGCTAAAAGGTTGGCATTGGAAATATGAAAATGAAGATATAAAGTAAGACACAGCAAATGGAATGTAAGAGCAGAGTCACATGGCCAAACCCAAGTTAGGAATGCTAGAGGTGAACCTGAAGGGATTGGAGAAAGTACTACTTCCCATGAAGTGTTGACTATCCACAGTATTGATTAACAGCTGAAGGAAAAGAGGAAAGGGGACTTATTATGCCTGGTTTCATCAGGAGAATTTTCACCTTTTTTCTAGACCTTGGTTTGCAAGTTAGTCTACATACTACTTAGCAGGCTCCCAACAAAGAGAAAAGAATTCCAGGGTCTTCTTAATGAACCTCAAGAGGTCTCTTGTATCAGAAAGACTTTCCAGCTGAAAGCAGAGTGAGATCAAACTAAAAATCATAGAATTCAACAAACTTTTTCCTAGTAAGAAAACAGTATTTCAGAAGAATTGATGAAACTGCAGATTCTTAGACCAAATGGTCTCGGATGTCTCTTCCAGCTCTAATTCCATGATCTTTAGTTTAGTAGGAGAGATTCAACAGAGAATGATAAAGAGATAATGGGGTGTGGGTGGTAGAGATCAGTTATAGCTGGGAGAATTAGGGAACCCTTCATGGGGAAATGGACTTAGAGCTGTGCCTCGAAGGAAGAGAAGGATTTGAATAGGTGAAGATGGCAGCCTTGTAACCAGAAGGGACAGTGAGAAGTCTGTTAGGTTAATTTACTGTCTTGAGGAAAACTTTATGTAACCAAATGGAAATCATATCAGCCAAGTGACTGTCCTCTTTTAAAGCGACATACATAAATCATACATAATGTACATATATCACCCTGACCATCAGCTTACTTAAGGCAAAAGTGAGCAATACATATCACATGTACTGAAGGGTGGTAGACTGAAGGGCAGTAGGCTATTCTGTGTTGTTCAGCACATCAGCCTCTGATTGTGGATTGGCCATTATTATTTGAGAGCTACTGCCATGCTTTTTCCTCATTTATCTAGCAGCCCATACCCTGGCTACTGCTGACTCTGATTTGAGTACCATGAAAAGCATGAGGATCAGTAGCATGGACTATGCCCCACCAATTTCCTTTCATCTCTTTCCACTTAACAATAATAGCTACATTTATATAGCACTGTGCTAAGTGCTTTACAAATATTCTCATATAATCCTCACAACAACTCTATGAGGTAGGTGCTGATATTATCCCCATTTTACAGATGAGGAAACTGAGACAGACAGAGGTTAAGTGACTTGCCCAAACACAAGAAACCATTAGTGTCTGAGGCAAGATTCAAATTTAGGTCTTCCAGACTCCAAGTCTAGCACTCTATCTGCTGATTGCAGTTACTGAGAGCAACTAATGGGGCAGCTAATGGTGGCACAGTGGATAGAGTGCTGGGTCTGGAGTCAGGAAGACTCATCTTCCTGAGTTCAAATCTGGCCTCAGCTTTTATTGGCTTTATGACCCTAGACAAGTCACTTAACCCTATTTGCCTTATATTCTTCATCTACAAAATGAGCTGCAGAAGAAAATGGCAAACTACTCCAATATCTTTGTGAAGAAAACCCTAAATGGGGTCACAAAGAATCAGACACAACTGAACAACAACAGAACAACTAATATAGTATTATTTACCTAAGAGGTGCTCAGTTAATATTTATTCATTGTGCCAATACCATATCTGATAGGCACTTTATCAATGCTAATTAATGTTATTGTTTAATAATGATGATGAATGATTTTGAGGGGCATAGGAGTCTTAACAAAGATGTTCTATTTACTAAGTTCCTACGTTTCTCTCCAAATGTAGTGGTGACTTTACCTTGAAAAAATGTCCACAGTTCTGTTTCAGATAACTGTTGGCCATTTGTTTCTTTCATATGGAAATTTACTGATTTTTCTTCTAACATCTGAAATTATTTTGGTGACTGAATGTTTTAGGAAGTATTTACAAAGGGAAGTGTGAGGATCACTAGGAACCACCATGGGTTCATTAAGTACAAATTATGCCAGATTAACAGCATTTCCTTTTTGACAGAGTTATTAGATCAGTAGAAGGCTTCAGACATAGTATATCTGAATTTTTGCAAAGCATTTTAGAAAATTTCTCAAAATATCTTTGTGGAAAGACGGAGAAAATTGGACTGGGTAGCCATATAGTTAGGTGGACTTTGAATGATCAGACATGAAAAGTAGTACAACCATGTCAAATGGTGAAGGGATCTCTAGTAGACAAAGCCATCACAATGAATTTTTCATTTGGCAAGAAGAGTGTCCTCAGTTTGGAGAGGGGTGGGGCAGAAATAGATTCTAGGTTACTGACCCAGGGAGGAAGGTAAGGTGGAAGAAGGAGCTTACCCTAGCAGGTCATCTGGTAGTCATTGTTGGGATTATCTCATCCCTACCTACCATGCATTTATGTATTGAGTCACCTGAACTTTTGCTTATTTATTATATGTTTGTGTGTAGGTATATATACATACATCATACATAATATACATATATTATTCTGTCATCTATCTATTTACCTACTTAATGTATGTATTGGGATAGGGGCTAGACTTGTGATTTCATTAGTATATGGAACTATAAGATGAGAGAACTCCTCTACTGGTGCAGGTTAGCACCTTTTCTGCCATTTATGGTCATGGAGAGTTGTCTGGGGGCACTGAGAGGTTAAATACCTTGACCAGGGTCACCCAGCTAGTATGTTTTATAGGTGGAGATTGAATTCAAGTCTTCCAGGCTCCAAGGACAGTTTTTTATGCATTACACCACACTGCCTCTCATGATTAGGGTATATGATATATGGGTATCTGTATACCTATATACATAGGGATATGGATATTTTACATAAAGAATTTAAAGAATTGATAGATGGATTTACATGTCCAGAATATAAACCAGTTCATTGGTTTTAAATAGCAAGCCAAGGTGACACTCATTATTATGACTTTCTGCTGATGATAGATTATGGAACACAACAAGGTCAAGAACATTAAAATTCAAACACAATCCTGTGAAAAGTGCAGTTCCATATGTCAATTTAATCATGCAACTGCGTTTTGCCAGCATAGCTGCTGACTCCATCTGTTTCAATTTAAGATTTGCTCCAATCATCCCTTCATAATTGGTTTAAAAAAAAACCCAAAACACCCTTTTTTCCTATAGGCAACACAGATGATAGTTTGTGGCTTGTTTTGGGGGAGGGTTGGGAGGGCAGAGGAGTAGGATGAATGGGTAAGACAGAAATTGTATTCTCAGCTCAATAGATATGGTGCAATGCTGATTTCTCTTTGGGAAACAATTTGCCATCTGACATCCATTTTGGTCTAAGGTAGGCAGTGCTGAAGAATGTTGTAGTTCCTCGTGACTTCCTAAGCAAGTCACCCTCTGGCTCTTCTATTCCACCAAAATGCAGCTGGTACAGGAAAGGTGTTTACTTTGTCATTCTGATCATGAGACACTAGCAGGTGTCACAGGAAATGAATCTTCTATCAGTGACAATTTGGCAGCAAAAAAGTGGAGGCAAGAACAAGTTGTACTATAGCTATTATGCAATTTTAAGGGATGATTATTGTTTTTCATGTGAGTGGTTGAAAATACTACATAACCAGTAAGGATCACTAAATAGGTCAGAGGAACCCAGGAGATCTTTCCTTTTTTTTCTGTGTAATTGAATGGTTATAAACAGTGTTTTGTCTTCCTGAACACTCTAAACAGCAAGACAGGATTACCAACAACTAGGTCCTGGCACGAAGCCAGTCCGCCAGCATCTAAGTGATACTTGCTACTAAGGCAACTCTACTGGGCTTTCCATATGTGAAGAATGGGTGACACCAGGACATCTAAACAGCTGCTTTTTGGCCATCAAAAATAGGACAGCTACACATGGGATGGGGGCAGGAGCAACACAACAAAGCATGAATTCAAATGATGGAGTGAAGCTTTGGATTGGTGGGGAAACCAGTAGATGGGCCAGCCTAAGGTGAAATCCCAAAATTGGGCAGTTCTTTCCAAATAAATATGTTGAGGAGAATGGGAATTTGAAGAAATTGAGTAGCAACAGCAAGGCTCTGTAAATGTAACTCATGAAATGGAATTTAACTTGTTCAGAGTTTATGCTAATTCAGACAGGAGCTATGCTATGTATGATCCTTGAATGAGGGGTTGCTGAGCAAATGAGTGGTGTAAGCAAGATTATAAAATGATTTTTTCCCACCTAAGTAGGTGATCTACTGTTTTCATACCTTTTAGAAATAATCATTTTATATACAAACTATATACAAACTACTGCTTTGTTTGAGGTGCTGGCTTGAAATTATTGGCACAGTGTATAGAATGCTGGGCCTAGAGTCAGGAAGGCCTGTGTTCGAATTTGGCCTTAGACACTTACCAGTGATGTGACCTTGGGCAAATCACTTAACCTGTTTGCTCCCCGTTTCCTCAACTATAAAATGGGGATAATAATAGTACCTACTTCCCAGGGTTGTTGTGAGGATCAAATGAGATAATATTTGTAAAGCACTTCACATAGTGCATTGGCACATAGTAGTTGCTATGTAAATGCTAGCAAGTATTATTAATTTAGTCCATCCATTAGACAATAATATTAGCATGGTTTGCATTCCTATGTGTACATGAAAGTAATAAAAGGATGTTTATTTGAAAATATTTTATAATTCAAATTTTAGCCTTCAGTAATTTGAGTACCTGCTGTGTCCTAGATCCTGTGTCAGACAGAAGGGACCCAAAGTCTAGAAAATGAGCCCCTTTTCCTTACGGAACTTTCAATTTAATTAAAGAGACAAGACGTTGACAGAAAAAGATAAATCACAAACCAATGTAGCCTGAGCCATAACTAGGAATTGTTTGTTCCTAAAGCAAGGGATATTGTGCCTTTGTGAAGAGGGAGCTTACCTAGAGTGTAGCTGCCAAGGGAAGGAAACATTCTCTAGAATACCGTGGAGTTTCTGTGATACCGAACAACTTTCTGCTTTCAGGAAGGTTAGAGGATGAGAGATGTAGCCTCAACTGCCAGGGTAGGAAGCAAATTTCAGGACAAGGTTGCTGACCCTGAGGGTAAGGCTGGGAAGAGAGGAATTCATGTGGCCACGGGGTGGGAAGAATCTTCCCAGGGTAGGATTCCTTCGTTGCCACCATCCCTGAAAGGATGATTAACTTAGAAGAACCCCTAAAATATGGGTGGAAGCTATTCTACTCAAACTAGTAGCATTCTCTAGAAGACCCACATATTGGCCTCTGCA
This sequence comes from Vombatus ursinus, assembly GCF_900497805.2. Classification (NCBI taxonomy): domain Eukaryota; kingdom Metazoa; phylum Chordata; class Mammalia; order Diprotodontia; family Vombatidae; genus Vombatus; species Vombatus ursinus. Next base: position 36,977,676 of record NW_020955033.1, read on the forward strand.
GATCTCTGGGGATGTTCTTCCAGTGTGATAGCATCAATTGTTATTCATACTCTCCATTCATTCATTAGGGGCAGCTAGGTGACCCAGTAGATAGAGTGTCATGCCTGGAGTCCAAAAGACTTGTGTTCAAATCCAGCCTCAGACACTTACTACCTATGTGATTCTGAGCAAGTCACTTAGTCTCTCTTTGCCTCAATTTCCTTATCTGTAAAACGGGGATAATAGTAGCACCTACTTCCCAGAGTTGTTGTGAGGATCAAATGATATAATAATTATAAAACACTTAGCACAGTTCCTGGCACATAGTAGGTAGTATGAATATTAGCTGTTATTATTATAGGCATTCCTGTGGGTTTGGTTCTAGACCACCACAATAAAGTACATATTGTAATAACATGAGTAACATGAATTTTTTAGTTTCCCAGTGCATATAAAAGTTATGTTCACACTGTACTGTAGGCTATTAATAGTATCATGTCTAAAAATGTACATACTTTAATTAAAAATACTTTATTGCTAAAAATTGCTGACCTTCATCAGAGCCTTCAGTGTTATGATCTTCTTGCTGGTAGAGGGTCTTGCCTCAGTGTTGATGGCTGATGACTGGTCAGGGTGGCAGTTGCTGAAGGTTGGGCAGTTCTTAAAATAAGACAACAATGAAGTTTGCCTCATCTTTTGATTCTTCCTTTCATTTGAATACTTAGAGGTCATTGTAGGGTTATTAATTGGCCTAATTTCAATATTGTTGAATTTCAGGGAATAGAGAGCCTGAGGAGAGAAAGAAAGAGGGAAGGAGGGAGGAAGTGGGGGGGGGGGGCAACAGCCAGTTAGTTGGTGGAGTAATGAGAACACACAAACATCATTTATTAAGTTTTCCATTTTACATGGCCATGGTTCATGGCACCCCAAAATAATTACAGTAGTAACATCAGAGATCACTGATCACAGATCATCGTAACACATATAATAATAATGAAGAAGTTTGAACTATTGGGAGGATTACCAAAATGTGACACAGAGACATGATATAAGCACATGCTGTTGGAAAAATGGCACTGATAGATTTGCTTGACGCAGGGTTGCCACAAACCTTCAATTTGTAGAAAACTCATTATCTGTGAAGCACAATGAAGTGAAATGCAATAAATGAGGCGTGCTTGTATTTCAGCAAACATTTATCAGATGCCTGTGATGTGAAATGCACTGACATATGTCCCACAGTAAATTTTTTTTTTTTAGGCAGTTGGGGTTAAGTGACTTGCCCAGGATTACATAGCTAGTAAGTGTCAAGTGTCTGGTCTGAGGCTAGATTTGAACTCAGGTCCTCCTGACTCCAGGGCTGGTGCTCTGTCTACTGCACCACCTAGCTGCCCCTGCTTATTTCTGTCATGTGGAAAAACTATAGATGATTTGAGGTGGACATGAAGCTTGGTGCTGCTGGGCTATCAGTTTACCACTATACACTACCTCCTCCTCTCTCCAGTTCTCAGTGGGACTTCTGTATGGAGGAAGATTTTACGGAACCGTGTAGAAAGCCTTGCTGAAATGTCCTACTATTATTTTTAATCTTCTTTGTTCAACTTGAAGTTTATTCTCCTTTGAGATTGTGTTTCAAATCTCTTTTACTTCTGTCTCTGCCTCATATAATCTGAGGGACAGAGACCATACTCCATATTTTTTTAATGGCAGCTGGGACTATGGGAATGATGGCTAAATTGGACAGGAGGGCTTTTTTCAGTTCACTGGTTAGTATGCTGAATAAGAGCCCCAGATTTCAGCCAGGACACAGAGTACAATATCTTTAGGCTTAGAAGTATTCTTTCTGTCATGCTCAGATTATCATACTGTGATTTCATCTTTCCTTTTAGTAATCTCCTTGAATTATTTTTCTTTTCCCTTGTGTATATCAGCTTGTGTAAACATTTTATTTCTTCTTACAAATACTTGGGAATATTCGTCACCTATATGCTTCTTCAGAATGTCAAAAGGAATTATATTTGATTCTGGAGGCAGTAGGGAGCCACCAGTGTTTATTGAGTAAGGTAGTGATATGTTCAGATATGTGAAAATCATTTGGCAGCTCCTCCATGCCTGGGATACTCTCCCTCATCTCTCTCTGGCTTCCTTAAAGCCTCAGCAAAAATTCCACTTACTGCAGGAGGCCTTTACAGCTTCCATAGCTACTATAACCTTCTCCTTTAAGGTTTCCTTGCAACTGCTCTGAATGTATCTTGTATGTACTCGTTTATATTCATTCATGTTATCTCCTCCCTTAGAATATAAGCTTCTTGAGGACAGGAACTATTTTTGTTTTTTCTTTGTATCTCTCATTGAAGGTCTTCAAGAAGAGGCTGGATGTCTCCTCATTGCTATGTCATAGTGTGGATTCCTTTCAGGTATAGCTTTAACTTTAGATTATTCCTGAGAGCCCTTTCTGCTTTAAATTCTTTGGTTTTGTGACTTTCACAAGGTCTCATAGTGAGTAAATATCACAGGCAAGAACCACATCTAGATCTTCTGAATCTAAGACCATTGATCCTGTTTTAGGGGAGATATTTTAGGATTGTCTTTTGGTGCTGTAAATCACATCTTGGAGGCTGCTACCTTTGTTTATGTGATGGTTGCCCTCGGGAACCATTGGGAACTTGGGCAATCATTATGGAAATGGGCAGCATTGCAAGGAGAGTGGTCAGCTCTATTCAAGTGTTCTCTGCTCAGATTGCTTAGACTTAATGCTTCTGGCTGATGAAAGACATTTTCTATAGCATCTCTCCAACACTTGCCTATCCCAGGTGATACTTTTGCCTATCTCAGGTATAACTTTACATTGATATCATTGGTACATTTCTGAGTAATTTGCATGCTAATGCCTAAAAACTTCTTATGTTCTTACTTCCTTTCAAGTTGGGTGATTTCAGATAGATGGTGCTTAATTTGCATTATTACCCCACACTATCATTACAGTAAATTTCTCATCATTCCCCTAATGCAAAATACTTCCTTTGTTTTTATAGGGTAGTTGGACAAGCAGAAGACTAATACTGTTATGAAGCAGCTTCCTTTAGATCACATTGTCCAAAGATTAACAAGAAAAGGTCAGAAAGTAGAGATTCTTATGAATTTCTCTGTTTTCTGACATGGGGTGAGGGAGAAACTTTCCAAAAGTCAGACCTCCCAAAGGAGAATGAATTGCCTTAGAAACTGGCAGATTCTTCCCACCATAGATTTACAAGCAAAAACTGAATGATTATTTTTTTTGTTTGTTTTTTCAGCCAAAGACAAGGTTTATTAGAACATCCATCATATTGGGCAGACTCTTAAGGAGTCTGAACATGGATAAGCAGTGGCTAGATTATAAGAATCTAAGCATCTTAATGGAGACAAGATGGACCTTATATACAGAAAGCCTGTGGGAGGGATCTAGGAGTGGCCAGTAAGGTGGGATAAACAGAACTCCTGGGACCTGGACCTTGTGGCCAAGGGAGAATGGAGCCTAGCTAGGATTAAGGGTGGGAAATGGCTGGGGGCCATAGGGAGGTAAGACAATGGAGGAGAGATTGGGTGTAGCCACAATGAAAGGCCACTTGATGGGATTATAGCCTCAGGCAAATGTCAGAGATTTGGCAGAGTAGGAAAGTCCAGGGTTTTTCCTTTCTGGGGCCCAGATCCCAACCCCAGCATTCCCCCCTCAAACAAATGGGACCCAAATTCTTTTGGTGTAAGGGGCGAAGGTCTTGGCTTCTGAAACTGCTTCCTGCTGGCAAGGGGCGTAGAGCTGTCCCTGCCCCAAGGGGGTCCCAAGAAGGAGGTGTTCTGGAACTGAGCACAGGCTGCATCGAAGGAACAATGGGAGACATTGACTGGTACTCGCTGTTTGCTACCAACTGTAGGTGAATGGGCTGTAGTCTGGAAGACACAAATCTGACAGAAAAGACTGCAGGGCCCAGATATAAAGCAGGGACTAGATTTAGGGTCCAACTTTGAGAGGATAAAACATCCTTGCTCTCTTTGGATTCAGTTTTCCAACCATGCAATTTCAAATCCACCTCATAGCCAGACTCAGGAATAGCCAGGTGGGTAACATTCCCTTTCAAAGGAACATAATGGGGAAACTGAGCCAGGAGGATCCCATCTTAGACTGAGGCTAAAAGTGTCTTCTCAGCTTTTCCTGATGCTGACTTCCCACCAGTATCACCTTCTCTGAGTAGCTTGTGGCATTTCTCTCAGATGGTGGATTATTGATGATCGATGGATTATGACCCATCAGACAACTCAAAATAAAATCCTATGAGCTTTTACCTCAAAAGCAAGTTTTACTAATCTCAGCTTAGGAAAACTTTTCCAGGATTTATATCTCAATCTTAAATTTATCTTAATGTAAAAAGCCAATCATTAGAGATTTCCATATATTTGTAAATTCTCAGCAAGCCATACATAACCCAAAGAAGCTTTTTGGGTAGTTTACACATTAAAACAATAACAACAATAGCTCAATTATTTTAGTGGTAACCAAATTATGAAAAGTTGTTTGACATAATTGACACAGAAAGTTCGCCAATTTGGAACTTGAAACAAACCCATTACCAATCAGGTGACTTCAGTTTTGTTAAATGCATTTCCAAATTACTTTTACACAGAGAAACAATTTCTCATCATTAACAGTTATAACTACAAATTTAAAAGAGCATGCTTACCCAAGTTTGGAGGCTAGCTTCATTACTTTGAGCAGGATGTGCTGAACTTGGATGATTCTTCCAGGCAAAGGTTGCCCTAGGGCCCAAGGCCATTGCAAGTGGGGCCCATGCTCTGGCTGCTGCCCCTCCCCCCCTTCCTTTCCCAGGAGGGGGAGGGCAAAATCAAAGGTGAGGGTTAAAGGGTGAAACTCTCTTCTCCTATGAGAGGGGTTAACAGATACCCTCTTGACTCAAGGGAAGGGAGTGGGAGAAAAGAGTGACCAGGGTTGTAAGCAGGAGTTCTAAACTCCTTAATGATCAATCACAAAACCTCCAGAATCTGCCAAGATATTTTTTGCTGTTCTAACTTTCACTGTAACTTCCATGAAGTAGGATTCAGAGGTCCAGAGGGAAGGGAGTAAGTAAGCCTCAGGGAACCAAAAAGCAGCTGCAGTTTTCCCAAATTCCCTAGCGCCGAGGGAATTCATACACTTTCAGATAGGGTATCCATCCTTGTCCTCTATGCTGCAGAAGGTGTACCCAGGTCCATGGCCTTGAACCAACCCAGTGGATCAAGAGCCTGATAGAATCAGGCTGAGTGCGAGACAGCCTTGTAACTGTCTGCCAGAAAAGCACCTCCAAGCCTTGGTGCTTGGAGAGCAACCCCAACTGCAGAGCAAGAAAGGGAGGGAGAGGAGGCTTACATCCCTTCCAGTCTTGGCTGGAGAAGAACTTGGGATTAGGCAGTTTCCCTGTACAGGTCACCAAAATGATGTGGTTTAGGGGTTCAGGGGTCCTAGGACCCCAACATCACCATACACGGGTCCTGCCGAAAGAAACGACCCAAGCCTTCTTTCAGCCAAAGACGAGGTTTATTAGAACATCCATCATATTGGGCAGACTCTTAAGGAGTCTGAACATGGGTAAACAGTGGCTAGATTTTAAGAACTTAAGCCCTGATTATTTGTTAAATGTATCATAATATGGATTTCTTTTTCCAGAGTGAGTTAGACTAGATGTCTATTGAAGTGCTTTCCAACTCTAAAATTCTGTGCATTTGTGAAATATTTAAGTTGTCTGGTGGTAGTTCTATCACTAAGAAAAAGGCTAAGAGATAGGTCTTTAAGTCAGAATCTTGGTAAGTAATATACATTGCAGTGTGACATTTTTTACTTAGTGGTTTTAGAATCATCTATAAATAATAAATATAGTGCAAAATATTTCACTTTTAGATTCTGAAACATGGCAGGTGATTTCTCAAATCATATATTCCTTCTGTAATAGACTGAATGCACTGAGAGAAGAAAGGAAGGGGTGGTCAAGAAAGAACAAGGATAAAAAACGTTCATCCACCTCAGTTTTGATAAAGTCCTCCTTCCTTAGGTCCACCTTGCCCATTCTCCATCTTAGGAGGATGATCCAAATAGTGTCCTTTCTTCCATTGCCCTTAGTAATTATAATAACACCTTACATTTGCATTGCATGGTAGGAATAGCCACATTGATGAGATCACATGTCCACTGTAATACTGCTTTGTTATATTTCTATGTAAATAGAATCAGAGCATCCTAAAGTTAGAAGGGGTCTCAGAGCAGTAATCCCCTCTTGAAACCTCCCATGATAGGGAACTCACTCTATGAGGAACCCATTCTATATTGGGCCAGCTTAAATTCTTAGAAAAAATTGTAAAGTTTCCTATAAAGATTTTCTTTCTACTGAATTCATTTATGCTTCCCGGGGAGAGTAGGTGAAAAGAAATGAAGAAACATTTATTAATTACCTATTACGTACCAGGCACTGTGCACTTTACAAATATTGTCTCATTTGATCCTTACAACAACGAGTAAAAACTTTCAGGTTTATTGCACATGTTGTAATATGGAATCTCCTGTATAATATTTGTGAAGTTGATTTTTATTTTACTTATTTATTTTTTGTGAGGCGATTGGGGTTAAGTGACTTGCCCAGAGTCACTAGGGAGTGTTATGTGTCTGAGGCTGGATTTGAACTCAGGTCCTCCTAACTCTGGGGCTGGTGCTGTATCTACTGCACCACCTAGCTGCCCCTGAAGTTAATTTTTTAAATCCAGATCTAGGGCTCTATATTTTATTCTTACTGAATTTCATCTAATTAGGCTACTCTTTCAATGGGTTAACTACCCCTCAGACCTTTATGTTAATTTTTTCTGTGTGAATAATGTTTTTATTTTTTGAAATTTTGAAATTTTTGTTTTTCTGAATTTGTTAAACACCCAACAAATATGATCATTTCCGTATAAAAGAAACACAAAGGTTACTCCTTGCTCCTTGGGGCATTTATACTGAGTTCACTGCAAAACCAGTCTGGATTTTAAGGAAGGGTTCCAATATCAGCCACATTCAATCCTTCACTTGTCTATGAGCACTGTTCCTGACTCACTGGGCTTCTTTTTCCACTACTTCATGTTAATTTTATAATCGTGTCATCTATGCCTTTATCCGGTTTGGCACATTTAAAGTTTTAGAGGGTACTTTTGAAACAATTTGTTTTCTCAAGTGTTTTAAGTGTTCTTCCTCCCCCTGAAACTTTGCTTACAATATCAGTTTTTACTTTATAAAGAACAGTAAACTTAAAGTCTACTTTTGTCCAGATTGTCATAAACTCTATAAATTGCTGTAAATTGCACTAATGTTACTGATGAGACTTGGAGTAAAGAAAACTTGGGTTTCACTTCTTCCTCTCACATTCCTCTACAAATCAGTTAACTTCTCCCAACCTCAATTTCCTCATAGAAAAAAATTAGTAATAGAATTTGTACTATCTACCTTACTGAATTGTGGGGAAATTGTGTTGTAAAGCACATGGAAATGTGAGCTATTTTTGGATCATAGAGCTGGATAAGGCCTAATTCATCATCTTGGTTCAAATTAGTTGTTTTTGTTTTTGTTTCTTTTTTGTTTTGTTTTTTACAAATGAGGAAACCAAAGCCCAGGGAGGTTCAGTGACTTGTCAAATGAGATAATATTTGTAAAATACTCAGCATGGTGCTTGGCACATAGTAGGCACTTAATAAATGCACCTTTGCCCCACTTCCTTTTGTCCAAAGCCACACAGACAGCAAAGAGTAGAACAGGGAATAATTCATTCAACCCAGGTTGTGTAACAACTGATTTAGTGTTCTTTCTGTTACACCAGTCGTGTCAAACTCAAATTCAAATGAGAGCCACTAATTGAGGATCCCAGTGGCAGCATATTGGCTTAGTTTTAAAAGGTTGTGTATCTATGTTCTTTTGTGTTTTCATTTATTTTGTCAAGTATTTCCCAATTACATTTTAATCTGGTTCCAGATGCGCTTAGGAGTACTGCAGGGTGTGTGTTTGACACTTCTGCATGATATCACGCTGACTTTCCATTTTGCAAGTGTGATCACACTGCCTTTTGTATCCCCAACTCACCATCGTAGCACAAAGCACCTTGCAGTATAGTAAGTGTTTCATAAAATTCAAGTGAATTAAAGTTTCCTCCTGGTTGAGTCTTCTTTCTTGTGTTTTTAATGCTGTGAAGAAGAAAGATCAATAGATTTGTGTTTCCTCTAGATGAGTGGGTCCATTTTAATTTTGGCCCAGGTGTGTACTCTGTCCTCTCACTGAACCTTGTACCTTAATGTTTTGATTTATTTCCACAGCATAAATCAATCAGGGTCTACCAGAAATCTAGTCTGGGGATGGTTTTACTGCTGCCATATATATTCTGTAATACTGTGTGAATGAAATGAAGAATAAAAATACTTTTTTTTGTTTATTTAACCTTAAACCCATTTTTTGCTTAAATATCCAGATTATTGAAGTTGAAATATTTTATTGAATTTTGTGAACTTGTTCTAGTTCTTCACTTGACTTTCCAACTATGTATGTGAAAATATATGTAGTCATATAATCTAAGAAGTAATGTTACTTTATGAATGCACTACAGTTTTATTATAGTTAAGACTCATATAATAACTAGGGTTTTATTAGAAAGAAAAATGATGATTCAGTGTTTCTATTGCATATCCCAATCACTTTAACATAGGTTAAAGTGTTCTTTTCACTGTAAATTAATATCATGTTTTTATATCTCTTAATTAGCTCAAAGTCTTATAATTTCCTAGATCTCCAACACAGGGATCAATCGACAAATGATAATGTAGGTAATGGGAAAGGGACCCTTTTTGGTACCCAAATGAATTAGAAGGCCTCAGGTTGTCGCTTCTCTCCCTCACCTATCCACATTGAGTCGGGAGGGAGATAAAAAGATCATGGCATGGCTGAGTGAGTGTGGGAAGTCTCTTTCCTTTCTCAGTTATTGGGCTCTGAGAAAAACTGCTTACTCAGCCCACATGCAACACCAGCTTTGTGAATCATTCCCTGATGCATTTCAAGTTTGGGAAACAGCAGAGGAGGCTTTGGCAGTGGCTCTGACAGCAGCAAATTTTGTTTTTCTTGTTCTGCAGATTTCCTCACTCTCCTTACTTGTGGTCACTTTAACTTTCCTGTCTCTTGCATCTCGAGTCTTTTTTGCCTAGCTATGTTTTAATGTTATCCCTGAGTTAGCATGCTACAGATTTGGTGGAATTAGGGTCTCCTATGGTGTCATTCAGAGCTCATGAGGAGTGTCAGCAGGCCCATTTCACTACTGAATTGAATTGCATTTCTCCCAGGTAATCAGAGGTCAGCTTCACTGTCTATTCTATTGCCTTAGGTTCATATCTTGGAATAAAGTTAAGTATCTAATACTGTTCCTTGTGTCTTGTTCACGAGCAACATCACATTGTCACTCTATGGGTTGCTATTTTCACTTTTTACTTCACCTTTTATAGAATTGTTGTTATTGTTTGTTTTTGGTTTGCTTTGTTTCCCATATAACAACATGTTTCAGGGCCATCTATCTATATGTAAAGGTCAAGTATTAGATTTAAATAACAGTCAAAGAGACTTAAATTAGATATACAGAGGAGCTTAATTTTATTGATATTTTAAAATGTTGGGTAACATTCATTTCCAAACACATTCTTCAACCATCCCTTAACCAGTGACTCAGCCCTAATAATAAAGAGTAAAAATAACTGAGGAAAGTAAAGCAGTTCAGTAAAACTAACCACATCATCAACTGAGTCTGGCAGAATATCCAGTGTTTCATACCCATAGTCCTCTATTCCTACAAAGAAGGGAACTAGGAACCTTTTCTTATCTCTTTTCCAGGGCCAAGCTTGGGCATTATAATTACATAGTATTCAATTTAGTTTTGTTATTGTTATTTTTTTCATTTATATTGTTGTAGACATTGTATATGTTGTTTTCCTGGTTCTGCTTACTTCATTCTGTATCAGTTCTTTCCATATTTCTGTCTTCCCATATTCTCTGAATTCTTTATATTAATTCTTTCTTATGGCCCAGTAATATTCCACTGTAAACATATATCACAATTTGTTTAACTGTTCGCCAGTTCATGGGCATCTACTTTTGTTTCCAGTTCTTTGATAAGATGAAGCTGTTTTTAATGTTTGGAAAACACTAGGAGCTTCTCTTAAAGTCCTTTTGAAATGTCTCACTGGTATTTTACATGAATGGAGGCAGGCAGTCTACCTCCCACATGCATCCCTCAAAAAACCCTCAGACTGATAATGATCAAGGAATCTAAAGAGAACTACAATGACTTCATCACTCCAGAACTGCACAGAAAGTCAGCTAGAAGCCCACATGCAATATGAAAAGGGTAAGAAAAAATGACAGAAAAATGACAGAAGCCAGAGACAACTATAGTCAGTAAGCCTCTCTATTTGGAGAGAGCAAGAGCAGAGAAGCTTGAGGTGACTGTGACCCTTAGAAAAACTGGGTGTAACAGGAAACAGTCTTGGTGTGGTAGCACTTAGACCAGGGCACTAGAGACTCAGGGATTCCAAAGTATCTAGAACTCTGTCCTGAGATACCATAGAGAACTCTTATGATACAGCTCTCTGGATACAGAGGGGCCTAGAACCTCCCAGTGCTATTAGCATAGATACATCCTGGGAGGTGGAAGTCTGCACAGGAGAAGGTAAGGGATTAAGCATTTATTAAGTGCTCACTATGTATCATGCACTGTGATAAGCACTTTACAAATGAAATAATAATCTTGTTTGATCCTCACAATAATCCTGGGAGTAGGTGATATTATTATCCCCATTTTACAGTTGAGAAAATGGGTAGCCAAAGGTTAAGTGACTTGACCAGATTTACACAGCTAGTGTCTGAGGATAGATTTTAACTCAGTTCTTCCTGATTCCCAGCACTCTATCCATCGAGCCACCTAACTGCCTCAAATTTTCTGCCACAGAAACTTAGGTAAGCTAAGTTGAGACCAAGTAGGGCCAACCATTTTCCTTTTCCCCCAGTGTACAACAAAGGCATAAGCCTGAGCCAACCTCAAAGCCTCAATTCAGGTGAGATTGAAGATATGAGTAAATAAAAGAAGATATTGACTGCTGTAAAGACTTATCTAAAGATCTCCAAATATTCAACCTAGAAGAAGATACTGATGTCATAACAACTTCAGAGACTCAAAGGAAAAAGTGGATTTTGCACAAGGACTACATGAGTATCTGGAAGAAATTTTGCAAAAGATTAAAAAAGTAAAATAAAAGCTCTAAAGAAAAGAATTAAAAGAAGAACAAACAGACAGCGGCAAAACTTAATCCAAGTTATAAATTCTCTGAAAACTAAAATAGACTAAACGGAAATCAGTGATTCCATGAGACAAGAAATATTAGAACAAAATCAAAATATTGGAAAAAATAGAAGAAAATATAAAGTATCTCTAAGGTCTCAGTTCTATATCTTGGATATGATGATCTAGCAACAAAAACAATCCTGAAAACAGGTCAAGGAGAGATAACTTAAGAACCATTGAACTTCCTGTAAATCACAATGTACAAAAAAACTTTGATGTTTTATTTCAAGAAATCGTAAATGAAAGTTGCCCAGATCTATTAGAGCTAGGGGGCAAAGTAAAAATATAAAGAATTCACCAGTTACCTTCTGAAAAAAATTCCATAAAGGAAAAGTCTTGGGAATGTCATATTCCAAATTCAGAGCATCTTGACCAAAAAAAAAAAAAAAAGACATTGGAAGTAACCAGAGTTGAGTTGCCATGGAATCACAATCAAGATTGCACAAAATGTGGCAGATTCCATTACAAATGGGAGATCTTAAAATGCAATATTCCAAAAGAACAAAAGATATAGACATATATGAATTACCCTGTCAAACTGAGTACAATCCTACAGCGAAAAAACAAATGTATCAGGGGTGTATGAGTAGGGGTGCAGCTAGGTGGCACAGTGGATAGAACACTGGCCCTGGAGTCAGGAGGACCTGAGTTCAAATCCGGTTTCAGACCAGACACTTGACACTTACTTGCTGTGTGCCCCTGAGCAAATCACTTAACCCCAATTGCCTCACTAAAAAAAAACAAAAACAAAAACAAAAACCAAATGTATCTTTAATGGAGTAGAGACTTCCAGGAATACCTAATGAAAAGACCTAATGAAAAGACCTAATGAAAAGTATATACAGTGGAGCTTATTTCACAGGCTTGTGGAAAGAAGCTTGCATTATTTGTTACTGCCTTCACTGTACCAACCTGCGTAGATTCTTTGAAATGAAAACACAAGAGTCAAGAGAAACCTAGAAAGATCACTTTATTTGGACAATTTAACGGGGCTGTATAATGTGGCAGTACTAATATTCTCACTGGGGAGAAGAAACAAGTAACTCTTAAGAATCTTAATGTCTTCAAAAGATATTGAAGTAATTAAATAGGACAAACAAATTATCTGGGGGTGAGAGTGGTGAACAAGTTCTATTCTTATGTTTTTAAGAGATGAAAGAAAATGGAGGATAAAAGAAATACATTAGTACATCAAAGAGGAAGAATAGGGTGGAACTTATTATTTTTCATAATTGGCATGCTCAAAAAGAGATGTATACAAATATGGAAGTAGGAATGGGGAGTGGGTATCAGATGAACCTTACAAGGAGGGTTGAATACAGACATCAAACTCAACAGGACAGCAGGAAGGGATGGTAGCATGGGTGGGTCATAATAAGACTGAGGAGGTAATGTTATTTTAGACTGTAATTTAAAACCAAGTTACTCTATCGATTCTTAAATTGCTATATAAAACATCTACATATGTGTTTATATGTATATATACACTTATATATCATATTTACATTACACAGGAGAGCATTGTGTGGTAAATAGAAAACATCCTCAGTGTTAGAAGACCTCAGTTCAAGACCTGACTTTGCCACATACTGGTTATGTGACCCTGGGTAAGTCACTCAGTGCCACAGGAAACTCTCTGTTGCATAGCAGATACCAATGGGTATGTAGAAAAAGCTGCTCACCAGGCACTCCTTACACCCATGAAATTATAGGTCTAGTTAAAAATTAGGAGCTCAGAGCATGTTACGTGCATTATCATGTTCATCTTCACAGGCTGTTTTTCTCTGTTGCCAAACAATCAAGTAAAATCTTTGACTGTTAGATAAAATCAGTCAAAGTATTTGTCCAGTTCCATACCCTGCATTCTTTTCCCAGATCACACAGAAAATAGAATGAGGTCCATATAGAAAAGTAGGGAGGAATGTCTGGTCAGCATTTTTTCTTACTAAATCATTTTCTTAATTTATCTTAGCAAAAACAATTTTGTGGCTTTGGCTGGCAAACCAACACATTCAGACAGAATAACGTAAGCTATTACTGTCCCACAGTCCCAGGGTATAGTGTCAAGATGCTAGCTATTCCATGAATTTCAAAGCTCATTAACAACTTTACCACATATTTTAGAAAGATTGTATTTTAATTAAAACAGTTGTATGTTTGGAATTTGTGTTCTGGTCATTGTGAAAAAAGGGCAAAATAAGAGACAATAGAGATTTTGTAGAGACTTGCTGCTACTGGAAAATAGATCTGACTGGCCTAGGACTGGAATGACTTGACTGGGATGTCAAGTAGTTCTCCAGGAAACAGCGAGTGGAGCAGTGGATAGAGCACCAGGCCTGGAGTCAGGAAGATGTGGGTTCAAATCCAGCCTTTGACGCTAGCAGTGTGACCCTGGGCATGTCACTTAACTTCTTTTTGCCTGAGTTTTCTCATCTACAAAATGGAAATAATAACAGTATTTACCTCTCAGTGTTGTTCTGAGAATCAAATAAGTTAATAATTATAAAGCTCTTTTTACTATGTGCCTGGCGTATGGTAAGTGCAATGTAAATGTTAGCTATTATTGTTATTATTACTTAACCTCTTGCTATATAAAGTTTCCTCATTTGTAAAATGGAAATGATAGTAGTACCTACCTCAGGATTGTTGTCAGGATAAAATGAGACACTACTTGTAAAGCCTTTTGCAAACCATAAGACAGTATATAAGTGCTAGTTATTATTGTTATTGTTATTATTTCAATTATTATTATTATCATTATTATTCCAGTCCTGCTCCAAAGATTTTTCCTTTGGTCAGCAGTGTGACAGGATACTGCTGATGCTACTTTCACATTCTGGTTGACCTTGATGTTCCTGGCCTTTTACCTGTATGTTTTGCTATTGATTGATTTAATAGAAAATTGTTCTTATGCAGAAGCATCTTGCCTTGTGATGCAAATTCTGGTTTGGCAACTATAGGGACTCCAAGAATATCTTTGCTAAATATACTTTAATGTACTTCAGCCTCCTTTTCCATTTTTTTTGTCCAAACAGCTGCACAAAAAGACTCAGAGAATCTCAGAGTATATACAGTGGAGCTTATTTCACAGGCTTGCGGAAAGAAGCTTGTATTATTTGTTACTGCCTTCGCTGTACCAACCTGTACTCATTCATGGGCAGCTAGGTGGTACAGTAGATAGAGTACTGGCCCTAGAGTCAGGAAGGCTCAGTTGAATTTAAATGTGATCTCAGATATTTACTATCTATGTGACCCTGGACAAGTCACTTAACCCAGTTTGCCTTGGTTTCTTATGTGTAAAATGAACTGGAGAAGGAAACGGCAAACCACTCCAGTATCTTTGCCAAGAAAACACCAAATGGGTTCATGAGTAGTGGGGCATGATTGAAACAGCTGAACAACAGCAACTCATGTTTTATCATCCACTCTGGAAATTCCCTCCAACAAAGCAATTTTGGAAATACCACTTGCACAGTTTCTGATGGGAGCCATATTTATGAGTTGGAAACGAATGCATGGAATTGGCATTGAAGGTCATTGGGAGAGAAGTGTGATATAGTAGAAAACCTTCTAGTGTTCAAGTCTGAAAGACCTGGATTTGGATTCTATAGCCAACAGTGGCTATTGGTTAAGGGCAAATCATTTAATACAGTGTCCTTCATCTCTTCTTCTTCTTTTTTTTTTTTTTGCTAGGCAATTGGGGTCAAGTGACTTGCCTACGGTCACACAGGTAGGAAGTGTCAAGATCCGAACTCAGGTCCTCCTGACTCCAGGGCCAGTGCTTTATCCACTCCGCCACCCAGCTGCCCCCAAATATTAATATATGTATATATATATATATATATACGTACGTACATACATATTGGCAAGGCAGTTGGGATTAAGTGATTTACCCAGAGTCACACAGCTAGTGAGTACCAAGTGATCAAGGGTCTGAGGCTGGATTTGAACTCAGGTTCTCCTGACTCCAGAGCCGGTGCTCTATCCACAGTGCCACATAGCTGCTCTAGTCCTTCACCTCTTGAAATTCAATCTCCTCATCTGTAAAATGGAGATAATCAATAATAACTGTAGTACCTACCTTGTGGGGTTTTGTGAAGCTCAAATCAAATAATATATGTAAAGTGCTTTGTACTCTTTAAAGTGATTTGAAATGTCAACAATTCTTTTTTTTTTGATGTTATATAAAGGAAAGACTTTTCTTTTTTTTATTTTTCCCTCTTAATAGTATTTTTCCAATTACATGTAAAGATAGTTGTCAACATTCACTTTTATAAGATTTTGAGTTCCAAATTTTTTCTCCCTCCATCCCTCCCTCTCCTCACCCCTCCCCAAGATGGCAAGCAATCTGATATAGGTTGTACATGTACAATCACATTAAACATATTTCCACATTAGTCATGTTGTGAAAGAAAAAGCAACACAAAAGAAAAAAAACTTTGAGAAGGAAAAAACAAAAAAAAGTGAAAATAGTATGCTTTGATCTGCATTCAGACTCCATAGTTCTCTCCCTGGATGTGGATAGCATTTTCCATCACGAGTCTTTTGGAATTGTCTTAGATCATTGAATTGCTGAGAAGAGCTAAGTCTATCATAGTTGATCTTTGCATGATGTTGCTGTTACTGTGAACAATGTTTTTTCCTGATTCTGCTCACTTCACTCAGCATCAGTTCATGTAAGTCTTTCCAGTTTTTTTTTCTGAAATCTGCCTCCCCATCATTTTTTTAAAAAAATTTAAAATGTGTCATTTTTATTAATTAATTAATTTTTAGTTTTTAACATTCAGTTCTGTAAGATTTTGAGTTCCAAATTTTCTGCCCTTCTCTCTCCTCCCCACCCCACCCCAAGATGGAAAGCAATCTGATATTGGCTCTACATAGACATTCATATTTAAACATATTTTCACATTAGTCATGTTGTAAAGAAGAATTAGAACCAGTAGGAGGAACCACAATAAAGAAGAAACAAAAACAAAAAAAAAGTGAGAGAGAGCAAGTAGTATGTTTTGATCTGCATTCAGACTCCATAGTTCCTTTTCTGGATGTGGATAGCATTTTCCATCCTGAGTCTTTTGGAGTTGGGAAGAATTTATGACCAAACAAGAGATAGAGAACATTATGAAATGCAAAATGGATAATTTTGATTACATCAAATGAAAAAGACTAAGTAGTAGATCTGACAGGTAAACTATTCCTTGCTCTCCTAATTTGCTTTTGGTATCACCTTTTATGCCTAAATCATGTAGCCAGTTTGACCTTATTTTGATATGTGGTGTAAGATGGTCTATACCTAGTTTCTGCCAAGCTATTTTCCAGTTTTCCTGGCAGTTTTTGTCAAATAATGAGTTCTTATCCCAGAAGCTAGAGTCTTTATCAAACAATAGATTACCATAGTCATTGACTACTGTGTCTTACATACCTAACCTATTCCACTGGTCCACCACTCTATTTCTTAGACACTATCACATAGTTTTCATGATTGCTACTTTATAATATAGTTTTAGATCTGGTGCAACTAAGCCACCTTCTTTTGCATTTTTTTCATTAATTCCCTTAATATTCTTGACCTTAACTATTCTTATTATAGGTCAAAGTAATGGAAGAGCTCAACTTCATGTTAGTGAAAAGTGGTGGATGAACAAACAGTTGAGTTGTGTTTCTTAATGAAGGTGGATGTGGGTTACACATTTAGAGAAATTCTGTGTCATCTTCCTTGTGTTCCAAGTTTGTATAAACCACTAAGTGAAGAAACATGTTTCCTTTCTATGCAACTGACTAAATGATTGTCTGCAAACTTCTGCAACCCCAAAGCCTACTTTCTGCTTCTGGGGAACAGAGTATTGCTCCCCAGAGTCAAAGTACAATTAAGGGAAAGGATCCAAATTGAAAGCAGAAGGATGATTTCACTCATGGAACAAATTATAGTGTAGATTAAAAAACATACAAAATCCATGTGTTTAATAGAGAGCAAATCAGTTGTATTTTTTAGAGGTTAGAGTGTAACACAGAAGACATCTTCAGAAAACTTGAGCATGAACGGAATCAATGTGGGCACTAATTTCTGTTGCTTTTTTAAAAAGTGAATTTATGGGCTCTGACTTACATTGATCTTAGCCCATTGTGTAGATTAAATACACTTGAGTATCCCCTTGTTTTTGCCCTAGTCAGGCAGACTGTCCAAGTCTGGGGAGGTTCTTGACAGAAAAGGACCATGGCTTTTTTTTTTTTGTCCTTGTTTTTCTGTCTACTTTCCTAGTGAGAAGGGAAGCTGACCTTTATGTGTGAATATTGTGTTTTGTTCTGAGAATCCAGAAAATGGCAACTGTGATGGTGTAGACTGATTGAGGGAATGAGGGCTATTTAGTCTGTAGAAGAGGAGACTTGAGGTAGAAGGTGCAGTGGGGAGGACATGATAGCAGTTTTCCAAGTATCTTAAAGAAAGCCATGAGCAATAGACTGAAAGTTACAAAGAGGCAAATTTAGGCTTGATGGCAGGAAAAATTTCCTAACAATTAGGGCTCTCCCAAAATGGAATAGGCTGCTTTGGGGGTTAGTGAATTCCTCTTGATTGGAGAGCTTTAAGTAGAAGCCAGGATGACTGCTTGTCAGCTATGTTGTACCAGGTATTAATTTTCTAAGTATAGATTGAACTAGATGGCTGCTGAAGTCTGTTCTAGCTCTAAAATTCTGTAATTTTAAATTACAGATAACTTTTCTAACAGTATCAGCGTGGCATATTATATTTTTTATGAATGTGGCTATTTCCTTCTTACAATCCAGATTCCAACCCATCCATGCCTCTCCATCCTATGTGACTTTTAATTTTTTACAATTTATTTTTTATGATCAAAATAGTATTTTGTTTCAATTACATGTAAAGACAATTCTAAACATTCATTTAAAATTTTTTGAGTTCCAAATTTTCTTCCTCTCTTCCTTCCCTCTCCCCTCCCTAATAGGGCTATATGTGTATATCTATATCTATATCTATATATATATATATAATCTATGTGTGTGTATATACATGCATATATGTATATATATACATATTCTTGATACATGTATACACATACACACACACAATCATGTAAAACATATTTCCCCTATGTGACTTTTACACACATCTTGAGAAATGTATTCAGAAACTTTCTCATAAGTTCACCAAAGGTGTACCCAAAATCCTGAAGACTTTCACTTTTTCTTGCTGGTTTTAGGATGACCATTGAGCATACAGGCCAGTCTACATCATCCCTTATTCTCCTCAGGTGATCATTCTATCCCTTTTGAACACACTTTTAAAAAATGACAGCTTTTGTTCTGGTTTTTCTCCATAGTTCTTTATTTATTTTGGTTGCAGCCTGCTCCTACCTGCCATGGACCTTTCCATGGCCCTCTGAGTGATACTCATGGTTAATCATTAAGAGACTGTAGTGTTCCATGACACATAGCCAGCCATACAATAATGCCAGTTTAATATTGCTATTAAAAGGATGGTCCTTTGTTTTAGGGAAGAGTTTGAGATAATTGAAGGAGCTTTTAATTTCTCAAAGGTAATCTAGCTCTTCTCCATCTAAAGGCAGGTTGGTGGTATAGTGGATAGAGTGCTGGGCCTGGAGTCAGTAAGACCTGAGTTCAAATACAGCTTCAGACATTTACTATCTGTATGGTCCTGAGCAAGTCACTTAACCTCTGTCAGCCTGAGTTTCTTCATCTGTAAAATATAAATAATAGCACCTGCCTCCCAGACTTTGAAGATCAAATGAGAAAATATTTGTAAAGTACTTCGCACACTGCCTGACACATAATAAATATTTAGTAAATGCTTGTTTTCTTCTCCCTTTGTTAATTCTAGGATCAATTTCTTGTTCATTTACAATGTCTTTTTTGATTCAGCACAGCAAAATGTCCCCTTAACTCTCTTTTCCCTCAAGTTGTCTGACATGCATATACCAAAAGAAGTTGAGTGACTTGTCCAGAGTCATATATCTAGTAATTGTCTGAGGCCAGATTTGAACTCAGGTTTTCTGACTCCAGGACCCTGCACCACAAGTGAATGAAGAAAGTCTACTATCCAACTTATGTCATGCTGTTAGAATGGTGTAAATGTTTTGGACAGATACTGCTTTTAAAGAAGAGTATTCTATTCTCTATATTTTGGGCACAGGCCTTACAGGAATAATTTTATTAGTTAAATTATTCCAATTCTAAGCATCTTTGCCTGGAGAGAAATCCATCATATCATTGAAAATCTCTTGTCCCAGTCATTCCCCATCACAATTTGTATTATTCCCAAAGATAGCATTCCACAGTAAGATATAACATAGTTACAGAGTTCAGACAAAAGCTTAGTTAAGATTTTAATTCATTGAATAGATAGTCGCCTGACTTTGAGCCTACACTCAGGAATAATTTTCCTAAAAGCATTGAATCCTTCTTTAGCCACTCTTGCCAAGGATTCTTATTTCAGTTTGGTCAAAGGTGATTTCAAGAGATACTTCTATTAAGCAAATTAATTAGTCTGATCATTGCTGTGATCACTTCAGGAGATCTCCTTGGACTGGACAGGCCTTCATCAAGAATGATGATTAAAGATGTCATTGAAGGACTTCGTTTGGGAATTGATAGTTAAAGAATGCTTGGTTAAGGTTTCTCATTACTTAAGTGTTTTCCTAATATTATTTTGTAATGGGCAGCCTAAAGAAGAAATCCTTTCACATTCCAAATGGCATAGCATATTTACTTTAAATCAAAGGTTCTTAATTGGGGATCCATAAGATTTTTTTTAACATTTTGAAAACTTTCAGTATAATTGGTTTTCTTAAAATCATGATTCTGAGAATGGGTCTTTATTCTTGATCAGACTGCCAAAGTTGTATCACTAGACACACACAAAAAAAGATTAAGAACTCCTGCACTAATTAGTCCTTCTCTTTGGGCAGTTGCTAATAGGTAGAGTGTAGCTGTCCTATTGGTTGGAGGGGAAAAGCAGATAATTTTCTTCCATTTTTTTTTTTTACAGAAATAAACTTGTTACTAAAGAAACATTCTTTCATTTGTATTTTTGATACAGCAAATGTGGTTTCACACTGTTGATAGAAGATAGATTTATGCTAATACTAGAAGTCTACTTGTTGAAGAGAAAGTGCTGTGGAATAAAAATAGCCAGCATTAGTTTGCATAAAATCATATATTTTCATGATCACTAATTTAATAGTGAAATATGGAAGCATCCAACTTTGTTTTAAGGAATAGAAACCTTCTCCCTCTTCCTACTTCTTTTATCCTCTCTTCACCTCAGCTCTTGTCTTTTTTCTATAGGTAACCCTCTTATGTCTCTGGGCTTGGGATGGTTTTCTCCTAGGACTCTGACCTTGAGTACTGAATTTGAGACTATATTAGGGATGAGGAAAGTATACTGTCTTGTCAAGCCAACAAGCATTTATTAAGCACCTTTTATGTGCCAGGCGCTATGCTGAACACTGGAGTTACAAAGAAACGCCTCACATCCCCCAAAACCAAAAACCTAAACTCCAAAACAGTTCCTGCTCTCAAGAAGCTCGCAGTCTAATGGCAGAGACAAAATGTAAACAGCTTTGTATAAATTAACAAGATAGATAAATTGGAAATACTGGAAGACAGAAGAAAGGTTCCACCATTGGTTCCAGGGGGTTGTAGGGCATGGATAGCAAGTAATTGGCCTAAAAGTCTCCTCTGAGTTTTAGTTTTACTTTAGCACTTGCCAACTCTTTGACTTGGGGCAATTATTATAATGTCTCTGAGCCTAAATGTCCACAGCCCTAAAATGGTGATAATACCTGTTCTGGGTACTTCACTGGGTTCTTTTGAAGATTAGATGAGACAATATATGTTGAAGGGACATTGATGTAAATTGAAAGTAAAGAATTATATTCCTTTGTTCAATTTCTTCTGAGGTAAAATGATGGTGATACTCTCACACAATCTTACCATGATCAATCTGTTTTTTGGAAGCAGGCCAAATGGAAAGATTTCACTGTGATTCTTTTTTACAAGGTAAAGAAAAAGATTAGTTAAAACAGAACTACAATTTGTGGCAGTTTGTATTGACTTACTGTGTACATGTCATTTCTATCTATAGAATTTATGTTCCTTAAGGGTAGTAACTCTTTTACCTTTGTGCCCCTAAGGCATGGCCCTGTACATAGTGAGCACTTAATAAATCTTTGTTGAGTGGCTGAATAAGTGACATTTGATCAGAAAAATTAATTTGGAAATCTAACATTGGTTGGGTATGACTGTAGTTCAAGGAAGCATTTAGATAATCTTTATCTTTTATCATTGGAGAAACAAATAAATCACAAATCAAACAATTACTTTATTGAATTTACCCTTAGCTATAAAATAAAATTGTCCACAGGCACTTCTTGTAGTGTTGTTCATGTGGCACATACAATTTCTAGAAGCATGGAAGATAGTATTCTTTTTTTTGGGCAACCCTAACTAAAATGCTTAGGAACTTCCTATTAGAAATTAGTAGATTAACATGTTAGTCAAGATGGTGTTCAGTGCTCATTCTGTACCCTTTGTCTCTTTGAAGAGATTGTTTTATTTGCTTGTATTATTTCTAGCATCACAAAATCATCATAGAAATAGTACATGCCCTATTCTATGATAATGATGACTCAGAAATAAGAAATCCTGTAGAGGAGATAGCAACATAGTAGATGTGCCCTGGTGGGTCTCAACTTCCTTTTCTTGAGTTTTTCAATTTTCCGCAAAGTGTGTTTATCTTTTTTTAAAAACAATTTTCTTGATGTCATTTGTATATTACATTAGTTATTTCCCAATGTATTCCCTCTCCACCATGAGCAAAGCCAAGTGATACAGCAAATATCTAACAGACATCCAACATAATCCCTGCTCCCTCCCCATCTCCTACTATTTTACCAAGAAGGGGAAATATGTGTTTTTGCATCTGTTCTCAGGGATCAGATCTGGTCATTGAAATTAAACTTAATCAAACTGCTTTTTAACATTATTTTTATTTGCATTATTGTAGTCATATGTATTGTTCTGGTTCTGCGTTATGTAAATACAAATCTTCCCATATTTCTCTGAATTTCTCAATTTTGTTGTTTTCTAGTGCATTTTTGAACAGTAATATTCCAGTGTCAGCTTCATTGACTTGTTCCAGTCACTGCATATGCCAAGGCTACTTATCTAATTGATCTTGACCTTGATTAGCAAGAACTTCTTGTTTTGATGTAATCTTTTAAGTAAGAGTTTGCTTATTTTTTATGACATGTTTGTTTACTAATTAACATTTAGAATGTGGCAGTGTGTCACAGTGGAATTGTCACTGGCTCTGATATTAGAGAACATGGATTCAAATATTGCCTTTGATACTGCTTACTTGGATAAGTTATTTAATATTCCTGGTCTTCAGTTTCCTCATTTGTAAAATAAAAGGATTGGACTAGATAACTGCTGAAATTCTTTCCAACTTTAGATCTATGATCCTAAGTGTCAAGGGAATATCTAAAAAAGACCTCACTCCACCCTCTTTTGATCTTCTGCTTACCTTAGGTGGGAACAGATGAGGATGCTCTCTGAGAATAGCAAAGTCTATTTCTGTGAATTGAATGCTTACTTTCCATTGAGCTAATGATTGGGAGAGGGATACCAGAATCTTTGGCCAGATCTGCATTTCTCAACTCTCCTCCACTTCTTTCTCTCTCTTTTCCTTGAGCTATCATAGTTTTTTGCATGTTTGCTCAGGTAGAGTAAAGATTTTATAATGAATCATCTTAATTTTTGCTCTGGAAACCCTTAGGGGTGGTGATCAGCAGTTGTTATGATGGTTACCATACCATTCTCACCAACATCTGCTCAGAGCTTCTTTCTGAATCTGTTTTTGTACTTACAAAGTACTGCTGTCTTTGTTCTTGTTTAAAAAAATTAGTCATAGTCAGTGCTGATCTGTCTTTTAATAAGTTAATCCTTGTCAGAAAATTGAGGTCAGTAGAATGTCCCTTGTGTCCTATGTTCTTCCTGACTCAAACGACGGGGTCAATTCCTGAACCTTCCACATTCAAGGAAACACTTTGAGAAGCTAGATGGGGGCTGTGTAGCCCCGATGGTTTTCCCACTAAAGGTTCCTGTGACATACAAGCAGAGGGGGGGAGTAGGGAAGGAGAGAGAAGCAACCTCTTTTTTAAAATTGTTATTATTTATTTATTTTAACATTAATTAAATTTTTTTGAGCTCCGAATTCTGTCCCTCCCTTTCACCCCTCCCCCACCCATTTAGAAGGCAAGAATGTGATATCAATTATGCATGTGAAATCACATAAAACACATTTCCCCATTAGCTGTGTTGCAAGAAAAAAAACAAGCAAGAGGAAATAAAATGAAAAAAAATTTGTGCTTCAATCTGCATTCAGACTTCAATCAGTTTTTTCTTTGGAGATGGATAGAATTTTTCATCATAAGTTCTTTGGAATCATCTTGGATCATTGTATTGATCAAAATAGCTAAGTTATTCTCAGTTGACCATTGTAGAGTATTACCATTATTATGTACAATTTTCACCTGGTTCTACTCACTTCACTTTGTATCAATTCATGTAAGTCTTCCCAGGTTTTTCTGAAACCATCCTCCTCATCATTTCTCATCAATAGTATTCTATTACAATCATGTACCACAACTTTTTCAGCCATTCCCCAGTTGATGGGCATCCCCTCGATTTCCAATTCTTTGCTATCACAAAAAGAGCTGCTTTAAAACATATAGGCCTTTTCCCTTTTTTCTTTGATCTCTGTGAAATACAGACTTAGAAAGAGTACTCACAGTTTTATAACCCTTTGGGCATAGTTCCCAATTGTTTTCCAGAATGGTTGGATCAGTTCACAACTCCACCAACAGTGTATTAGGGTCCTAATTTTCCCCCCTCCTCTCCCAACATTTGTCATTTTCCTTTTCTGTAATATTAGCCAATCTGATAGGTGTGAGATGGTGCCTCAGAATTGTTTTAATTTTCATTTCTCTAATCAATAGTGATTTAGAATATTTTTATTTGACTTATAGAAGTCACCTTCCTATACAAGAGTGTTAGCTCTAAAATAGAGGTGAAGAAAAAGGTATACACATATAAATGTATATATAGGTATATATATATATATATATATACCTGTATATACTTCTGTTAAATTTTCTTCCTTTCCTCCTTTATGACTATGCCTTTACCCTTGCTGTCACCTACTATGTTAAAAGCTTTAATATGTATTTCTCTGGTCCACATATACTTCAACTTGGAATGTTTGCTACCATTCTGCTGATGGTAGGGTGGATAAACATTCAATTTTTCATCTAACTGATCTGCTTGGCATAGAAAAGGTTAAGTGATTTCCTAAAGGTTACAAAGATCAATAGAGGAGTAAGATGTTGATTGAGTGATTTGGTGTTAGAGGACTGGAATTTTAGTCTTGGCTCTGTGGCCTTCTAGCTGTGAGACTTTGGAATAGAATAAGCATTTATTAAGTCCTTGGCTTTATAGATAGTATCAAGTGCCAGGCACTTTACAAATATTATTTCACATGATCCATACAACCTGTAAGGTAGGTGCTACTATAATCTACATTTTATAGTTTGGAAAGTCGAGGGAGGCAGAGGTTAAGTGACTTACCCAAGATCACATAGCTTGTAAGTATCTGAGGTCAGATTTGAATTCAGGTCTTCCTGACTCCAGGTCCAGCACTCTAATCACTCTGTCACCTAGCTAGCTGCCTTTGGGCAAGTTCATTTGTCTCTCTGAGGCTTAGCTTCCTCATCTGTAAAGTGGGGATAATAGTATTTGTACCACTGACCTCAAAGGATTGTTTGATTCCAGAAGCATTTATTTGACGTCTACGATGTTCAAAGCACTGTGTTGGTTACTGGAGATAAAAACATGAAAAAAAAAGCAACAATCCCTGTCCTGGGGAATCTTATATTCTAAGAGGAGGAATGAGGTAGAGAGCAGATGTGTTCAGCATGTACTGGAGTAAATAAATACTTTGTAATCCTTTGAATGTACTTTGTAATTTCTAAAGGGAGAGAGTATCCAAGGAGACAACGCCTGTAGAGTGCTTGGCTGTAAGAATGAACTATGAAGTTATGTGTAGAGGGAGCCTGGAGTTAACTGCCTCTGTGTTTATATCTTCTTTCTTATCCCATTGAGTCAGCCTTTGTGTGGACTAATGTGGTGATGATATCTACTGACAGAAAGCTGTAATTGAAACATCAAAAGACTTTTAATAAAATGGCATGATACTAAGGTAATGGCCTCTCAGAGGAACTTAGAATATGTGAAATAAGATCCAGGCAGCAAATTGTAATATTCTCCTCCTTGTGCTGTGTTATGACCTTGGGTGCTTTGTGCTATCTTTGAATGTTCATTCTTTTGTGGGAATCACTGTTTTTAATTCCCTGTTCCTTATCAGTGCTCCAACTATTAAAAGATGTTTTCTTCAGTCAAAACACTATGTTTAAAACAGTTTTATTTTTCAGAGGCTAAGTCCTGAATGTCCTTTGTGGATTTAAAGGGCAGGTTGTCTTTCATGATCTTGGGTGTCGTCTCTGTCTTCGGGTCTCCCACCTTACCTTAACAATTAAATTCCACACTGACCAACAATTTAAAGTTTATACACTCCTTTCTCTAAAGCAGAATATTCAAATAAGATTTCATAATGTTTTCACTCCAAGGATAGAATTAAATGGAGTCAAGGATTAAGTTTGGGATTCATTGTTCCTTAAATAGCACAAGAGAGGGATCTCCAGGGAATTTACAGGCATTCCCTTGATTTTCCTAGTGTTTTGAGGAAAAAAAGGAATGAGCATATTTTAACTCTATTTTACAGACAATTTCTGCATCATTCAGGATCACCAAGCCTGGTAGGGTATGGAATATGTATAAGGGCCAGGTGCCCAGTAGCTTCATTTTTTTTATACAGTAAGCAAATTTTTCATTCAGGGAGTCAGTATTCTGTGTCTTAATAGTTTGAGTGCCCTGCCCTAGTTGCCTAACAAATTACTTTGCATATATGTTGCATGTGAAGAAATAAAAGATGCTGGAAGGACATTGTTTCCTCTGACAGGAAGTGTTTCTTAAGTAAAAAAAAAAACTGTGCTCATTTTTGGACAGGGGGCAGCCCCTTTCAGAGTCACTAAATAAACTGAACAATCTCCTTAACCACAGAGAGTTTGTACTTTGGGGCAACTTGTTCTCTGTAAAATGTCAAGGTCCTATAATAGGAAAAGATGAGAAGTTCTGGAACTTTCCTTCCTCTTTTAAAAAATCTTTCCTCCCCCTTCTTTCTTTGGTTTCGGAACGGAAATGGAAGGGGAGGAGTAGAAGTGAACAACACAGAGACAGTGTGCATCCAGGATCCTAAAAGACAAAGAAGTTTCTTTTCTTAGGACTCACTGCTGTAAAGGGCACAGTTGATCTAGCATGTACATTCTCAGTTCATTAATACACTCAGCTTTCTGTAAGTTACTGTAGTACTTTATACCTATTCACTTAATGACTTATATTTGACAGTCCTCTACTGCCTACTCTTCTTTTGTCACTGGCCAGGGTTCAGGTTAGCTTGAAACTTTCTGAGTTAGAACACTTACTGACTACAAGCCTTCTCAAGAATCTACTTATCTTTGAGGGAAGATTGGCACACTAATGCATCATTGGTGGACCTGTGTATTGGTCCAATTATTTTGGAAAGCAATTTGGAATTAAAAAAAAAATTGACTAGGGGCAGCCAGGTGGCGCAGTGGATAGTGTGCTGGCCCTGGAATCAGGAGGACCTGAGTCCAAATCCAGCCTCAGACACTTGACACTTACTAGCTGTGTGACCCTGGGCAAGTCACTTAACCCCGATCGCCTTGCAAAAAAAAGAAAAAGAAAAAAAAAGAAATTGACTAAAATATCCATTTCTATGGACTAGAGATTCCCTGGATAGGCATAAACCCCAAGGAGGTCAATGACAATATATACCAAAATATTTATTGAAGGAGTTTTTTGTGATGGCAAAGAACTGGAAACAAAGTTGATGTCCATTGTTTGGGGATGGCTAAACGAATTGGGATACATGCATGTAATGGGATATTACTGTCCTCTTATGAAATGATGAATTTGATGAATGCAAAGAAACATGCAAAATCGTATAAATGGATGAAAAGTAAAGTAAGCAGGACCAGGAAGATGAATTTTTTTAAACAGGCATTTATTAAACTCTTACTCTGTGCCAGGCACTGTGCTATACCCTTTACAAATACTATGTCATATAATCCTCACAACATCCATGTGAGGTAGATGCTATTATTATCCCCATTTTACATATGAGGAAACTGAGGCAGATAGTTTAGTGACTTGCTCAGGGTTACACAGCTTATAAGTGTTTGAGGCTGGTTTTAAACTCAGCTCTTCCTGACTGTAAGTCCTGGACTCTAGCAGTAGAAACAACAGCAAACAGTTGAAACTGAATGCTGTGAAATTATAATTGACTCCAAAGAAGAAATATGAGAAGACACTTCTCTCTACCTCTTTGTAGATATGGGGGACCATGAGTATGGGATATTGTGTATAACATCATGCATTTTTGATATACTGGTTAGTTTTACTGAACTCTTGTTTTCTATTTTTAAATTCTTTATTATAAGAAATGGCTCTCAGGAAGGAACTAGGGGTAGAGATAGAATTGGAAATATTGAGGATGTAAAAACAAAATCTATCAATAAAAATTTATTTTAAAATAAAGAACCTCATTACCCAAGAATACATAGGCCAAAAAAAAGCTATCATTGGAAGGAAGCACAGTTTTTATTTAGAAGGCGTGATACCACCCACTCTTGAGGATGGAAATAGGCTGCTATGCAAAATGAGAGTGGATTAGGGCAGAACTTTTTAAAGGCAAAATGGTGCAATGGAGGTTGGGGGAAGAACTCTAATGGGCAGTCTAGCATTAGCCTGTTCATTGCCTCTTGATGTTTGCCTTGGAGTGGGGAGTTGAGGTGGGGTAAGAGGAGAGATCTAAATAGTCAGGCAAAACTACCTCATTTTGGAGAAACCCAATAGGATTTTTTTTCTAGTAATACAGATTCAGAGTTATACAGAAACATATGGATCTGATCTCAGGGGAGGGAGAATACTAGCACTAATTGGAGGAATTAGATGTCAATCAGCATAAAAAAATTTCACGTAAGATTGATAATTTATTGAGGATGAAAGCATCAGTATAAAAACTTATAGCATTCAATTTAATATGAATATTTCTACCAGGGCAGGGCAGTATGGGGAGACATTGGCTCAAAGATAGGAAGACCTGGGTTCATGTCTCTCCTCTTGACATGAATTCTGGCTGTGTGCCCCTAGCCAGATTTCTTAACCTGTTAGAGTTCTAAGCAACTTTATAAGTTTATAAATCTCAGGGAAGATATGAACCTACTTTGGAAGGGGGAACCCTTTCATCTGGGAGTTCCCTATTCCACTGAAATCACAGGTCCAGGTCCTGTCCCTGCTTATAGCAGAGATAGTTTCAAAATAACATATCCTGAAGAATTTGATTTAGAATTTCTCTTTTCATACATGTGTGTCCTATGTCCCAGCTAATTTGTAAGTTGCTTGGGGTCAGGGACCTGAGACTCCTGGGTATATTGTCTTTGAGCCTCTCACAAAGCCTAGCATACTAGTAAGCACGTCTGGATTTGTTAAATGAATTAATGAATGAATGAAACTTGGTTAAAGACAAAAAGAAAGTAGACATTACACATTCTTGATAATTTATAATCTAGAATGAATAAAAGAATGAAAAAATTATTAAGTGTTTACTCTATGCAAGGCTGTGCTAGGTAAGCACTGGTGATATGAATGTAAGCAAACAATGCAGTCCCTATCATCGAAGAGCTTGTGTTCTGATAGAGGAAGATGACACATATAGGGGATGAGGGCCAGGAAGGAGTGTTTTGGATGAGGAAATCAGAGGGAATTAGAGCGATAGGCAAATAATTGATGTGTCCTTTCTAGGAATGGTAGTGTTGATTTGATTGCTGTTCTCAGAGTCAGAGTTGGAAATTCTAGAGTAGAAGGAGGGGAGTTGCATTGGCTTCAATGTGGGAAGTAGCATGATGGAGCTAAGGCTGGGCAAGATAAGATGAATGAACTAGGCTGAGCTCACTTGAGTTCTGGCTCGTTATCAGGGAAGTTGACAGGAGGCCTATGGCTCACGGGCCTATATAAAACCCTTGCTTCATCTATATCCCTAAAAGAAAAGTGTTTTTACTTGTTTTTCAAATCCTTTTAATTTTTTTTTACTTTTGAGATCACTGATATTCATATGGCTATAGACCACATAATAAATAATAGTTCACATACTTATAGATGGTATATATTTTTGTCTAAACCTCAGATTTAATCAGCATAGGGAGCTTCTAGTGAGGAAACTCTACCAGCACAAATCAACAACTGTTCTGCAATTTAGCGTATTTGGAGAGTTGCCTAAGTCATTGGGAATTTAATTCACTTGCTTAGGGTCACACAGGTAGTAGGAGTCAGAAGTCAGATTTGAACCCCTGCCCTCCTCATCTTCCTGACTGAGGTTGACTCTCTCAGTCTCTCTCTTGTTCTTCTGTAGAAAGATATATGTATATGTGTGTGTGTGTGTGTGTGTGTGTGTGTGTATACATATGAATGAATGAATGAATGAATGAAAGAAAAAGTGCTTATCAAGTACTTGCTCTGTGCAAAGCATGGTCCTAAATGCTGGGAATTCAAATAGTAAGCGTAGTCAATCTCTCACATTGTAATAAAGGGAGACAACATGCATAGGAATTTTCGGCTTCAAGGCAGATGAAAAGGCTCAGTAGGTCCTTTACAGTGGTAAAGCATGTGGTAATGCATCATCTTTACTGTTATTTTCACTGAACAGGGAAGGGGGAGAAGAGCTCTGCTGCTCCTAGGGTTCTTGGACTCAAGGGTAGTAGATGGTCTCCATCTAGGTCTGAAGGGAGGTGGTGATTAAAAACAGGTGGTGGTTTGGCTTATCTGGCACATGTACCTCCTGTCTCTCCTTCAGGATGCCTTGCTGCTTCAGGTAGGCTGGCTTGTGGCAGTTAGTGGGGATGGATGGCCCCTTCTCCATGGGAGTATGTACATATGTGTATATATACACACATGTATGTATGTGTATACACATAAAATATAACAAATACATGCATGTATGCAATAACTCAAAACATAGAATAATGTTATCCATGGTGGTTAGGTCCTAGGTTAGCCCATAGTTATTCATATCTAATGTGTACTCCAGTGAGCATTTACCATTATGCCTTATCATGTGTGGTGGTGACCCTGGGTTTCTGGAGGCATTATGAGTGGAGTGGAAACTTTGGCAGGTCCTTCCAAGCTGAAAAGTCAAATAGTCATTCAAAGACCTTGGCCAAGTTAAATTAAGAGCTTTATTATCAGGTTGTCTAAGGCAAGGTCAGCCATAGAGCTTCCTGAAGACTGCTGTACTCTTAGGTATAGAGAAACTTCAATTTGTTTAGACAGAAGTACAAAGTCAAAGTCTTGGTAAATAGTATTATATAAAAAGTACTAGGAAACCTAACCCATTACGTATATTAATGTTTCAAAAAATTTATTCAGAGTTACAACCTGGAATGTCAAAAATACTTTTCTACTGCTGTAAGGGGACTTGCCTCTTCTCACCTTCATCTCTCTTCCCTAACACCAGGCCGAGGGATTGGGATGCTCCCAGTTCTAGGCCAAACATTGGGACTGAGAAGGTAGAGAGGAAGTGGATGGTCAGGTTAGGACAGGAGATACAGAACCGGGAGAGGACCATAGCAGGAAGTGAGAGGTGAGGACTGTAACTCCGAGAAGCGGAAATGGATGAGAGGTACACTGGGAGGCCTCTTGCTGGTGAAAAATGCATTGAAATTTTGGGTTGACTGCCCAATCAGACCGTTTATTTACTTCCCTGGACCTCAGGGATTGACTTGTCTGCTTCCCTCCCCATTGCGACCATCTGTTGTCTTCAACCAGGGTTTCTCCTCTCCTTGGCCATTGTTGGAAATGTAGCTTAACCGCAGGCAGGCACCCAGCCCATTGTGGAGCAGGGTGCAGTCTCACAGTGTTTTTCCTTGTCCCTTGTCCCTAGGCAAGCAAGCACACAGCTCTTTGTAGGTATTTGTTAAAATGATTTTTCTTTGGTTTGTTTTTCTCTCTGGTAATTGTGAGAAGCAGACAATCTAAAGACTCCTTTCCATGCATCCTTCTTTCTCCTTCCTCCATAGTTTTTCCCTACTTCAACCCTGTAGGGAAAGTTTCGCATGAAATAACGTTTCAGTTACTTTGCAAAGGAGTAGCAAAGATTCTGTACTGAGTTTTCCACTCTTGGAAGGGGCTGAGGGCTGTGGGGTTAGATAGGAAAAGCCTGAGGCTGCTGGTGAGGAGAAGGGATATTGAACTGAAGGGGAGGGGTGGGAATGGGCCTTCCTGGGAGTTTACCTTCTTTTGCGGTTGTCTCCTCTCCTCCCTTGCCACCCTAATCCTGCTGCCTCAGACTACACCCAGGACCAGCCCTGAAACAACTGAGAAGTGGGGCAGGGTGGGGCTGGTAGTTTCAGGAGTCAAGAACTATAGGGAGAAGTGATAGCTGATAGGAGGGCCCAGTGGTCACCAGGCCTGGGAGGAAAGGTTGGTTATAGCATAAGTAAGCTGGGGACAGTTTGACTACAGTTTCGTTCTGTGGCAGAGCAAAGCACATTAAGAAGGAAAGTGACTGACTAGATCTAGATTCTTAAGGAGTTTCACTGGCAGTGCTAGAAATATTATCCAATTTTCCAGATTCCCAGTCCAAAGAACTATTCAGGATTAATTATATGACAGGAACCTTACTACTTCTGGCCTCGCTCAGACTCTTGTGTGTACGACTGAGGCTCCCTAGTGGTGGCTTTGTTATAAACTCAGCCAAGAAAGTGGAACAAATGACTGAGAGGGAGAATTTGGTGGAGGTATCCCTCCTCCCTTCAGAAAAAAGTTGGCAGGAATGGGGTCTTTTCATCTTAGGTTTATGTCAGTAGCATCCCTTTGAGGCTCTTCAGTGGGGGAAGGGGAAGGGTGTGTGAATTGTGCAATTTCCTAGCCTATCTTGGAGCTGAATCTAACTAGGGCCTGCTGTGGTAACTCCCATGCCATGTGTCCCACCTGTTGTGATGTTTAGGGTCTAGATCAAGGGTTCTTATTCTTCTTAGTGTCATGGATTCCTTTGGCAGTCTGCTGAAGCCTAAGGAATCTTTCTCAGATTAATGTTTTTAAATGCATAAAACAAATATATAAGATTACAAAAAAAAACCAATAATGATGAAATTCATTTATCAAAATATTTAAAGAAACAAATTCATGGACTCCAGGTTTAAGAACTCCTGGTATAGAGGAATCTAGTGGTGCTGGAATCACCCTGCAACTTTGTCTTCCCAAATGATACTTATCCTGGGGCTATTTCTCTTTGGGATAATATCTCTGGAGGAAAACCACACTACTCATCTGCCTTTAACACTTTTATATAAGTCTTATACAAGTAGCAGTATACAGGGTAAAGAACACTGGATTTGGAATTAGATGACCCCTAATTTCCCATCCCAAATCTGCCAATAATCACAATAAACTTTTATTAAGTACCTACTATATGTCAGGCACTATGCTAAACACTGGGGTTACAAAAAGAGGCAAAAGACACTCCCTGCCCTCAAGGAGCTTACAGTCTAATAGGAGAGACAACATGCAAACAAATATATACAAAGCAAGCTATGTACAGGATAAGTAGGGAAATAATTAACAAAAGGAAGCCCCAACTTACAAATATGATATAAAAAAAAGGACAAGACCAGAAATGTCGTCATTCTTCCACAAATTATAGTGGCTTTAAAGTTGAAGTCAGAACTGAAATCTCAGATCTCTTGAGAGTTGGGTTGCTTTCGTGCCAGCACTAGTGATATTTCTATTGCACATGCTCTTCCCCTGAAGTTTCTAGCTGTGAAGCACTTTGGTGCTTTAGAATATAGTTCTCATTGACTCTGGATTCCTTGACCCCCAGTGTCCGATAGAACAAGTGTCTCATTCGGTGCTATTGGTAGAATGATAGATGGATCTAACAGATATTTAGTAGCTCATGTTCTGTGGGCAGCTTCTGTATGTATTCTTTGATATTTAAGACCTTAATGAAATAAGGAGGGTGCTCATAGTATTTCAGGTTTCCAATTTATGTTAAAAGTTAAAGTGGCAGAGCAGTTTGATGTAAGTCCCAGAGAGTTTTAGGACTACATTCCCTGTATAAAATTTCTTATGAATCTATATATTTCGGGTTTCTAAGCAGTGTTTATTTTTAGCCCCAGGAGTACCTTTTTCACATCTGGGGTCTTCAGAAATGCTACCCTAGGTTCAAGGTGGAGTTAGCAGAGAAAGTGAGAAAGTTAGGGGAGACAGCCCAAGTGGTTAGGAGGTCATGACAGTTGTTCAGTTATGAGTCAAGTATTTTAGTAACTTTTGCAAATTGGTGCTGCTTTGAGATTTAAGGGACTCCTTTGGGATGAGGTAACTAGGCAGTGACCTAGAAAGACAAAGGTTGGTGTTGACAGAGGTGGCCCTAATACATGCTATAAAAAGACTCAGACCCAGTACTACTTGGCCACAGTGTGTCCTGGTTCTCTTTATTCATCCATTAGCCTGGTGCCCTTTTTTGTAACTTAAAAATTTTAAAATAATTTTTATTGATATCTGCTATTTTTATATTACCTACATTTTACAATTTGTCTTTCCTCATACCCCTCCCAAATTAATCCTTATAATAAAGAATAAAATGTTCCACATTTTTTATCCACATATTAAAAAAAGTTTAATCTTATATATTGTGTTTAGTTGTCCATCAATAAAGATTTATTAAACTCCTACTACGTGCCAGGCTCTGTGCTAAATGCTGAGGTTACGAAGAAAGGTAAAAATGCTTGTCCCTGCTCTCAAGGAACTCACAGTCTAGTGAGGAAGACATGTAAAAACTGGTGTCCCACTTCTGGAAAAAAGGAGGGGAGGAGGTTTCTTCTCATATTTCTTTTCCGGGGCCAAGCTTGGTTATTGTAATTTCTCTATGTTCAGTTTAATTTGTTTTGTTGTTCATTCCATGTACATTTTTGTAGTTTTATAGCAATCGTTTTCCTGGTTCTACTTATTTTAATTCAAAATTGCTTTCCAGAATAGTTGGACCAATTCATAGATCCACAAATAGCATATTAATGTGCCTATATTTCCAAAGTCCATACGTTGGTTATTCTCATCTCTTGTCATCTTTGTGAATTTGTTGGGTGAGAGGTGAAACTTCAGGTTGTTTTGATTTGTGTTTTTCTTAGTGATTTGGAGCACTTCTTCAAATAGTTGTTAATAGTTTGCATTTCTTTTGAGAGGTGTTTGTTCATATCCTTTGACCACTTAACTTTTGGGGAATGGCACTCAGTCTTATATATTTGTTAGTTGTTATCTTTTTTGACTTTTTAACCATAAAAAACCAACCCAAGGCATTATTGGCTCATTTTAGTCTTATTTTACTTGCCTAAAGCTTCCTAGCATTTAATTAAATTTTTGATTTAGGATTCTATGGTTACAAATTTATATTTTCTGAATAAATGAAAAGAGAAAGAAAAGATGAGGAAGCAAAGTCTTTTTTTTTTTTTTTTTTTTGGCAGTTGGGGTTAAGTGACTTGCCCAGGGTCACATAGCTAGTAAGTGTCCAGTGTTTGGTCTGAGATCTGATTTGAGCTCAGGTCCTTCTGACTTTAGGGGTGGTGCTCTATCCACTGCGCCACCTAGCTGCCCCAAGCAAAGTCTTTCAAACCTGAGTATTTGAGTGATGGTCACAAATTAGTTTTGCCAGTAAAGAATGATAACTTACCCTGGGAGGATTATTGAATAGCAATCTGTTTTCAAAATGAGTAGAGAGATTTGGCTAACTAGACCTCAAGGCATAGCTGACTATTAGCTATGCAAACAAAGAAGGAAAAATTTACTACCCCACAAATTTTTTTTTTTACTGAATTACATAATCAGTGGATTTCAGAACCCAAATTAAAAGCCAGTCTCCAATTATTACCTTGTTTCAATCAGTGGCTCCCTGATTTCCGTATTAAATTAGAACAACCATAATTTAAGGTGACTGGGATACAGCACTGTGGCACACTGAGAAAAACCCTGGGTTTTAGTCTGAACTCTGCTTCTTATTGGCTCTGTATCACTGGGTGAGTCAGTCCCTCTATTCATACCTCAGTTTCCTGATCTGTAAAATAAGATTTTGAGTTACATTATTTCTAAGGCCCTTTCCAGCTTGGATAAACTGGTGAATCAATGCTGTGACTCATTTTAGACAGAGCTATGTGAAGATATGCAGCCTAAAAGTGCAGATTTATAACCCTTTTGCATACTGAATGATTTACATTGGGTTTTCACTATATTTGGAGAGAAATTTAATCTAGCATAGAATCCAATTTATGCACAAGTTCAGGCGGACAGAGAGAACAAGAATGGCTATTCAGAACCCCTAAACTGGGAATCAGGAGACTTGGTTTCTAGTTCTGCTTCTGCCATTGTGTCGTCTCAGTTTCCTTAGAGGTAAAGGATAGGAGAGGAGTAACTAGATGATTTCTAAGGTTCCTTTCAGTCCTACTATGTTTTTGTTTTGTCTAGACCATTGATTACACTAGTGTGGGGGAACTCCCAATTAAGTGGTTAGAGTGAGGGGCCTGAAGTCAGGGAGACCTAAGTTCAAATCCTTCCTCAGATGCTTACTAGCTGTGTGACCTTAGACAAGTCACTTTCTTGCCCTCTGCCACAATTTTCCCCAAATGATAATAGCACCTTCTTCCAGGGTCATTGTGAGGATAAAAATGAAACAGAGTTTGTAAAGGGCTTTATAAACCCTAAAATGTTATAACACACACATACACACATACACACACACACACACCATTATACAAATAATATTACCAATCCAGGGAAGCAATTGTTCTTCAACTTATGGTCTGAGAAAGTTGTCTGGCAAGTCTGATTCCCAGTTTAGAGGTTCAGTTAGCTCTGTCAGTCTGAACTTGGCGTAAATTGGATTCTCTGTTAGATTAAATTTCTCTTTGAATACAGTGAAAATCCAGGGTAAATCTTTCAATGTGCAAAAGGGATAAATCTGCATTTTTAAGGCTTCCCATCTTCACATAGCACTGCCTAAAATGCATCTAGCATCAGAGTTTGGGTGACTTGCCCAAGGTTACACAGCCAGTGTGCATCAGGGCCTGGACCTACACCTAAGGTCGACCTACACCTAAGGTCTTCCTGACTCCCAGGCCCATTGTTTATCCACTATTTGACCCTGCCTCTCAGTGTTTTGTGTTTATATGAAATCAGGAAGGGAGGAGGGGGAAAGCTCTTAAATAAGTAGTGAGATCATCAGAGATTGAGTGGGTTTCAGTGAAGAACAATGATCAGTAAACTCTTCTTTCCCATTTTTTAAAATAAACTTATCTTCCACCTACTAGACTCTCTGACTCTTTTTGCTTTAATCTTTTCTGTTTTCTGCAGATTAGACTCATGAATGAGTCACCCAGGAGTTTTCCTTTTGCATTTATCCAAAGTGTCTCAGATGACACTGCAGTGGGAGGTGGGGCCAGTTAAGACATCCCAGAACTAAGGGATTGAAAACTGATGGGGGGTGGGGGAGGCAGAGGGAGGTGGGCCCAAACCCACAGTCCAGCAGATTTTGTGTGTGATCTTCCCCTGGTGGCCAGAAAAGGGACAATAGTTCCTTTAGGTAAATTGAGGCTGGTGATAACTTCAGTGAGCTACCAGTATACAGCTCCTGGTGATATCTCAAAGCAGCTAGCCAAGGTGAGGGGGTGGAGGAGGATATTTGGTTCAGATCTATTGTAGAACCTTTTCCTTCTCTGGAACATTTTCAAATAAACATCAAAGCTCAATGACTGAAAGCTCCCTTTTAATTTATTTTATTTTGTGTCATGTGAAAAATATGAGAGATATAAATATTGAGTTAAGTTGTGAAAAAAAAAGCAAGCAAGCAGGCTTTGGCTTATTTGGACTGGCAATTTACTTGTTAAATCTAAATTCAGGCAGACAGAGCTAGTCTAGATATTCATAATACCTCAAGTTTGAGCTTGGGGGATGGGAAGTAGAAGAAGGGAAAAGACAGAATGTCTTAATTGACTTTCCCCCTCCCTCCTTTAACATATACTCACTTTGCTCCTTTCTATCCCTCCAACTCATGTTAAATGATATTCTGTGATTTGACCTTGCAAAGTCTAGCGCCGCCTTTGGGATTTGATGTGTTGTTTTCAGCTAAGGCCTTAGGGAAAGCCAATTGATCTGACTGCCTCCAAGGCACTGCTTTTCTGTATGTATAGATAAAGCTGTTAAGACAATATCTTAGTCAAAAGGTTTAGGTATATAATAAAAATTCATAGATTATCTATTCCTACACTTTAATTTTATAGATGAGAACACTGAGTCTTAGAGAGAGTGGATTGCTCAGTTACTCAGTTGTGGGAATGGAATTCAAACTCTCTTCGTTACATAGACTTTGTATTAGGGGAAATGCTTTTAGCTACAGCTACTCAGGTCATCCTGAGCTTGGTGGGCCCAGGGGCTTAATTTTTCTTTTAAGAGCACTTAGTTCCTCTACTCACTATGTCATTGGAAAACGTGTTTCTTTAGCTAGGTGGTAAGGCAGATGGAGCCCTGGACTTGGAATCTGGAAGACTTGAATTTGAATCCTGCCTCAGGTGTTATGCAATCAGCTTACCTGTAAAATAAGGATAATAATAACACCTACCTCACAGGGTTATTGTGAGCATCAAATCAGACACAATGCTTTGTAAACTTTAAAGACTGATATAAATACTGGATATTATCATTATTCAATGGTAACTGAGAATAGTTTTTCAACTTTCGTGGCTGCCTGTCCAAAATGGTACCGGGGCTAAAATATCTTCATATCTTAACTTTGATAACATCTGTTTTGTCTATAATTTGACATGAGCTTGTGAAAAAAAAAATACACCTAAATTCCAATTTGTTTTTTGGTGTCATGCTTGGGAAGGGAGAAATTTAAAGTTTTAAATTTGGATAACCTGATAACAGATTTATTTTAACCTAGTGATGTTTGTGATTTTTGCCTTTGGCCTTGTTGGCTTAGTGGGGTATCAAAGGAAGGTGATAGCGCACCCTTGCCCTTTCTGCATGATGTACTAAGTTCTTTGGTCATCATACCATCTACATAAAGTGACATAAACAGGAGCTTCATTGATGATCAAGAGATGGGGGAGAGAGGAATCAGAAAGCTGGGCAGAAGGAACAAGGCAAGTTATATCCATCAGTAGCATCTTCTGGATCAGAAAGTAGGCTGAGTAGTTAATTAACTAAGATTTATTCAGTACTTACTGTGTGGAAGGCCCCATGGTAAGCTCTGTTGGGGGATATAGCATTATGGATAGATTAGTATAACGTGTAAATATGAGTATGAGCTGGCACACCTTCTTCCCTAAGAAGTTCACAGAGTAGTTCAGATGATAAAACATTACACCTATTAAAAGTTAGATAATAATATTAGGCCACACGATAATGATAAGTACCAAATGAGCAGTAGAGACACTGAATTCCACAGGAGTCTATTGGTGTGAAAGGGAAGGAAATTATTATAGTTTTGGGTAGAGAGAGGTGGTGCTTAAGCTGACTCTGAGGGATGCATAGAATTTAGGTAAGTGGAGAAAAAGGCAGAGGGCATGTTGGGCAAGGGGAAAGATGGGAGCAAAGCCAATGGGTCATTTATTTCATTTGCCTTCTGGATCAGAAGGGACTACTAGATGTAATGAACGTAGTTCAAAACAATTCCTAAATGGCTGAGAAAAATAGGTGATCTTCAGTTACCTTAGATGCTTACTTCCTTTTTTGTTTGGGAATGACTTCAGAGAAGAACAAAACCCAGGTGAAGCTATTAACCATTTTGGATTGCCAATGAGAATGGTAATTCTACTTATCAGAGACAGCATTTTTGATCAATTAGTATGAAGTGTAAATATCTTAGCAAGGGGTCAAGCATGTAGATGGGTCACTGACTGTTTCCCTTCAATTTAGTAATGGAGACTCTCTGAGTCATGGGTTGGACTGGGGTGCTTTTTACCCTCTTCTCTTATCCTTTCGCCCATGTCTACCATCTCAGCAGCTAAAGGATAAAAGGAAAGGAGTTGTAGCTTTCCTTGGCACATCCTTTTTTAAAGGAAAATCTCTGAATTGTATTCTGTTGCAACCAGTTCATTCCTCAGTAGTTATTAGGCATCTAGCACAGTACATTATTATATCTAATAATATATAGCACTTATGTAGTGCTGTGTGTATATGTATATGTATATATATAAAATTTCATATTTATACTCACAACTACCTTATAATGTAGATGCTATCATTATCCTTATTTTATGGATGGACAACTGAGGCTGAGATAGATCAAGTGACTTAACTGAGATTATATGGCTAAGGAAATGTCTAACAGGGGATTTGAACTCAGTCCTTCCTGGTTCCAAGTCCAGAACTCTATCCACTGGACCATCTAGCTGCTTTATGCAAAGATAAATTAGATAGGATCCCTCAAGGAACCAGCAGTCTATCAGGGTTGAGAAGATGTGCACAAGCAACTATTATACAAATGAAAATAGATAAATGCATAAGAAAAATGCACAAAATACACTGAAACATTTGGGAGAAATAATTACCAGCTGAGGAAATCAGGGAATGTACCATGGAGGGGGGTAAAATTTGAGGTGGACCTCAGATAGGTAAGACTTAGATAGGCAGAGGACATTTCATTCATTTATTTTTTCATTTATTCATACAAACAGATGTTTGTTTAGTTCCTACTGTGCTTTCTGGGGTTTACCAAGGTGAAGAGCACAGTCTTTGTTGTCAGGAAATTTACAATCCATAAGAAGAGATGACATATACACATAAATGTAATAAAAAAAAGAACATAATACATGCATAAGAAAAAAATATGATGTGAGAGTAGATGAGAGATTCTAAGTGGTAAAGTTTAAGGGATGAGGGTAGGCATTCTTATTTGAGAAATTAGGTCTGAAACCTAGTCTGTCATCTAGACTGTGTAACCATCAAAAGTACTTTCCTTTGGTATTGTTATGAAATTAAAAAAAAAATAAAACTGAGGACTGACAAGGTTTTCATAAGCTAAGTATCATTTTAAATATATTTTTGTTTCATTAAAATTTCCCAATTACATGTAAATTTTTTAACATTCATTTTTTTTAAAGTTTGAGTTTCAAATTCTCTCTCTCCCCCACCCCAACCCTCTCCTTGAGAAGATAAGCAATTTGATATTGATTATACATGTAAAGTTATGCAAAACATTTCCATATTAACTACCTTGTGAAAGAAAACACAGAAAAAAAAAGAAAAAGTTATGCTTCAGTTTGCATTCAGAATTAATCAATTCTCTTTTTGGAGGTGGATAGCATTTTTCATCATGGTCCTTTGTAATTGTCTTAGATCACTATCTTGATCAGATTATCCAAGTCTTTCAAAGTTAAACATTCTTACAACATTGCTATTACTGTGTACAATGTTCTCCTGGTTCTGCTGACTTCACTTTGTATCAGTTCATATAAATCTTCCCAGGCTTTTTTTTTTCACTGAATACTTTTTTCCTGCACATAGAAGCCACTAAAGATCTGGCCTGTGTGCTTGTTGGGGCTGCATCACAAGTACATGGCTCCACACATCAAAACTGTGGTTGGAGGGTGAGAACAGGTCATTCTATCCCAGTCATGAGATGATAAGGGTCTTTCGACAGAGTGCCAGATGATCAGGTAGTTTCTGGTAAGACAGTTCTAATGAAGCAGTGAGAACATCACAGAAAGGTGGAGGGAGAAGGAAGTTAAGCAGCTGAGGTCCCTGCCTCTAAAACAAAACTGTACTAGTACTTGGTGCTGCCCATTCTTAGGGCAGGAGTAGATGTGTACAGGGGTGACTGGTGCCTTTGAGCTCTGAGGCTTCCTGGCCACAGAGCTTACTTTGCCCAAGGGTTTCTGAAGTTCATTCCAGCAAATTTAGCCTTGCTGCCCATCTCTTCGTCAATTCTGAGAAGCTGGTCGTACTTGGCCAGACTCTCAGATTGGCAAGGACACCAGTCTTGATCTGCCCAGTGCAAGAGACCCACCACCAGGTCTGCAATGAAGGTATCTTCAGTCTTTCCAGAATGATAGGAAACCATTACTCTACACCCATTGCTCTGGGCCAGCTTGCATGCCTGAAGAAATTCTGTCACGGAGCCAATCTGGTTCACTTTGAGTGGGAGGCAGTTTCAGGCTTTCTCTCTCACAGCCTATTGAATGCGCTTGGGATTGGTCACTGTGAGATCATCCCCTACCACCTGAATGCCTGTAGTAACAGTAAAATTCTTCCAAGCTTCCCAATCATCCTGGTCAAAGGGATCTTCAATAGACACCACTGGATAGTCCTTGATGAAGCTCTTGTAGATGTCTCCAAGCTCAGAAAGGGAGATGTATGTGCTGGAATCATCAGGAGACTTGAAGTCCAAGTCATATTTCTCAGATTGGAAGAATTCTGAGGCAGCAACATCCATGCCAATTACAACCTTATCAGTATAGTCAACCTTACTAATAGCCTTCTTTAGCAGCTCCAGAGCTTCTTTATTCTCCAGGATGTTAGGAGCAAAGCCACTTTTATCCCCTACGTTGGTGGGGTCCTGTCCATATTTCTGCTTAATCACACTCTTCAGGTTGTGGTAGACCTCAGCTCCAATGTGCATGGCCTCCTTAAAGTATACTGCTCCAACAGGGAGGATCATGAACTCTTGCATTGCCAGCTTGTTATCCACATGGGAACCACCGTTGATCAGATTGAAGGCTGGAAAAGGCAGCATGACTTCATCATTGTCTGCAAGATCAGCAATATGGCGGAACAGGGAGACACCTTTCTCAGCAGCTCCAGTCTTACAAATAGCCAGAGTCACTCTCAATATGGCATTGGCACCAAATTTAGATTTATTCTCAGTGACGTCCATCTCTTTCATCAATTTGTCGATCTTCTCCTGCTCCGTAACATTCAGTTTCTTGCTAACCAGAGTCAGAGCAATGGTTTTATTGATATGCTCAACTCCTTTTGAGACACCTTTCCCCTTGAAGTGGGTCTTATCATTGTCTTGGAGCACCAGGGCTTCATGGATACCAGTAGAAGCACCTCTAGGCATAGCAGCTCAGAAGAGTGGACTGGTGGAAGGACTTGTGCAAAGCTCTAGAGGGCAGGGCTAGAGGTAATAGGAAGAATCTGCAAAGTGGCAAACATTGAGGAAAAGTTTCCCTGCAACTTAGTCTTCAGAGGGTTGCCTAGACCAACTAGAGGTTAAGTGATTTGCCAGGACAGATCTCCCTAGTTTCAAGACCAACTCATTATATCAGGCTACTTTTTAAAAAAAGAAGAGACCTTTTTCAGTGTTGAGATCAACTTCAACAGCGGAGTTTCCACAAAAGTCAAAGATCTCTCTTACCTGGATCTTGCAAACAGACGTGTTGAGTTTCTGGGTGGGACTTTCTCCTCTGGACTCAGAGAACAGAGGCCCAGGGGTTCCCAGGTTTTTCTGAAACCATCTTGCTCTTCATTTCTTTTGGCACAATAGTATTCCATCACAACCATATACTATAACTTGTTTAGTCATTCCCCAATTGATGGGCATCCCCTCAATTTCCAATCCTTGCCACCACAAAAAGAACTGCTCTAAATGTTTTTTGTACAAATAGGTCTTTTTCCCTTTCCTTTGATCTCACAAAGTACCATCTTCTGATGACTAGGCCCTTCTTTATTATATTGCCCAAGGTACAGGTGCAAATACAAAGAAATAGCAAAAGGAAAAACAAAACACTTTTTAAAAATACTGTTTACCACTGTAGGTCTTCCCTAGGGTTACAAATACTTGAGAGAATTTTATTTCTTTCTTTACCTTTTTTTGGGGGGGAGGAGGTAAAACTGGACTTTCTTTCTATTTCTTGATTTGAGAGCCAGAAAAAGGATCGAAAAATTAGGATATAGGGTATGGACTTCCTGAAAAAGCTATATATCATTCCTAAGTAGCAGCATCCTAGGGCTCTAATAGACACTTCAATTAGCCAACAACAAATGAGGAATGCAAGTAGGGGAGAGAGAGCTGGGAAAGGAGTGGAAATAGTTTAGTGGAGCTAGGGAAAAGTAGCTTCCACAGGCTCTCAGTCTCTCTCTGATAAATGTGAACCCAGTGAAGTAAAGTTTTGTATACTCATCTTTGAGGAGGTTGTCCTGGTGACAATTTACCCTACCTCCCTTCATTCTCTTCACCCTGATTTTTTGTATTTTAAAACCCTGACTTCTCTATTGCTAGCTTTTCCTGGAACTTCCTTCAGCACCTGGGGCCTCCTAACAACAACAACATCAA
The DNA here is from genome assembly GCF_900497805.2 of Vombatus ursinus. Taxonomy (NCBI): domain Eukaryota; kingdom Metazoa; phylum Chordata; class Mammalia; order Diprotodontia; family Vombatidae; genus Vombatus; species Vombatus ursinus. The sequence goes on from NW_020955033.1 coordinate 37,021,626, forward strand.
CAACAACAACAACAGTAGCCAAAGCAACACAATGACCTCTTTACCAAGCAACTGCCTACCATCCCTGTTATTCACTTTTTGGACTTCAAAACCAAGCCCTGACCTTAGATTCCTTCCTCCTCTTCTTTCTGCCTCCCCTCCATCTTTTAAACCCTCTTTTGCAAGATTAGAATGTAAACTCCTTAGCGTCAGGGATTAGCTTTCTTTTTGCTTAAATTTGTATTCCTAGCATTTAGCTATACTTGGCATATAGTAACTGTTCAATACATTCTTCCTTTTTTCTTTCCTTCCTTCTTCCCCCAAACCAAACCGAACCAAACAAAACCATCCACCTGTAAAAGAGTAACTAAACTAAAAACTACCTCTTCTGCCTTGGAAGGAGAAATGATAACTAGTGGGTCCTCAGAGTTCCCAAGAGGCTTAAATCACTTTTTAGCTTTTGAGGCTCACATCCCTAATTAAAAAAAAATAGGACAGTTCCACAGCAGAGATATAGTTTGAATTTTTAAAAAACTTATCAAATGTTTTTTTAAAAAATCCTTTTTGTATGGGGAAGGGGGTGGGAATCTACCTTTTGTGGAATGTTGAGGCAGGTTGAGACCCATCTAACATACCTTTGTTGTAGTTCAATCATTTCTGACTCTTCGTGACCCCATTTGGGATTTTCTTGGCAAAATTACTGGAGTGGTTGTCCATTTTCTTCCCCAGCTCATTTTACAGATGAGGAAACTGAGGCAAACAGGGTTAAATGACCTGCCCAGGGTCACACAACTGGCAAGTGTCTGAGGCTGCATTTGAACTCAGGAAGATGAGTCTTCTTGACTCTAGGCCTAGCACTGCATCACTTAGCTGCCCTTTAGCCCACATTAAACGATAATAGCTTTTTACCTTCTTACGTTTGAGGTCTCCATTGAACTTGAGGGCCAGCTCAGATGGTTTCCTTGCCCTCTTAGAAGAAGAAACATGATAAAGTGGAAAGAACTCTGAATTTATAATTAAAGGACCTGGGTTTGAAGCTTAGTTCTCTTTCTTACTAGCAATGTGAAACTGGATGAGCCATTTATATTTTCTAAGCCTTAATTTCCTTACTGTAAAATTAGGGAGGTGGACATGATCTTTAAGTTTTCTTGTAGCTTTAAATCCCATGATCCCTCTAATTGGCCTTGTTGCCAGCTGGCACATTTTTGCCATTGCTGGTAGCTAAGGATGGATGGGCCAAGGCTGATGGAAACTAAGTATATGGTGTTCAGGGTGACATTAGATCACTGGTGTCACGACTCATTTGGAACCAGCCATGGGCGGCAAGGGCCAGTTTCAGAGAGATGAGGTAACATGATTCCTCTGACCTGAACAAAGGCAGTTTCCAGTTTCTATGGACTGCCTTAGAAGAAACTATAGCAAGGATATATGCGCCCACAAACAACTTTAAAAACAGCCACCAAGGAGAAGAAAAAAGAACTGAGCCATGGTATAGGATATTGTACAGTGATATTAGCTGGAATCTGGCCTGACAGAGCTCAGAAATAGCTGCAGCATTGATCTGGGACCTTCTAAGCTGTTTGTAAAAACTGTTGTCACCCCTCTGAGCTCTGTGCATTGATTTTGTGCACTGCAGATAAACAGCTTTTTTTTTTTTTTTTTAATGGAGTTTTATTATGGCTCCTGAGCTAGAGGGAAGGAAACCCTGATAGGGATTGGAGAATTTCTGTTTGGTAAGAACCAGGTAGGGAGGATGCCTGAGGAAAGTGATCTCTGTAATTCTTCGGCAAGTATAATTTTAGAAAATAGGCACTCCCAGACTTCCCTATAAGGCTAATACATCTAGACTGTCTATTCCTAAAGACAGTAAGAAGGTAATATCACTTCTTTTCCTTTGTAAGCCCTAAAGACCCTTCCTTTATATTCCTCTTAGATGAAAATCCTATGGTACAATCCGTTATCTATCAAATTGAAAGCTTTTGGTTGGGACTTCCCTGGGCCCACAAAAGGGAGTTGTCCTGGAGTAAGCCTGTTCTACCTATTACTTTCCTTACTTCTCCTAATGGATAGCTGGTGGTAGCCATGCATCAACACAACCTCATTCTGTGTTCAGCCAACACTATGCTCCTTTTTGTTCGTCTTTCCTCCCTTTGGGCGGTCTACACTTACCTTTCTCCCAGAGAAGAGCTAATGTGAAATAATCATCCGTTCCCTTGTTTTACTCCCCATTGGTCTTGGCTTGTTGGTATCAAACTCTCCCTAATACATTGATAGTAAATAGTAATAACAATTTGCATTCATATAGCACTTCTGGTTTTCCTGAGTTCTTTCCTTTACAACAAACCTTTGAAGTAAGTAGCATGAGTATTGTTATCCCATCTTTGCAAACAGGAAACCGAGGCTTGGAGTGGTTATAGGGTCGTAGTTCTAGGAACCTCAGAGGCAATCTACTCCAACTCCCTCATTTACAGATGAGGAAACGGAGAACTGGGGAAGTTAAGTGATTTAACTTAACAGAGATTTGAACACAGGTCCTCTAACTAAAGATCCTATGTTATTATTCTTTCCATAGTATCACATTAAGTGGCTTTCTCAGTGTTGCACTGCTAGTGTCAAATCTAAGATTAAAATCCAAGTCTGTTTTTTTCCCAGCATTTTTAATCAATCAATCAATCAATATTCATTGAATACTGTGCTAAGCCTGGGGATACAAAGAAAAAGGCCAAAGATAGTCCCTGCCCTCAAGTTGCTCATATACTAATGGGATAGATAACATTCAAACAGCTATGTGCAAACAAGCTGTATACAGGATAAATGAGAGATAATCAAGGCAGAGAAGGCTTTGGAATGAAAGGAGATTATGAAAGGATTCCTGAAGAAGGTGGAATTTTAGCCAGGACTTGAAGGAAGCTGGAAAACCAGGAGGTAGAGATGAGGAGGGAGATAATTCTAGGCATCATGGGGACAGCCAGTGAAAATGCCCCAAGTTGGGAGATGGAGTGTCTTATATGGGGAACAGTAAGGAAGTCAGGTTTATTGGATCACAGAGTACACGGGGGAAGAATAAACCACATTTCCCCTATTTTAAAATAAAATAAAGTCTAATTGTGTTGAACAATATTCTTTAAATGGGACTACAGAATTGGCTATTTTGAGTGGTTAATATCTTGTTCCCTTTTTTATTTATCCTGTTGCTGAAGACAATGCTGTAAATATTTGGAAATTATGTGAACAAAGCAAACACGTTTCATTGGAGTTATTCAAGCAAGCTAAGTGATCAGTTATTCAAGCTAAAGCTAAATGATAACTTGTTGGGTATGCTCTAGAAATTAACTTCTTTTAGGTATGGGGGGCTAGGTAGCACCTAAAGTCTCTTCCAATTCTGTGTGGATACTGGCTACCAAGGGTCACCCCAAAGAAAGATTCATGAAGAGAATTCTTATTATATCTTTCTTTCTTTCTTTCTTTCTTTGTTCCTTCCTTTCTTTCTTTCTTGAGGCAATTGAGGTTAAGCAACTTGCCTGGGGTCACACAGCTACTATGTGTCTGAGTCAGAATTTGAACTCAGGTCCTCCTGATACCAGGCCCAGTGCTCTATCCACTTCACCACCTAGCTGCCCCTGAATTTCTTATAATCTTTAATTCTGAAGTAGTTGCCTAGTAGAGTAAAAAATAAGGAAAACTTAGTTGATGTGAAATTTTGTAATTAAACAAGACTGAGATATAATTGGTCAGTCATTAGATGCTAAAGAAAAGAATGTTAGAAATGCAGAAATTTGAACTGATATGCTCCAAATCTGAAAGTGATTCTTGGAAAACTAGCTTGATATAATTTTCTTTTTGGGAAGACCTAAGTTCAAATCCTGCCTCAGAGGATAGCTAGCTGTGTGACCCTGGGCAAGTCACTTAAATTATCTTTGTCTCTGTTTCCTCGACTATAAAATGTTCCAGGATTGTTTTGAAGATCAAACAAGATAATATTTGTAATGTGCTCAGCAGAGTCCCTGTGCTAATAGGCACTAAATAAATTCTTGTTTCCTTCTTAATCCCCTCTAAAAGCATATTTGCTATGGCCATCTGAATAGAAAGCTTTTCAGCCCTAGGTTCATCAGTCTTTGAACTTATCTGCGCTCTCATTAATTTCTAGGATACTGGGGTTGGAAAGTCAAGCATTGTTTGCCGATTTGTGCAGGATCACTTTGACCACAACATTAGTCCCACAATTGGGTAAGTACTCTAGGATAATTTTTTCTTTCCATTTTTCTTTTCCTAGAATCGGAGCTAAAAGGACCTTGATGACTCATTCATTTCCTTGATTTAAGATTCCCCCACACTATCATTGCCCTTCAAATCATTGTGCATTTATTTTATAAATATCCTGTGTTTACTTATCTGTAAACATTTTGTACCCTCCTAGGAGAATGTAAGCTTTTTTGAGGACAGGGATTGTTTTATTCCTCAAGTATATGCCTGGCACATAGGTTCTTAAAAAATGCTTACTTGTTTGCTTGTTTGTTCTCAGCTGGCCATGAGTTGTAAAATGAGTGAATGAATGAAAACACACTTATTAAGTGCTTTTATTTATTAAGTGCCTCTATTAATGTGCCAAGCATTGTGCTGAATTATGGGATTATACATCTGAGCAGGGAGCCAGTTCCTTCTCTTAAGGAACTTACATTCTGATAAGGGAAGATGACAGATAGAGGGGTATGGAGGCCAGGGAAGTCCCAGGGATGGTTGTTGGAGTCATACGACAACTGATTGACATGTCCTTTCCAGGAATGCTAGTATTGATTTGACTATGTTCTTAGAGTTGGAAGAATTGTGAGGGAGACAAGGGTACGCACAAATGGCATAAAGATGGATAAGAAACAGGGTGATGGGACTATATAAAATGAAGGCTGACCAGTCGGAAGCCTAGGGTCCTGGAGGTGAGTAAGAAGGGTGGGGAGGGGAGAGGTTGCTTGAGTTTTAGATTGGAGGTAGAGGTTAGAGTGCAAGAAAGTGAAACCTGCAAGCTGACTGGGAAGAGAATGAACCATCTGAGAATCAATTCCATTTTTAGGGTTTGTGAGAGAGATTTCCTAGAAATATTTCAGGGCCTAAATATTGTCACTGCCCCAAATAGCTTTCTGTCTAGTCTGCATCCCTCATCTGCTAGTTTAAGGCCATTTCCTCATTTACAGGCGGATGGCTCTATACAGCACACCCTTGTTTTTTTTCCAGGCAAAACTTGATACCTAGAAAAACAAACAAACAAACAAACAAAAAAAACCACAACAAACTAACTCCTTAACAAGTCCTGTCCTAAGTGCAAACGTGGATAAACTTATGCATGTATGCTTCAGATTTCTTTGGATATCCTGTGGAGCAGACTGACTCAACCATTTCCTCTCCCTTTCTGGATTAATGCTATGCCAGCAATTCTTTTCTCCTTATATTTGGGTGTGCTCATATACGGAAGGGTGTTGGTGGGTTTATTTTAACTCCTGAGATACTCCTGTTCTTTGAATTCAAGGTGATCTTAATTTCTTTCCTATATGGCCCTCTGCAGATGTGCCTCCAATATGCTTACTTTCTTTTCAGTATGTTCTTAGGCAAGTAAAAGCAGGTGATTTTATACATACGCACATAACATGTACAGGTAATACATACAATACATACATAACACACATACATATTATATATGCATAATGCATATATAAACACAAGATAAAGGAAAAAAAGAAATGCTTACCACAGTGAATTGTACATACTAAGTCTTAATAAATTCTTGTTGAATTTGTTGTTGTTATTCAGTCATTTCTGACTCTTTGGGACTGCATTTGGGTTTTTTTTGGCAAAGATACTGGAGTGGTTTGCTATTTCCGTCTCCAACTCATTTTACAGATGAGGAAACTGAGGAAAATAGGGTTAAGTGATTTGCCCTGGGTCACATAGCTAATAAGTGCCTGAGGCCAGATGAGTCTTCCTGACTCAAGGCCTAGCACTCTACCCACTGTGCCTCCTAACTGCCCTTGTTGAATTCACTTGACTTGAATTTCCTCCCTGATTTATGTAATGGGAACTTTTTTTCCACATTGCTATCTAATTGATAGTTTCTTTTATAATTACATAGTTTACTGCTCTGAGTTCCAGGGTGGTGCTCTTAAAATAATTTTGCTTTGGGAAGAGACCATAAAAACTTTGTTATTTCCATGATTTTTAAATTGCTCTGTTTTTTATATTATTCTTCCTTCCTCCATTCCTTTTCTCTCCTCCTCTTCCCCCCTTGCCATATTTAGATTACTCTTACATGGGCACAAAAGCCATTTAAGTGACAAGTGTGGCTAGTAATCAAGTCTTTCAAGACCCTTGAGGTGTAACTGCTTTTTTCCATCATCTCCTTAGGTGCTTCCCACTCTCCCTCTCCTTTTCCACGCTTTCTGGGCATGTTCAAGTCGTCTGGCAAACTACACAGTGTGAACTCAAACCTGCAATTTCCCTGCCTTTTAAAAGACTTCTTGTCAACTGTAGTCTCTTTGCTTGTTGCTCTCACAATTTCTAATCACATGGCCCTGGTCTGTGACAATCTGAGGGTTGCTCCTGACTGCACTTGGTTCTGGACTCCTTTTATGCCTCCATCTCACCCCTCTTTGTCTCTATTCACTTCTTTTGCTCAGTCTGTCTATAATCTTATTTTCCTCCCTTTTTGCAGGAAATCTGGATGAACCTGAGTTTTCTGGAAATGGATAGCTTATTCCAAAGCATCACTTTAGTCAATGCAGAAGAATTACCATTATAATAAACCATATCTTCTATATTCTTTTTTTAGGGGATGTGGGATTTTATTGCTTTGAGGAATTCCCAGTATAGAAACTTCCGCAACTGACATAGTTCAACAACTCCTCTAAACGGTCCAGTCTTTTAGAGCTGCCTGGGGCACTGAGAGATTAAAATGTCTTATTCCTAGTCACAGAACCAGATGTATCAAAGGCAGGACTTGACCTCAGATTTTCCTGTTTCCATGACTGGCCCTTCCTGCTACTCATTATGTCATAGTGCTCCTCAATCTTATGTTATATTGATTGTATTTCAGGAGGAGTGTGAGACCTTGGAAATGTTAAATTATTTTAAAAGTGCTGTTTGACTCCTTTTCCTATCTGAAGTGCCAGCAATTAGCTAAATAAACTCTTTTTTCCTATCTAACTATTGCTAATGACACTGTGATGATCTAGCCTTATGCCTTGAGTCTTGCTGCTGACTTTTGATCAGTTTTGCAAGGATTTCCTTTCCTAGGAGAAAGCCTTAGTCCAGGAGAACATTTATTGGGTTCTAGGACTTTCTTCTATCACTATTTTCTACACTTCCTTGCTCCTTAAACCCCAATGTTAGGCATTGACTCTCCCAACCTTCTTGGTCTCTGAGCCTGCTTGGCTCTGTGGGTTTTGAGCTCTCTTGTACTGGTGTTATGGAAGATAGAGCACTGGGTTTGGAATCAGAGGACCCAAGTTTGAGATCTGTTCTAATCATTCCCTAGTTGTGGGACCTTCTGCAAGTTGTTTTTATGCTTCTAGGTCTCAGTTTCCTCTCCTTTGAAATAAGGGGATTGGACTGAATTGTTTTCAGTGCTTCTTCTAATTCTAAGGCCTAGTTACCTGTCCTCCATTAATTTGTTGTGGCTACCATGTGTGACTGCAATTATATCTTTCTTTCTTTTCTTATTCCTGATGTTATATACTATAGATCACCAAAAATGCTTTCTAAAGAGCTTATTAATAAAGGAAAGGAATACATACAAATTCAGAAACAGTTAATCAGTATAAAATAATTAGAAGTTTATATAGAAGAAAGCTTCCCAATCCTAGACTTCTTCCTTCCTTCCTTTTCTTTCTCTTTTCTCCCTCTTTCTTTTTTCTCTCTCCTTCTTTCTTTCTTTTTCTTTCTTCCTTCCTTCCTTCCTCCCTCCCTTCCTTCCTTCCTTTCTTATAATGTAATATGCATGATTTTTTATTGAATTAGAACAACTTTGGAAGGAACACAGTATTGGATGCCTTTTAACTTCTAGATTCTGTTTAGAATTTTGTTTACAATACTGGATAAAGTCTAGTGTTGTCAGTATGTTTTGTAAGACTGGGAAAAAAATCTTATCTGAAAGCTGTTATGCTTCAAGAAACTTCCTACTTGTACATTTTATTTACTTTAGCAGAGTAATTGAAAAACACCTGAAATTTTAATTAGCTTTCTAGAATTCAAGAGATAATTTTCCAGTTTGCAGATTCTTACTCTTCCTCCTAGGCACTCATTACTTTGTTATTTTAACATAAGAAGGCAAGAAGGGATAAAATTCAATTTTGCTGTTTCCACCAACTCTGACAGAAAGAGGTTGAAATTAAAGCTTAGTTAAAATTAGGTTTCTGACCAATCAGACTTTCTAAACTAATTTTAACTAAAATTTTCCCCACTTAGCTTGCCCCTCATTATCCTCTTGACAGAGAATTTGCCCTAAGGCATTCTGTTTCCTTTTTGTCATCAAATTGGATGGTTTCTTCATAGGAAAGGGACTAAACTTTTATATAGCACCTACTCTGTTCCAGGCATTATGCTAAGCACTTTACAAATATTATCTCATTTCATCTTCACAACAATTCTGGGTAGTTGGTTCTGTTATTATCCCTATTTTACATTTGACCAAACTGAGGCAAAGAAAGGTTAATTAACTTGCCCAGGGTCATACAACTAGTAAGTGCAACTGAATTTGAATTCAAGTCTTCATGAATCCAGGCCCAGGGCTACTATCTGCCTTCTTCACTCTCAAAATGCCCCATGCCCAATTTGGATTTGCTTGTCTAATTGCTGTGGACTGAATTTATTCGCCAGTTCTACAATTCTAGGCTAATTCTGAACCAATCAGGAAAACTCTTCATTTGCCTGGCAGATTTTTGCTTGTTCCACCCACATTCTTAGTTAATTACTGACTGCCTCTCAAAGACAGATTAGATAGACAGGCCCTCAGTAAGGAAATACTGCTAAAGCAGCCCTACAGTTATCTCAAAAATCATTTTACTGAAGCATTTCCAACAATCCACAGAGACAAACATCTCTCCTGGGCACAAATGATTCATGAAATGATAGAAAGTCAGGGAGGAGAATAGGAGGCTAGATAATAGAAACTAGATTGTGCAGTAATAAGTATGGTGTTATGGTTCTTTTATCACTTGTACTTTGAAGTCAATATTATGATAAGCTCTTCTATGGAACTTAGAAACATTTCTTCCTGGATTGCTCTGCTTTCTGTGGTTCAGTGCTTTAGATAGGCCCTTGTTTAAAATGATTGAAAGTAGCGTTTTATTGCAGTGGAGCAGAAAGGATCCTGACTTAGAATCAATCAATCATCTAGGTACCAGGCATTGTATATAGGCATTATGGGGATCCAAAGATAAAGTGGAATAGTTCCCTGCCCTCAAGAAGCTTACATTCTAGTAGTCAGCGGAGATTTAGATTGATTCTTGCCTCTGACATTTATTTGCTATATAACAGGGGTCAATTGGCTTCACATCTCTGAACTTTTATTTGTAAAATGTAGATAATAATACCTGTAATGCCTAAAAAATAGACATATAAGGCTCAAGTATGACTATGTATAATGTATATATATGTATACATATATGTATATAATATTGTGTAAATCTTGAAGCCTTTTATTTTGCAATTATTGTTATGATCTCTCCATATCTCCCTTCTCCCTTTTCTTTCGAGAAGGGTACTTTTTGTCTGCACTGAGTTTTTCAGCAAATTCAATTCAGGAAATATTTATTGAGTACTCATGTATAAAGTTCCCTTTGGGTACTGAAGGAAATACAAAGTAAATACAATACTGTCTCTGCTGTAAAAAACATAAAATGCTTTGAGAGTCACTTTGGTCTCTAGTGGTGTAGATGAGGGAGATTGGAACTGGAGAAAGCTTCATGAAGAAATTAGCTGTTGAGAGGGAAGACTGGAAGGACACCAGGTGTTTTTGTAAATGAGATGATTTTCTCTATCAGTTCTCAAAATTAACAGTGAGCAATAAGTGGAGAGGTATTCATTCTTAGTTTGACACAAGTGAATGCTTATGGATGGCCATGTATAGTGATGTATATTAATTAGTCATTTATACTCATTTCAGGACAGAAGATGAGTGATATTTTAAAATATCCCTTTTCCTTAAAGAAACAGATTAATATTCCTCTCCCCAACACATACACATACATACATTTACATGTAGACACACACAAGCTCTTTTTGACATTTATACTCTTAGGTTCCTCCTAGATTTAGACTGCCTTCTAATTTCATGTACTAGTTATTTATTATTATTTATTTATTTATTTATTATTTATTAGGTACTTATCATGACAGCAGCTAGGTAGGGTAGTGGATGGAACACTGGGCCTGGTGCTGAGTTCAAATTTGACCTCAGACACTTACTAGCTGTGTGAAAGCCCCTTAACCCTGTGTGTTTCAGTTTCCTTATATGTAAAATGAGCTGAAGAAGGAAATAGCAAACTACTCCAGTGTCTTTGCCAAGAAAACCTTGTTCATCGCCAATTGATAAATGGTCAAAGGATATGAACAGGCAGTTTTCAGATGAGGAAATTAAAGCCATCTATAGTCATATGAAAAAATGCTCTAAATCACTTTTGATTAGAGAAACGCAAATCAAAACAACTCTGAGGTACCACCTCACACCTATCAAATTGGCCAACAAGACAAAACAGGAAAATGATAAATACTGGAGAAGATGTGGGAAAACTGGAACACTAATGCATTGTTGGTGGAGTTGTGAACTGATCCAACCATTCTGGAGAGCAATTTGGAACTATGCCCAAAGGGCCATAAAAATGTGCATACCCTTTTGACCCAGCAATAGCACTTCTAGGGCTGTATCCCAAAGAGATCATAAAATTGGGAAAAAGGACCCGTGTGTACAAAAATATTTATAGCAGCTCTTTCTGTGGTGGCAAAGAATTAAAAATCGAGGGGATGCCCATCAATTGGGGAATGGCTGAACAAGTTGTGGTATATGAATGTTATGGAATACTATTGTGCTATAAGAAATGATGAGCAGGAGGACTTCAGAAAAACCTGGAAAGACTTGTATGGACTAATGCTGAGTGAAGTGAGAAGCACGAGAACATTGTACACAGTAACAGGCACGTTTTGTGATGACTAACTTTGATAGACTTAGCTCTTCTCAGCAATGCAAGGATCTAAGACATCTCCAAAAGTCTCATGATGGAAAATGCTATCCACATCCAGAGAAAGGACTATGGAGTTTGAATGCAGATCAAAGCATATTATTTGCTCTTTTTTTTCCTTCTGTTTTGTTTTGTTTCTCTTTCTTGTGGTTCCTCCTATTGGTTCTAATTCTTCTTTACAACATGACTAATGTGAACATGTTTGATAGGAATGTATATGTAGAGCCTATATCAGCTTGCATGCTGTCCTGGGAAAAGAGGTGGAGAGGGAGGGGGAGAAAATTTAAAACTCAAAAGCTTCAGGAAATGATTGTCGAAAACTAAAAATAAATTAATTAATTAAAAAAAAGAAAACCCTGTTCAATGGGGTCACAAAGAGTCAGACATGACTGAATACAACTAAACAAAAAAAAAAAAACATGAGTAGGGCATTGTGGTAGACACTTTTGTCCCTTTCACCTCTGCTGTTAAAACTCATTTGTTCAGTTGTTACTGGTCACTGCTAGTGACATAAAGTTCATGGATTAAATTTCTGTTTAGATTTGCTCCATTCCATGGTCATGAGTTATATACTTTAGTCCAACCATCTTTTTTTTTTTTTTTGCCACGGACTACTATTAGCTATTATTGCTATGGTTTACAAAATGCTTTTATTTATCTTTTTAAATTATCTCTCCTGGATATATTTTCTAGGTGAGTTGTTTTTCCAATGAGATATTTCACATTATCTTCTATTTTTTCATTCTTTTGGTTTTGTTTTGCAATGTCTTGATTTCTTAAAGTCACTAGCTTCCATTTGCTCCATTCTAATTTTTAAGGAAGTATTTTCTTCAGTGAGCTTTTGGACTTCCTTTTCCATCTGGCCAATTCTGCCTTTTAAGGTATTCTTCTCCTCATTGGCTTTTTGGACCTCTTTTGCCATTTGGATTAGGCTATTTTTTAAGGTATTTTCTTCAGTATTTTTTTGGGTCTCCTTTAGCAAGCTGTTGACTTGTTTTTCATGATTTTCTTGTATCACTCTCATTTCTCTTCCTAGTTTTTCCTCTACTTACTTGTTTCTCAAAATCCTTTTTGAGCTCTTTCATGACCTGAGACCAATTCATATTTTGTTGTCTTCTTCTGGTTGTATGTTTTGATCTTCTTTGTCACCAAAGAAAGATTCTATGGTCTGACTTTTTTTTTTTTTTTTGCACAATTTGCTCATGTTTCCAGCCAATTACTTGAGTTTTAAACTCTTTATTAAGGTAGAGGTCTGCTTTCAGTGTGGAGAATGTACTGTCCCAAGCTTTGGGGGTTTTGTGCAGCATTTTTCAGAGATACTTCTAGGGACCTGTAAATTTTCAGTTTTTCTAAGGTAGTATGATCCAGGGCAAGGTGTTTACTCCTTTCCTGGCCTGGGTTCTGGTCTATGAGTGACCACAAGCACTCTTTTCTGCCTTAGAACTGTGAGGAGGATTCTCTCTCCACTGCTACTACAAGTTCCACCACACCAGTGCTTCTCCTGGCCCCAGAACCACCACCCAGAACCATGACCCAGATCCAAGCACAGGCAAAGCAAGAGGCTCCTGTCTCAGCACCAGCAAAGAGATCCCTGCAATCCCCCTCTGATCAGCCACCTGATTCCCCTTCAGTCTGTGGGCCAAGAGCTCTGGAAGCAGCCTTTGCCCTGGGGCTGTGCAAGGACTGGGGCTAGGATTGAGCTTCTTTCTCACTATAGTCACAGATCTTTCCTACTGACCTTCTAAGTTGTCTTTGGCATTTGTGGGTTGAGAAGTCTGGAAACCGCCATAGCTGCCTGTGATTCATTCCTCTGAGGCCTGCTCCAGGTTTGCTCTGGCCTGGTTTTTGCCTATGTGACCACGCTGAACTGTGTTCCTCTCCTAACCTGGGGCAGTAGACCTTTCCAATCAACCATTCAGGTTGTCTTGGACTGGAAATTTGTTTCACTCTGTCTTTTTGTGGGTTCTGCTGCTCTAGAATTTGTTTAGAGCCATTTTTACAGGTATTTGGAGGGCTTTGGAGGAGACGTCAAGCAAGTCACTGCTTTCACTCCACCATCTCTGCCCCCTTATTTATCTTAATCTAAACAATAGCCAACATTTAAATATCTTCAAAATACTTTAATATATTATTTCATGTGATCCTTACAACAACCCTGTGAGGCTGGTACTATTATTATCCCCTCTTTACAGATGAGGAAACTACAGCTTAGGGAGGTCATATTTTGCTGTGTGACCCTCAGCAAAGTGATTTGTGGAAGGTCACACAACAATAAAATGTCTGAGACAGGATTTGAATTAAGGTCTTCCAACTGTAAGTTATGGGCAGTTAGGTGGGGCGATGGATAAAGTGACTGGAGTCAGGAAGACCCATCTTCCTGAATTCAAATCTAGCCTCAGACACTTAGTAGCTGTGTGACCCTGAGCAAGTAACTTAACCCTGTTTGCCTCAGTTTCCTCATCTGTAAAATGAACTGGAGAAGGAAATGACTAACCAGTCCAGTATCTTTGCCAAGAAAACCCCAAATGGGGTCATGAAGAGTTGTTCATGACTGAAAAACTGAACAACAAAGCCTGAATGCTTCACTTCCTACCTTAGCCTAACTGTCAATTTTTTAAATCTTTTAAAGAAAATTTTGTCTCTTCCCTGTTGCCTCTGGCTAGTATTTTTGTTTTGTTTTCCAATGCCAGAATCATAAAAGAAAGATATAAGGAATAACCTTAAAGCATAAATCCGGGACTTTCTGCAAATTGTCATCAGCTGTCATAGGAAATAGACCATCCTATGGGCTAGCCAGTCTTGTTCCATCACTAAAAGGATTAATGCTGCATCTTCAACTATAATTAAATGTAAAAAAAATTCCTAGCTGTTCTAATGAAGCAGATTGCTTTGACATTTTTGCATATATGTGTGTACATATTTCTCTCAATTGTAGCAAGGAGGGCCTGTCACTTGCCTGCCAGATTTTGGTTTCTGCAGAAAATGGAATCATGATGAGCTATAATGCAAATACTACATCGCCAGTCCTCCCACTCATCTACCCACTCCTTTCACAAACACTTTAATGTACTTAACCAGGAGAAAGAAGCCCAAGAGCATTTCAGATAAAATGCAGGCTATGCTCCAAATGACCTTTCGTTCTCAGTACTCATTACAAATGTTGTCATAATCTTTGTGTGTCAGAGGTGCTCACATGATATGAAGGACTCAGGTATACCCTGAGAAATTTCTTACTTCCCTGGCTCATTCTCCTACTCTGTGCACTTTACATTCCAGCCAAACTATTTGATTCAATTGAACAAACATATATTAAGTGCCTACTATGTGTCAGGCTACTAAGTGCTGGAGATGGTTGTTGTTTGTCCTTCGTCCTCGAAGAGGACCATGACATCAGGAAGATGATGCCATGACTTGCAAGTGAATTGGATTTAAGGGAGGGAAGGCTGTGCAAAGTCACCAGCCTCACTCTCTCCTCTGGAGGTGTTTGGGTACAGGGGCAAGATATAGATCAGGACAACTGGAGATTGATTTTTTTGGCTGGAGGCTAAAAAAAAGGCAAAAGACAGTCCTTGCCCTCAAGGAGCTTACATTCAAATAGGGGAGACAACATGCAACAAATATATGCAAAGCAAGATATAGATGGAATAAATAGGAAATGATTCAAAGAGGGAAAGCACTGGAATTAAGACTGCTAGTTGTTCCTTAAATCATATATGCTTTTTCCTCTCTCTAAACACTTGTGCTGGCTACTCCTCTCTGGGGAATGTATTCCTTGAAGGCTCAATTCAGGTGCTACATCATCCCTTCTCTTTTTCCTCAAACTTTCCTAGAGCCTTTGGGTGGATCTCCTTTGTGCCTGTCTTATCTTACCTGTATTTTATTCATTTGGACTTATGTCATGACTCACCCTCCCCCCATGTAAATTTCTTGAAGGCAGGAGCCATGCCATTTTTTTTATATTTGTATCCCTAGGGCTTTGCATATGGTAGGCAATATTCAATGTTTATTGAATTGATTGAATTTCACAAATGGTGGTCAAACATGCACCCCACAAGTCAGCCATAGTTTTATTATGGGACTAAACCATGGTTTAGAATCCAATGCTATTTGACTGAAAAGCAAAGATGATGCATTTAGAATCATAAAATTTTATAGCTGAATAAGCTGAAGTCCAGAAAGGTGTGGCTAAGGTCACACAATAAATGAATTATAGGGCTAGAAGGCAAGCCTCCTAACTCTCAATGTGATGCTCTTTCTATTAATAACTTATGCTTACTAAGCACTTTAAGGTTCAAAAACAGCAATCTTCACAAAAACCCTGTGAATCAGTTAGTACAGATACTGTTATTCCCATTTTATAGGAAACTGAAGCTCAGTGGGGTTGTGATTTCCTCATGGTCACATAAGTAATACATATTATAGTTGGGATTTGATCCAAGAACTCTGGTTCCAAATCAGAATTCTTTCCTGTACAACAGAGGCCCTCTCTGTTCTTACCTTCCTCTTGTTAACGGAGCATTTCTAGTGTAGGCAGGATTCTAACATTTTCTCTTCCCTAGATGCCACTGGGGGAGTACTTGGCTCCATGAATGATTGGATACATCCCAAACAGCCCTATCTCCTACACTAGAGTTGAGGGAAGATACAGCCCTGTGGGGTTGGAATTACCCCAACATGATTGACACCAGAGGGATCTAGGGAGGGTCAGAGTGGAAGGGATAATTCAGTAAAGGGGAAAAACCATTGATTTTGCCAAGCCTCTAAACACATGAGAAGTAACCGACATGGGCAGGAAAGATATCACTCTGGTGCTGGAATGAAGAGGATATCAGACTGAATATAACTCTGACAAAACATGAGGTTGCTGATCACAGATCCAGTCAGAGGTATCAGGGACAAATTGTCTTTGTGACCACTGGGTTTGCTTCTGTCTAAGGCCAGAGATGGGCAGAACTGTAACACTAGGTAGAAACTCTGTGGGGCACCTCATTTGGCATCCAAAGCTGGGATACTAAGAGGCCCAGAAAAGGGGTGACTGTAGAATATCTTCGAATAGCTGTAGGATTAACCTCTGACTGGACCTCTGCCGTAGTAGACCTTCTGGAGAAGACATCACAATCCATCCACTGGTATCTATAGGAGGAATAATGCTGAAAGGTAGAAGGAAGCAGCCATGGCATACTGAGAACTAAATGTAAGGGTGTGCTGGAGTCAGCTCTAAACCAGCTTGTTAAATTTTCGGTGTGAGCATTTATACCTTAGAAGTCAGCAAACGCTACACATCAGGAACTCATTTTTTTGTTTTTTTTTTGTTAATTTTCTAGACTTCAAAAAGTGATGGAGAAAATGTTGATAATGCAAATTAAACCTCAAAGTATGTTGTTTGTACATCTAGTTGGTGAACATTTACCAATACACCTCTGACCAAAGGCCAAGCAACATATACAGGAGGAAGAGGAGGACCCAGTTCCTGTCAGGGAGCAGCAGGCACAGCAGTGCTGAGCTGATGGACAGAGGAAATATAAAGACCCGTATAGACAAGAATCAACAAGGGGATTCAGCTCAGGCTCCTAAAAGGTTCAGAAAAAGACTGGTCTTGAGAAGCCACATCAGAAGCACCAAATAGGCCTCTGGATAAGCATTCCCCACAGGCAGGCAGCATTAGTAATAAGATTTGCATCATTCATCAGTCAACAAATATTAGGTGCTTACTATGTGCCAGGCACTGTACCAAGCACTGGAGGGTACAAAAAAAGTCAAGAACAGTCCCTGTCCTTACAGTCAAATGGTGGAGCCAACATGCAACCTACTATGTACAAACAAGATATAATCAGGATAAACTGGAGATAATCTCAGAGGGAAGGCACTTATCTTAAGGGGAACCATGTTTGTTTTCATTGACTTATAAATAAACTCCTTTGTTTTTTCAGTATTGTGAGCCACATACAGAGAATTGGTGATAACACCAATTCAATTCAATAAACATTAATAAGTAATTCATAATAATTCATAAATAAACATCTGCTAGGTGCCAGGCACTATACTAACTGCTATCAGATAGTGAAGTTCCCCGGATTATCTAAGTTTTTCCAATGATAAAACTATGGCTGTTAAGTAGGCTACTTGTGGGGTTGTGTATGAACCATCATTTGTAAAATTCATTCAGATTTAGTAAAAACTTACTAAGTGCCTACTCTATACAAGGCCCTCCATATACAAGGAGGAAAAATGGCATACTTCCTGCCTTCAAAGAATTTACATTCTTCTTGGGGGATATGATATGGACCCAGGTAAGGTGATATACCAGTAAGGTAAGATGGGGGCAAAGGAGAAATCCAGACAAAATGCTCTAGAACAATTTGAGGGGAGAAAGACGACTTTCAGCTGGGAAGATCAGGGAAGGCCTCAGAGATGAGGGGATGAGCCTTCGAGGGACAAGAGGCCTGAGAGTTCAGAGACATGAAACAGCATGTCTGATTTGATGAACAGCTCATAGTCCAGTTTGGCCAGAATGTGAAGTACACAGAGGGGAGTAATGTGAATAACATTGCAGCAGTAGGTGGGAACCAGATGATGAAGGGTCTGAAGTGGCAGGCCCTTTCTTAGAGGCAGTAGAGTCACCGATGGTTTTTGAGCAGGGAAATGACCTGGTTAGATATTAAGAAGACAATTTTGGCAGCAGTGGGAGGGTAGGTTGGAGATGGGAGTCCCTGTGATATCCTTTCCCAGCTGCAATTTTGTATCTGTGTGTGTGTGTGTGTGTGTGTGTGTGTGTGTGTTTTACAAGTTAGATCCAAGTTTTCCTGGATAAAAAAAAACAGATGGAAATTTATAAAATTTATAAAAACAGTTAAACAGAGGGAATTACAGCTGAAGCTACCAGTTTAATAATAATAGCTCACATTTCCATAGCATTTTAAGGTTTACAAAACATTTAAAAATGCCTGCCTATTGAGTGCCTGTCTGAGTTGTCCAAAGTTCCCTTTGTAGAACACTTTTTTGGGAAAGTTTTTAGGTGTGTGTGTGTGTGTGTGTGTGTGGGTGTGTGTATACATCAAATCACTCATTAAAAAGATACGTATGTTATCAGAATTTATAATGTGCCATGTAATCATGCCCAGTGAAACTCACTAGCTGGAAAAGTGGGAGTACACTTCCACTTCAGTTGTCAGTTACAATGAAACAATCATTTTCTGTATTGATCGTTATATTTCTGTTTACTTATGAGCTACTCTGTGCTTATTAGGAAGTTTGTTATTCAGTCATTTTTAGTCATGTCTGATTCTTTGTGACCCCGTTTGGGGTTTTCTTGGCAAAGACATTGGAATGGTTTGCCATTTCCTTCTCTAGCTCATTTTGCAGATGAGAAAACTGAGGCAAACAGGGTTAAGTAACTTGGCCAGGATCACACAGCTGGTAAGTATCTCCTGACTCCAGGCCTGGTACTCTGTCCACTTTACCACCTAGCTGCCCCATTATTAAGTATATTCAAGACCAGAAGAATGTAGGTAGATTTTTTCTTTTTTTCTTTCTCTTTATTTATTTTATATTTATATAAAAATAAATTATATAAATTGTATATTATTGTATATCATATACAGTTATATGAATCACAAAAATTTATTTTATTTATTTTTTATTTTCATTGGTGAATGGAGGAGAAAGACACTATTAGGGTAGGGAAGCTTAAGGAGGTGGTGAGGCAAGGAGATAGAAGGTGGAAAAGGATATCTCATTGCCAGGGCATGCCATCTGGGGCTATGAGCAAGGGCTGAGCAGGGCTGGATGAACAGAATAGTTATGAGTCATGAGGGAGGAGCCCAAACTGGAGTATGCCAGCGAGGTTTAGAGTCCAAGAAAGCAGGTCAGAGCTGGAATTTAGAGGTGGAGAGGCCCCATATGATTCAACTACAAAGTATTCAGGCATAGATTAGTAGGATTTCAATTCAAACAATATATGAAGAAATACACGGGCAATGGGATCTGAATTAGGAGACTTGGAAACAGCATCTCAAAATCTCGTCTGGGTAGATGGGTTCATAGAACAGAACTACTTAGGTATTGCTATTGATCCTGGGACTAAAGCTATCATTCTTCTACCCTATTTTTTGTTTGAAATATTTTTGAAATAAATTTTATTGATTTCTTTTTTTATTACCTACATTTCTCAGTATATCCTTCCCTTTTCCCCACCTAAGAGCTGTACCTTGTAACAAAGAAGAAAAAAAATCAGCAAAACTAACCAACACTTTGAAAAAGCCTGACATTATATTCAGTATTCCACATCCCTAGCCTCTTTACCTCTTCAAAGAAGATGAGGAAACTCCTTTTCATTTTTGCCCTAGTTTTAAGCAGTCTTCTTGGTACTAGGGAGCTCCTGGCATGAGATAAGCGTAGATCATTGGACCAAAGGGGTAGGGCCTCTGGTGAATACTTGAAATTCTAATATTTAAGGAGTATGATACAAAATAGGAACTGGGAGAGAGGCAAGGAAATAATGTGTTGGCCATTGAGAAGATGCACCTTGTAAAAAGGATGTGGAGGGAATTCTACACTTCTTGTGAAGTCTTTCAGTACTTTAGAGAATTGTCTCCAAATTCATCACCTTGCTATGAACCTCCCCCAAACTTATCTAGCCCATGGACAATAGACAGTCTCTCCCTGGACGTATATTCAAAGACCTCAGCTTGGCTAAGCCTTCAACGGCATCTTCAATAAATGTTCAGAGAACTAGTGTTCCCTTGGCCTTGTCTTCAGGAACCCAGGGTCACACATCAGAGGGAGGACCTTAGGATAGGGAAGTCTTTCATATGAAACAAGAAAGAGCAGGTGGCCATGTATGGATACAACCCAGGAAAAAATGAGGAAGAAAGAAAACGTTCAGTGGCATGTGTCATTATTTCTTGAGGATCTTACATGTTTATTGTTGTGTAGGAAACAGGAATATTTGTTATGATATTTGTTATATTCATAATTCACCAGGTACAGAAGTATTATCCAAAGGTTTGGGAACAGAGATAACAGCATTTTTGCAGATGCTATTAGCTTTGGGTTTACTCACAACGCAGCACATTAGGTAGGCCGTTTTGCCATTTCTACTGTTGCCATGACAAAACTATAATGGTATCAACATATCAACCTACTTGTGAACCAAACTTGCTGTGGAATTGGATTTTTTTTCTTTTTAAAAAATCCATGGTTTACTCTTTTTCAAGAGCTGAAAAATGTTATGCACACAACAACAGGACTGCTGGAAACACAATCCATCAAAATGTATAAAAATTCTTTGCTAGATTTTTTTTTAACAGACCATTACATTAGTATGGAAGACCCAATATTTTTTCAGAGTGACACATGACCCCAACTGTCCTTTTTTCTTCTCAGGGGTTTGGTCAAGAAACCAGAGTCCTGCTGAGGAGTGAGCTTGTTTGAAGCATAGTGATTTACAGGACTAACCTCATGTTGATTCTTAATTACAGTGCTTCCTTCATGACTAAAACTGTGCCTTGTGGAAATGAGCTTCATAAGTTCCTCATCTGGGATACAGCTGGTCAGGAGCGTGTAAGTACTAGTTCCTATAAGTTTCTTAGTCATTGTTTGTTTTTCAAAGACATTTTTAGAGAATAATGTCATTTAATGTCTCATCATCAGTGGGGGGGGATACTAAGAATAAAAAACACCATATGCTATGTGTATCTCTCTACGTATTTACTATTGAGACATAATTATATTTGCTAGAGATACAGAAGAATAACCTGGATAAATGAAACACAGATGGGCATAATTCTTATTTTAGATAAGGTGAAAATTTTAGCTTTTCCTCCCAAAAGTGGATCTTATATTGCAGAAATAGATAGTGTGTGGTGTCATAAAGCAAGTCCTGGATTTGAAGTCAGAGGTCTAGTCTGTCTGTTGTATAAAAACGCTACATTGGCCAAATCTATTAACCTCTCTGAGTTTTAGTTTCATCTATAAAATGGGGAAAAATAATCATATACTTTTTTTCACAAGCGTATTTGAAGGATCAAATGATATATGACACATGAAACTCTTTGTAATTATGAAATGCATTATAAGTGAGTGAGGCAGTCAATAACCATTTATTTGGTGCCTACTCCATGCCAGGCACTAGGAAATAAAAAGAGGCAAAAGACAATCCCCGTTCTCAAGGAACTTACAATGTAATAAAGGTAAAGGGTTTTTTTTTAATACTCAAGGATCTGTGAGTTTGACCTGCTGGTCACTAGTCCACTGATATAGATCCCTGGCCCTTTACAACTGAGTAGGTGCTCCTTAAGAGTTGCTATGGCCAGTCATCTCTCTGATGCTAACATGATGATCAGTCTTTCCAGATTTAGATGGGTCCTTGACAGTGGAGGTGCGCTCCTTCACCAGATCCATATTCAAATACCTCCTAGGTTGTTAGAACCTGTTAGAGCTTATTCTCTACTGACATAATCTTTGAGAAACCAGTGTCACCTTCATGCCCAGACACTCCATTAGTGGGAGTGGTTTTCATCATAATAGGAAAATTGACCTCCTTTTCTTTGTCTTGTCCATGTCATGTTGGAAGTACTAAAATTACCAATGATAAACAGATCAGCAATAAAAAGTACAAGAAAGGAGAAGAATGGCAGATTCATAAATTGGACCACCAGTAACTGAATAATTAGGTTGATTTGTGTAATTTTAATTTTGGGTGAGATCTATTTGAGACTAAATTTCCTTAGTTTTATATGTCAGTATATTTAAAAAAAGATATTGTTCTTTAATTAAAAAATTATTAGATCTGCTTTCCATCCTACAAATGCTAGTCATATCAGTGTGGAAAAAGACGAGCAATCAATAAATCCCAGTATAATCCAACAAATCCTTGTTCTTATCTTCATTAGCTATGTGACCCTGGTTAAGTTACTTAATCTTCCTCGTCTGTGAAATGGGGATAATGCTTTCACTACATACTTCAAAGGGTTGTTGTGAGGAAGGTGTGTCTTAAACCTTAAAAGTGCTTTATTAATGTGAATTATTTCTGTCTGCTAAATTTTTATTGTTATACATAATTAATGTCAATTTCCTGAAACTCTGGGCATACACATAATCACTTTCTGGGACTACTTTATTTTTTCCTTTTCTTCTCGTTATGCCTTTTTTTTTTTTTTGAAACAAGATCTCCCTATCTCATCCAGACTGGAAGGGTAGCTCTACTCACAGTCCTCAGCCCAATACTGATCATCATAGAAGCTGTAATCTGACCTGTTTCCAACCTAGTCCAGTTTACTTCTCCTTAGGTGGCTCACCATATTGTGATTGACATATTCCAGACACCCAATTGACTTTAGCCCTACTATAGCTCAAAACTACCTAATTCAATCAGTCTACCAGTTTCAGCTTCCTTGAGGAGCAAGAATTTTAAGTGTGCTTCATCACATCTGGCCAAATTTGTTATTTTAAAAAAAATACAGGAGCACCTAGGTGGCACAGTGGATAGAGCACCAGCCTTGGAGTCAGGAGGACTTGAGTTCAAATTCGGTCTCAGACACACAACACATAACTCTTACTAGCTGGGTGACCCTGGGCAAGTCACTTAACCCTGAATGCCTCACCAAAAAAAAAAAAAAAGAATAGAAAAAATACATACTTATTATGAACTTTAACCAATAGGCAATGCCAATTTAACTCAACTAATGTCATACATTTTAAAAAGGAAACTGATTTTATTTTTTAAATTAACAAGCATTTTTCCTCTTCTAATTCCATATGCCATTGAACAACAACTACAATAATAATAGTAAAGAAAAACTTCATAACAAATATGAGTAGGTCAGAAAAACAAAAGACATGTCCAAAATGTGTCTCATTCCAGATTTTAAGTCCATCACCTCTCACAGTAGGTGGGGATAGTATGTCTTAGTATTAGTCCTTTGGAATCATGATTTGTCGTTCTAGTGATCAGAGTTCTGAAGTCTTTCAAAGTTGTTTTTCTTTAAAATGTTGTTGTCATAGTATTATTAGATTATTATAGATTATTCTCTTAGTTCTCACTTCACTTTGCATCAGTTAATATCTTCCTAGTTTATTCTGAAACTGTTCATTTCGTCATTTCTTGTACTTCAGTAATATTCCATTACATTCATGTTATTTAGCCATTATCCAATAAGTGGGCAACCCTTCCATTTTCTAGTTTTTTCTTTTGCTGCTATGAAAAGAGCTGCTATAAATATTTTTGTACATATAGATCCTCTTCTATTTTCTTTGACTTTTTTTGGTGTATAGGTCTAGTAGTGGTATAGCTGGGTCAATGGGTATAGACAGGTTAGTGACTTTTGGGACATAATTCCAAACAATTACACACATATACATAGCACTTTCCAGTTTACAAAATACTTTTCTCATAATAACCCCATGGGATACTTAGGGTAAGTATTATCATCATCCTTATTTTACCAGATGAGAAAACCAAGGCTCAGAGAGGCTGTTACTATTGTTTTTGACCAAGGTCATAGAGCTAATACATTTCAAAGCTAAGATTTGAACCCAGATCTTCTGATTCCAAATATAGGACAAATATTTCAGAGTACAGGTATTTGCCTTGCAAGCGGAAAAGAATGTTGATTTAATTTTCCAACAAAGTGAAATCTCTGTTTGAACTTGACTGCTGGGTATTTCATGTCTGCCTGTTTGTTTCATGACAGCTTTTGGAAGAGTTGGTTTATTTTGATGAAATTTGTCACCAAGCTGACAGAAATTGGTACCATGTTATAGATTTGCAGTTGAATTCGTCATCTTGAAGCAAAATAGTGGCTAATCAAAGTATCCAAATGAACCATATTTGCAATGATTTTTATTGGATTTCAATGAAAATAGATATGGAGAGGCCACAGAGACATATGATTACACTGAGCAAAGCTTTGGTTTTTTTTCCTTAAACTCAGTCAGTTGCAAAGGTGTGACTATAAAATAAACATGGGTATATATTGTTTGCTTAAGGAAATCAGTCTTATGCTTTATAATCATACTATGTATTTCTTTTTGTGGGAGCATATTCTGGTATCATAATCAATTGTGGAATATTAAATTTTTAGAATTAGATGCTATGTGAGAAGTATTTAGTCAGCCCTTATGATTCCTCTGATGTATGTAATTCCTCCACAGCAATGATTTAATTATCATTAAGCTTGGCAGAGGGTTTGCCTTGTTTTAGTTTGAAGTCTCTCCAGCAATGAAAATTCCTCAATCTTTTTGGCAGCTTGTTGACTGCCTTAATTGTGCTTGTAATGAAGTGGCCTACTGCTTAATCTAAAAATAAATTTCCTGCTACGGCTCATACCCATCACTGCTTGTTCATCCTCATTAATTAATAAAAGATCCCAGTTCTTTTTTAGCATCCCTTTATGTCGGTAAATATTTGTCATTCCTTCTCACTGCTCTAGATTGTACTTAGCCACCATGATTTGTGCTAACTTCTTTAGAGCCATTTAAAAAATAGTGTGGGTCTAGACTTCCATCTTCTTCTTCTGTAAATAAAGAATGACAGTTCTTGACCTAGTTTATTGCACATAGAAGGTCATTAATAACACTGAGTGAGTCATCTGATCATAGCATTAGAATTGGAAGGAACTTTAGAAATCACCTAGTCCAACACCCTCATTTTACAGATTAGAAAACTGAGTTTCAGAGAGGTGAATTGAATTGCTCAAGGTCACGCAGAAGAGCAGGGATTCAAATCCAGGCTTTCTGCCTTTAACTCCAGTTCTCTTCTACATAGCAAGTGGATCATTGTAATTAACATACTATTATTCTTAGTGTTGTTATTATCCAGTAAGTACTAGAATAATTGTTACATTTGATGCACATTTCCATACTTTGTAGAAGAGCCTTAGCTCCACCTTGTAAATATAAAGCTTGGTCATGGGTTTTATTCATCGTCATCCTCAGAAAAATATGTGTGTATTATATATATTTATATTTTTGTTGTTATTGTTGAGTTGTATCAGTCATGTCTGACTCTGTGTGTCCCCATTTGGGGTTTGCTTGGCAAAAATACTGGAGTGGTTTGCCATTTCCTTCTCCAGCTCATTTTATAGATGAGGAAACTGAGGCAAACAGGGTGAAGTGACTTGGCCCTGGGTCACACAGCTAGTAAGTGTCTGAGGCCAAATTTGAACTCACCAAGATTTTTACTGACTCTAGACCTTACCTTTTATCCACTGTGCCACCTAGCTCCACCCCCAGCTTATATATGCTTATGTTATGTATATGTTTATATACATACACACACACACATACATACGTATATATGAAGATAACAAAAACCAAGAAACAAAATGAATAAATGGAACAGCAAAAATGTATATATTTATTTATTCAGTAAAAATCATATCTTGTTCAAATTTGAAAAATTCTCTTAGAGATCATGTTTTCCAGCCCTTTCATTTTGCAGATGAAAAACATGAGACCCAGAGCCACAATATCACACAGTCCAAGGTCACACAGCCCAGTTAGTGATAGAGCTAGAATTTGAACCCAGATCCCCTGCCTCCAAAGTCAGTATGTCCTTTATGCTTCTCACTCCTACTTGAACTGTATAAACTCTGGCTTTTTCACTGGAAATGATAAAAACAGACTGAACTATGTCAGTAATGTTTAAAACAGCTGGATCCATGCTAAGCATTACTAGCATGACTCCAGCTCTACTTTCCAACCTCGATTTAAAATGAACAGATATATTTTCCACACAGGGCAGTTGATGACAGCCTTTTAATATCCATAATAAAAGACTTTTGGCCATTCTAAAATTCCCTGAAGCTGTCTGCTTCTCATTTCATCATGCATGCTGTTGTACCATTTAAATGTCTCTTGAATTAAAACAGGTCAGTGCCTGCTATCAGAAGCATCCCATTATGCTTTTCCAGGATGTCTGTAGCCCCACACTTAGACTGTCCAACAGGAAATATGATGTCAATCTAATGATAAAAATGACAACTAATTGGAAAACCAGGAATGAAATAATTTCTGTATAGTCTCTTAGTATCATCCTTTCCTTTTAGTGAGGCACTATTTGACGATGAAAGCAGCATTTTAAAAGGACAATCTGATGATATTTAACAGAATGGAATTGTCTGAGTAGAAATTCAAGAATCATCTTTGTTTAAAAAAAGGTTTCATATATATGTATATATACTTGTAATTTTAAATTCTAACTATGCATTGGGAGAATTCTATTTTCATTTTTTTTTCTGTTTTGGTTGTTATTGGAGAATTTTCAAAATTGTATTAATCAGAGTAAATTGTTATGTATTTTTAAAGCACAAGTTCATTTCTATAAGTAATAAAAAAAGATACGACTTTTTCCTGATTACTTTAGGGATTACCTACTTCTTTTCACCCTTCATTGTTGCCAACTGCAGATCCAGACAGTCATCAGATGTCGATCTAAGTGACAGGAGGTAGAGTTTTCTGTGCAAAGACTACCTTTAGAATTCCCCTTTTCTCCTTGTTAGTAAAAACAACAACAACAACAACACTGACTTAAATTAGGTCTGGTGCAAGGAAGGCCTTTTTTTTTTCTGGTTCCCCTGTATTAAGATTCATTTCAAACATCTGTGGAGAATATGGCATGACAGGGGTTGCTGTTTTCTTTTTTATATTTAAATGTTTAATTTAGTCATTGTATCATTTTTTCCTTGCTTGTGTTTCTTCTTCCCCTTAAATACTCATGCTTTGGATTTGAGAGAGATTAATCTTGAGGGATTTTTGGCTTCCTTCTCTTTTTGTATACATGGTCTTAGCTTAGCATAGGCTTCAGTTATTATTGATTCTCTGTTGTTTCTCATACCTTAGAGGGCCAGCTTTTTTCCAACCTATATCTTGGTTTCTACATCTCTCCAAATGCTTTATCTTCCTTCATTCTTACTGTAACCCATACATTTATTGAAACTCATGAAATTTTACCCAATGCAAATTTCCCAGGTGCCTAGGGTCAGTTAGAGGAGCAGCCTTACTAAAGGGCACAGTTGTCCTCGCAAAGCTTTTCAATTTGCTTTCAGTCCTCCTGAAGGGATAGAATACATCCTGCCAGTGGGTTGGAGACCAAATAAAGTGTTAAGTGGTTGTGGTTGTGGAGTTCTATATATACCTACTCTGGCAGAAGGAGTCTTCCCTTCCCCTCTTCCTCAGTCATCCTAGAACCTTAAAGCTTTGGTTTCTTGGGTATTCTTTTCCTGAAATACACTGACAAGGTTAGTACTGACATGTACTTTTAACCTTCCTGGATAATCCATTCTGGAGCTTTCTGTGCTGCTGTGGGTTGGCAATTGCATTAACTATAAATGCTGTCATCAGCACTTGTTCCTCATTCACTATCAGCATGGAGAATATTAAGTACTTACCTCTTTGACCTCTGGA
The DNA here is from genome assembly GCF_900497805.2 of Vombatus ursinus. NCBI lineage: Eukaryota > Metazoa > Chordata > Mammalia > Diprotodontia > Vombatidae > Vombatus > Vombatus ursinus. The sequence continues at coordinate 37,049,228 of NW_020955033.1, forward strand.
TTGTGTGGCGCCAGTTAGTTGTCCTTCATCTCCCTGAGATTTATTGGTGGATAGGAAGCACAGTATTGAGCTCAGAGTTGTGCCCCATCCTACCTCCCCATCCCATCCCCCCCAACTTTTTCATTTTTTAAAAACATTTTTATTTAAAGTTTTGAGTTTCAAATTCTATCCTTCCCTCCCTCCTTTCCCTCCCCCCTCCCTGAGATGGTAAGCAATCAGATATAGGTTATACGTGTGCAATTATGTAAAATATTTTCATATTAGTCATTTTGTACAAGAAAACTCAAATAAAAGAAAAAAATGAAAAAAAGAAAGTAAAAAAAATAGAATGCTTCAGTATGTATTCAACCAATATAAGTCCTTTCTCTGGAAGCGGATAGTATGCTTCAACTTTGGTCCTTTAGGACTGTCTTGGGTCATTGTATTGCTGAGAATAGCTAAGTCATTCACAGTTCTTCATTGAACAATATTGCTATTACGTGTACAGTGTTCTCCTGGTTCTGTTCACCTTGCATCAGTTCATGTAAATCTCTCCAGGTTTTTCTGAAATCATCCTGCTTGTCATTTCTTATAGCACGATACTATTCCATTATAATCATATACCATAGCTTGTATAGCCATTCCCCAGTTGTCTTTAGATGTTGAAATCTTGCCCCTTCAGCTGTCTTTTTCAGTGAATTCATACAAAACCACAACCAGGGTAGTATTGGAATTTAAAGTTTTGGTATTTGCAAGTCACGAGAGTGAGCATAAGAAATGACCTAACCATTATTAGATTAAAACTGATGAATTTGTGACTTTTGGCACTTTCTCTCAAGCTAAAATATTTCCAGAGAAAACTTATCTTCAAAATGATATGATTTTCAAATGACTATTCCAGCAATATCTTCTTACTTGGTGTGGTTGTTTGTTGACTAAATAAATATTAATTAAGGATAAAAATAGGATGATAGCCTGCTTTTGAGGTAGTCCCCTGTTCTTCATGCCTCAAGTTTCTCCCTACTCCAGTCCATCCTCTGTGTCACTACCCTACTCCCTATTATCTCTAGAATCAAATATAACTTCCTTTGTTTGTCATTTAAAGCCCTTCACAATCTGGCCCCAACCTACTTTTCCATCTTTATTATGCATGACTTCCCTTCCCACATTTTACAATCCAACCAAACTGGTTTTCTGGCTGTTCCTCATATGTAGCACTAGCGACATACTAGTCTCTTCTTCTTAAGCCACATTCTCTTATTTACTTAGAAGTCCCCATTTTCTTCAAGGTCAACTGAGGCACCACCTTCCACATGAAGCCTTTTCCTCTTCCCCCAGCTGCTAGTACTTCTCCTTCTCCCTCCGAATTACCATGTAACCATCTTAAGCATAACTGTGTATGTGCATATTGTCCTCTGGGATTAGAATGTAAGTTCCTAGAAAGCAGAGACCTTTTCTACTTTTGTCTTTGAATCCCCAGCACCTAGTGTAATGTCCAGAACATAGTAGATGCTTAATAATTTCTTATTGCTTGATTGATGAAATTCTTATATTCAGAAATTCAGTAAGGTACTTCCAATTCTGTCAAGCTAAAATTCCTCATGATAATATTAGGATAAATGAAAAGAGAAAACCATCAAAATGCCATCAGACTCAGATTAATTTCAGTGACCTATATTGGTACCACAGAAAGGAGGAGAAAACCTATCTTCCTTTTTTTGGCTGGAAATTGGGAGATGAAGGAGGTTAAAATCCGGGTATGGAATGATGCATATAGCTTTGAACAGGGTTACTTTGTTGGTTGATTTTTGCTTCAATCTTTCTTGGTTTCAGTGAATGAAGTATAATGAGAATGAATTGATTCTCTGGTTTAAAAAAAAGACATAAATAAAAATAATTAGTTGGGGTGGGACAGGAATTCCTCACTATCTCCTTTGCCTTCCCTACACCTATTTTAGTTCTCCAAAAAATTACCCCAACATCTACCCCCCATCAAATTGGAAACCTCAAGATTTGTTTTAAAAACCCCCAAAATAGTGTCTGTAGCTAATCCACCAAGAGCTACAAAATTTGTGTTTTATGAACCTTGAGTACCTAATACTTTTTGATGAATCTGCCTGTTGCCTGTTTTAGGGTTCATTTTGAGAACAGAAGCCAATTTTTAGGAGTCTCCAAAGGTTAGATTCCTTGAAGGGATTGTATGCTGTAGAAGTCTCATTTGGCAAAATGGTGTCTGGCATGGTACTACGACTGAATAGGTCCTTTCAAAACCAAAGGGAAGTCAAAGGTTTGTGTTCTAAGCGATGCCACCCAAGTTAGCCAATACCTGGAGTGAAGGTCAGACCCTGGAAACATCAAAAGAAGTTCAGAAGTAAAGCAGGGTTGACTTTTTTTTTGTTGTCCTTTCTTCTTCATTATGAGAGTGTAGTCTGTGGTCCAGTCCTTTACTCTTCACAGACACCATCCAAAGTCAGGAGAAATTTGGAGCTAATCGGGTACATGAGGCCTCTTCTATGAGGTGCGTGAGAAAACATAGAGCCTGTTATTACGCTCTTAAATGAATTAATTTTTCCTTTCTCCTTTGCCTGCTGGGAAACCATTGACTAGTAAGTAGAACAAGGTTGGCTGATTTCGCTTGCCACAAACAAAACACAAGCAGGCTGCTATTGCTGCTCCTAGGTTTCTGCCAGAAAGGAACTACTCCACCCATTTCTGCCCTATTGCCTTGGCCTACCAGTCTCAAGATGAATAACATAAGAGCTGTTTTGATAAGAATGTCAAAGCCTACTTTTGAAAGGGGTAAAATCTATGAGGTGAAGTGAGGAGGAGACTAGAGGTAAATTCATCAATTTGGGCTTTATTCCCTTTTACCACAGACAACAAGCTATGGAACAGTGGGAACACATGGAGCCAGTAAGGTACTGAGAATCTGAAAAGAAAAATTTTAAAAATGCCTAAAATTGGATATAGAATATGCAACAGAATCTGAATTAGGGGTTAGTGATGGGGATGGGGATGGGAAATGTTAACTTTATTTTTTATCAAACTATTATCTTGACAAGCCAGGCAGCTGGATGGTGAAGTGGGTAGAGTGCTGGGCCTGTAATCAGGAACACTTGAATTCAAAGCTGATTTCAGATACTTACTAGCTGTGTGATATTGGGCAAGTCATTTAACTTCTGTTTGCCTCAGTTTCCTCAACTGTAAAATGGGGAGCATAATAGTACTCACCTCCCCCCATGGTTATTGTGAGGATGAAATGAGATAATAATTTGTAATGTGCTTAGTACAGTGCCTGGCACATAATAATAGTTGCTTAATAAATATGAGTTATTATTATTAGGAAATTGATGAAGCACTTTATTAGTTATTAATGTTATTGATACTGATACTACTACTAACAGTAAAGCTAAATATATTCAAATTCTTTAGCATCATCATTTTGGGGGAACTGCCTTAGGATTAGGTCCCTTTGTTACCTCAGTAACCCAATTCCTTTGTATGCTGCCCAAGATAGACAATTTTAATGCTCAATCTGCTCTATAGCTAAATAATTTCTTACATATAGAAGCTTTCATCCCTTAAAAATATTTATGATAGAAGACACCATAAGCTATAATAGCAATAGGGGCTAAGTTTCTATGTTAGAGGACAGAAACTTTCTAAAGGGCCAAAGAAGTGAATGTGGATTAAATGCTAGGATGATTGTGAGGGAGGCAGAAGGGGAAAGCATTTTCTTATGTGATGATGGCTAGCATTTTGCTAGATGCAGAATTTAGTGATTAGGTGGAAGGAGGACGGTAATGGAGTAGAGAGAGATGGACCCGCTGTATATACTGCAGTGAATGTCAGAAATCCTAAGGGAAACTCTTAATGAAATGGAAGGAGACAGAGTAGAGGTAGTAGTGATAATGGATAGGGAGACAGATGAAGAGTAGGAGAGAAACTGATCAGAGCTCTTTACAAAACTGCGGTGGTGCATTGTCATGTTTGGTAACTGATCTCAATCTTCTGGCTCTTCTGCATTATCTCCCTGTCAAACCAGACCACTTTTTAATCTCTCTTTTTTCCAGAGGATGGTGTACTGCTCTTCCTTATCTTTCTAGTTCTCCATCTGCCTTGATTCAGGGCTGGCTGGTGTTGCCTGCCTATTCCCATATCCTGGGGAAAGATATTGGAGGGGACCCGGCTCTTGGTAAAGCTTCTTCACATCTGGGCTAATGACATTTTATTAGTGTGTGTTTTTGTCCAGGCTTCCATAAGTAGCTTCTACTTAAAGGATTTGCCTGTGTTTCTTGCACTGCTGCCAATTTTCCATTTTGCCACCTTGGAGAATGCTGTGACCAAGTTGACACACAACAGCAGAAGCCTGAGAGCAGCTTTCAAGACCAAAGGATTTGTGTGACTTCTTTTCATCTTTTATTATGACTTTGGAGAATAGTTTTTCAGATTTTTATTTGAGGGAAATGAGGGTAGTCAGTTCTGTAGAGCAAGCTAAAATGCAGATAGAAAGGCAAAATCTCAGTGAGCGTCTGTTCTGGGGTCTGGGAAGCTCACTCAAACTGGAATTTAAAGTAAACAGATTTGCTTTAGGCCACTAAGATTCTGTTCTTCAGGTGTTCAAGCTTAATGACTAGAGAGAGCCGAAGGAAGACTGTTTGAAACAGATTTGATTGTTGGAATTGTTGTTATGAGTATTCTGTTTGCAGAGCCACACTTTTGCTGATGGATAGGCTCTAGTCCCTGACTTCTCCTGGTTAGCATTTTAGACTCATACTTGGTTTAAGGATGTATTCAAATGTTGAGCCCTGCTGATTTTGTTGGTGTAGGTGCTAGGGATAGCTCCTGGGAGTTTTTACATATAATATATTTTTCTACCCACAGTCTGATAGAGTGTAAGCTTCTTGAGGGCAGGCAAAGTTTCTTTTTTGTATTCCCATTGACATACAGAGATATTAAGTGCTTAATAAATGCTTATTGACTGATTGTGTTAACATAAACATTTACTAGCACATTTAACATAATATTGTTTACCTGACATGCTAATTTTTTAATAGTTACTAAACATATTTCATTTCTTTCATTTTTTTTCTTTTTGATAGAGTATTTGTGTCAGAATGGTGCTATAAATATGAATTATTTGGATTTAAGAAAGCATTTGAGAAAGTCTCTTATAGAGTATTTGTGTCAGAATAGTGCTATAAATATGAATTATTTGGATTTAAGAAAGCATTTGAGAAAGTCTCTTATGTTATTCTTTTAGACAAGAAAGATAAATGTGGGCTAAACAACAGGACAGGTACATGATTCATTATTAGTTCAATGGTGGCCATTACTGGTCTAATACCAAGTGGGAAAGAGTCCTCTATTGGAGAATTCTAGAGAGCTAAGGATCTTCCACTGCTATTTATCAGTCACCTGGAAAAAAATTAGAGGATGGCATCTTTATCAAATTTACAGATGATAACAAAATTGAGAGGGACATATGATATAACAGATGATGGAGTTAGGTTCTAAAAAGATCTTGATAGGTGATACTGACTTTTAATAAAATGAAATGATAGGTTTTCCCTCACTGGAGGACTTCAGCAAAGGTTGAATGACCACTTTCTGGGAATGTCATTGGAATGATTTTTGTTCAGGTATTAGTTGGAATAGCTGACTTCTGAAGTCTGTTCTAAATCTGAGATTATGTTACTCTGGGTTTCTTCTTTTATACTTGAATCAATCTTTGTTTTCATCAAAGTGGGTACTTCTTCTAATGGTGCAGATCATAACCCATGAATGCATTTTCATATTAGGTATCTTGTTTATGTCCTCCCATAACTTCTTTTTTTAAATTTAAAAATGTTTTTGCAAGATTTTATTTATTTATTAATTTTTAGTTTTCAACATTCACTTCCACAAGATTTTGAGTTCCAAATTTTCTCCCCATCTCATCCCTCCCCCCACCCCAAGATGGCATGTGTTCCGAATACCCCTTCCCCTAATCTGCCCTCCTTTCTATCAGCCCCCTTCTCCTATCCCCTTCCCCTTCTATAGGGCAGGATAGATTTCTATACCCCATTGCCTGTATATCTTATTTCCTAGTTGCATGTGAAAACAATTTTTTAACATTTGTTTTTAAAATTTTGTGCTCCAAATTTTATCCCTTCCTCCTTCCCCACCCACCCTCATTGAGAAGGCAAGCAACTCGATGCAAGTTATACATGTATAGTCATGCAAAACACTTCCATAGTAGTCATGTTGTGGAAAACTACTGTATTTCCCTTTATCCTATCCTGCTCCCCATTTATTCTATTTTTTCTTTTGACCCTGTACCTCCTCAGAAGTGTTTACTTCAGATTACCCTCTCCTCTAATCTGCTCTCCCCTTTTTCATCCCACCACTTTCTGATCCCCTTCCCCCCTATTTTTCTATAGGGTAAAATAGATTTCTGTACCTAATTGAGTGTGTATGGTATTCGCTCCTTAAGCCAAATCCAATGAGAATAAGATTCACTCATTCCCTCTCACTTTCCCCCACTTCCCCTCCACTGTAAAAGCCTTTTTTTGTCTGTTTTATGTGAAAAAATTTACCCCATTCTACCTCTCCCTTTCTCCTTCCCCCAGTATAATCCTCTCTTACCCCTTAATTTTATTCTCCAGATATCACCCCTTCATCTTCAACTCACCCTGTGTCATCTATCTATCTATCTATCTATCTATCTATCTATCTATCTATCTATCCATATAATTTTTTTCCCTTCAACTACCCTAATACTGACAAAGGTCTCATGAGTTACAAATATCATCTTTCCATGCAGGAATGTAAACCGTTCAACCTTAATAAATCCCTTATTATTTCTCTTGTTTACCTCTTCATGCTTCTTTTGAGTCTTGTATTTGAAAGTCAAATTTTCTATTCAGCTCTGGTCTTTTTATCAAGAATGCTTGAAAGTCCTCTATTTCACTGAATGTCCATTTTCCCCCTTGAAGGATAATGTTCAGTTTTGCTGGATAGGTGATTCTTGGTTGTAATCCTATCTCCTTTGCCCTCTGGAATATTATATTGCAAGCCCTCCTATCCCTTAATGTAGAAGCTGCTAAATCTTGTGTTATCCTGATTGTGTTTCCATAATACTTGAATTGTTTCTTTCTGGCTGCTTACAATATTTTCTCCTTGATCTGGGAACTCTGGAATTTGGCTACAATATTCCTAGGAGTTTTCCTTTGGAGATCTCTTTCAGGAAGTGATGGGTGGATTCTTTCCATTTCTATTTTACCCTCTGGTTCTAGAATATCAGGAAGTTTTCCTTGATAATTATTTGAAAGATGACGTTTAGGCTCTTTTTTTGATCATGGCTTTGAGATAGTCCAATAATTTTTAAATTCTCTCTCCTGGATCTATTTTCCAGGTCAGTTGTTTTTCCAATGAGATATTTCACATTGTCTTCTATTTTTTCATTCTTTTGGTTTTGTTTTACGATGTCTTAATTTCTCATGAAGTCACTAGCTTCTATTTCCTTCATTCTAATTTTTAAGGAAGTACTTTCTTCAGTGAGCTTTTGGACTTTCTTTTCCATTGGACCAATTCTGCTTTTTAAGGCATTCTTCTCATTGGCTTTTTGGACCTCTTTTGCCATTGGGTTAGGCTATTTTTAAGGTGTTATTTTCTTCAGGATTTTTTTGGGTCTCCTTTAGCAAGCTGTTGACTTGTTTTTCATGATTTTCTTGCGTCACTCTCATTTCTCTTCCTAGTTTTTCCTCTACTTATCTTACTTGTTTTCTCAAAATCCTTTCTGAGCTCTTTCGTGGCCTGAGACTGATTCATATTTTTCTTGGAGGCTTTGGATCTGGGAACTTTGACTTTGTTGTCTTCTTCTAGTTGTATGTTTTGATCTTCTTTGTCACCAAAGAAAGATTCTATGGTCTGACTTTTTTTTTTGCACAATTTACTCATGTTCCCAGCCAATTACTTGAATTTTAAATTCTTTGTTAAGGTAGATGTCTGCTTCCAGTGTGGAGAATGTACTGTCCCAAACTTCTGGGGTTTTGTGTAGCAGCTTTCAAAGATACTTGTAGAGACCTGTAAATTTTCAGTTCTTTCAAGGTGGTACAATCAAGGGTGAGGTGTTTTACTCCTTTCCTGGCCTGGGCTCTGGTCTATGAGTGACCACAAGCACTCTTTTCAGCCTGGGACTGTAAGGAGGATTCCCTCTCCACTGCCACTATAAGCTCCACCACCCTAGTGCTCCTTCTGGCCCCAGGACCACCACCCAGAACTGTGACCCAGATCCAAGAACAGGCAAAGCAGGAGAATCTTGCCTCAGTACCAGCAAAGAGATCCTTGCAATGCCCCTCTGATCAGCCACTTGATTCCCTCTCAGTCTGGGGGCCAAGAGCTCTGGAAGCAGCTGTTGCCCTGGGACTGTACCAGGATTGGGGCTGGGATAGAGCTTCTTTCTCACTACAGTCACAAACCTTTCCTACTGACCTTATAAGTTGTCTTTGGCGTTTGGGGGTTGAGATGTCTGGAAATCATCATAGCTGCCTGTGATTCAGTCCTCTGAGGCCTACTCTAGGTTTGCTGAGGCCTGGTCTTTGCCTGTGTGCCCATGCTGAACTGTGTTTCTCTCCCAGCCTGGTGCAGTAGACCTTTCCAATCCAGGTTGTCTTGGGCTGGAAATTTGTTTCACTCTGTCTTTTGTGGGTTCTGCTGCTCTAGAATTTGTTTAGAGCCATTTTTACAGGTATTTGGAGGGCTTTGGAGGAGACATCAAACAAGTCACTGCTTTTACTCTGCCATCGTGGCCCTATAACTTCTTGACATGGAGACCAGCCAATATATTGTGATCCTTTCTCTCTGTCTCTTGATATCCTATGGGTATGGAAGCAGTATATGTCTATATGTTATTCTTCTGCTGTCTGAGAAGCACACTTCAATTCTGGTCACATGTCTCTTCGACAGTGTCTTTTATACTACTTTTTGCATGCAATTTTTCATTGGTAATAAGGTACCATCTATTTAGAACCTAAAGCATAGATACAACTATGTCACACACACCCCTCAATAAACTCCAGTGGCTCCCTATCACTTCTGAGATCAAATACAAAATGTGCTGTTTGGCATTCAAAGTCCTTCATAACCAAGCCCCTCTCCTACCTTTCCAGTTTTCTTATACCTTACTTTCCCTCATGTACTCTTTGATTTAGTGACACTGGCCTCCTTGCTATTTCATGAACAAAATACTCTATCTCTCACTGAGGTCATTTTCTCTGGCTGTCCCCAGTGCCTATGATACTCTACCTACTTAACTCCACCTACTGCCTTCCCTTGGGTCCTTGAAGTTCAACTAAAATCCCATCTTTCATAGGAAGCCTTTCCCAATCCCTCTTAATTCTAGTGCTTCCCCTCTGTTATTTTTTTATTTATACAACTTGCTCTGTAGATATTTGTTTGATGTTGCCTCGCCCATTAGATTGTATGCTCCTTGAAGGCAAAGTCTGTCTTTTGCTTCTTTTTTATGTTCCCTAGTGTTTAGCACAATGCCTGACACATAGTAGGTGCCACAGTGTCTATTGATTGATTGATTGACCCACCACACACCTCTTCATTTTTTTTGGGTGGTGACCCACAAATTTGTTACCTTGGAGATTGTATTTCCCAGTTCTCAGACATATAGCATAACTAGAAGAACACTGGAACTAAAAGGATGGTTTTTTGGTTTCAGGCAGAAGCTTGGGGTGCTTGAAAATACTGCAGACATTGCAATCCAGCATTACAATCCAAATGCAATCAAACCTGTTCTCTTCCTCCTTTCCAGTTCTGAGGCAAGCACATTGTCTATCTACTATGTCTATGTAAGATTTTCATGCAAGTGCATCTCTTATTCTGGCAATTACCATTGTTCATCTACTTTTTTTCTGTGTAGATAATTAGGGTTTACTATTGTGAGTGTATCACTAAGTGCCTGTTGAACACTTCTAACTACCTTGATGTTCTTTAGGGACCCCATACATGACATGTCCAAGATGTAACATCTTCCACACTAAACGTACCTCTTTTCCAAATTTCCCTCTTTTGGTTAAAAGTATAACCTTCTCCAGGGTACCCTGATTACTGCCCCTCCCCCCAGCTGTTGGTGGATTTTCCCTCCTCATATTTTCTCGGGCTTAGGTGTCTGTATATTGTATTTCTCTTTCTTTGAAGGTAGGGAGTGTTTCATCTTTTTTATTGTGTCTCTAGAACCTAGCACAGCAACATGTATATTGTAGGTACCTAGTAAATGATGGCTAAATTGAATCAAAAACAGGTTCTTGCATCCTGTGGCAAAGGATAGAAAAGTCTATGAGGGAATACTACCTGTATGCCTTATTACTTAGGTTTCCACAAAATATGTGAAAAAATGAGAGCCTATTCTTTGGTTCCCAGCTTATATTTTCCTATCTTTAGGGCACATCACATTTCCTTTATCCTTCACTTATTTTTGGTCCCTTAGATCAGTAGTCCTTGATAACATTTTTAACTTAATTATGACATTTATTTTGGAAGAAATTTGATGTGAATGTGGAAAATGAGAAGAGGAGCTAATAAATAAATATTAATGTAACAGTGTAGGAGAGCCTATGATAGATTTTTTTCTCACCTAGGACTGCATTATTTTCTTCAAATATGAAGAGCTACAATCATGTCTGATAGGGGAAGAAGATGACTTAGATCTGTGTGTACATGAATTTTAAACTTCTAGACAATTATCTTTTATCTGCCAACTCAGAGAAGCAATGAGGAGACATAGTTCATTGTCTCTATGACTTCTGAGCCATCAGTGGCCGCAGTTTCTTTATTGTAAAGTTAGAGGATTGAATCAAAAAAGTCCCTTTCAATTTAAATTTTTGTGACTATAACTGAATAAAAAAGTTCACATTTTAGAGATGGCATGGTATTCTGTGTGGAGCACTGAACTTGGATCCTGAAGACATGATTTTGAGTTCCTGCTCTGACAATTACCAGTGTTTTAGCTGTGAGCACATCATAACCTTTCTTAGATTCAGTGTCCTCATCTGTAAACATGGAGATAATAAGTGTACTATGTAATTCAGATAATTGCTGAGGATAAACTCTAAAGCACTATATATATTATATATATAATATATATAAACACACATAAACATATATATGATAATTTATGTGTGTTTCTCTATAATTAGAGAAAGTGTCTGTATTTATATTTTATCATTACTTTCTGTGAGGGGAGGGCAGAAGTTTGGATATAACTTCAGGGGCAAAGATTGTCAGCTCTATCCTGACCCTCCAGTATTGCTAATTGAAGCTCCAAAATAATGTTCATGGCTTTGGTGCTATCTATTATCTATCATCCAGGGGGCAAGTTAGAGGTTATAAGGAATTTGCTCATCCCTTCAATCAGGCTTCATGGGTGTGGGGAGGTTCTTATTAAAGAGGAAGTATAGTATTCAAAAAGTTAGACTTGAACTCAAAGACTCTGCTGTGCTGGCTAGGTATGACTGTGGGTCTGACTCACAAAAGAGACAAAATTGTTCTGAGGCTTGCTTATAAAAGAGTTGACTCACAATACTCCCCTTTGAGGAATAAACCACCTTGTAGATACAATTCAGTAGGGAAGCAGCAGATGGCAATAACATTTCAGTGATGAAGCAGCCTACTAGCAAATTCATCAAAAAAGAGCAGATGGCAGTAAACTCTCAGTGGAAAAGCAGCAGATGGCAGCTCAATAGAGAAAGCAACACAGTAGATGACATCATTAATTATGTGAGGAAGCAGCAAGAGGCAGCTTCAAGGGGCAGAGAGGTGTTTCAGCTGGAATGTAGCCCTAGAAGTGTGAGTTGTCTGGATTATTATGAATATTCCCTTTCTCGCCAGTAATATGAAAGCTGTGGGAGGCAGTATCTCTGTATTGCCTTTGTTATTTCCCTTGCTATTCTGTGTCCTATAGTTTGGTCTAATAAAAAAGAACATTTCATTGGGACTTGTGAGCTGTGGTTTTGATTAGATGCTGATGCAGGGCGTACCAGGAACTTGAAGGTAGCATTCAAGAGGCTTGTAGAGGGGGTACCTGAGCTAAATGATTTGTATTTTACCTTTCCAAAAGAGGAAGAGGAAGGAGAAGGGATAAAAAGATCAGGTTGCTTCTAAATCTAGGAGACTTTCTAATAAGATTTTTAAACCCTATGTATCTTGAAGTCAGAGATGGCCAAACAAATGATCCTGGAAGATGGTTTCTGTTGGATTTTAATATACCTTTGTGCAATCTGGATATCATAGTTTTTGTTCAGAGTTAGATTTCTATAGTTTTTCTGCCTACAGAGTGGGTCCAAATAAAACTTGCAAAGCATTTGCTGAATGGTACTGAAAGAACCCTAAGACATAAAACTTTCCATTCACACCCTGCCAGCTGAGAATGTCGGGAATGTCAAGAATTTTCTTTTTTACCACTTCTCCCTTTCTCAGAAACCCAATAGTAGCCTGGTCTTGTTTTGATTTTCTGCTCTTGCCTCTTTTTCATAATCTAGGGTTTGAGGGTTTTTGCAAGGTTTCTGATTAAGTTCACAGGACAGGAGACAGGCCTGAGAGTGAACCATAGGGGCCTGTGCAAGCCAAGAAAACTTAGAAGGCAAGGTTTCAGTCTCACTGTAAGTGGGTCTCCAGGGACAGACTATTCACTGAAAAGTGAAACGCATAGTTAAGGTCCAGAGTACATTGCCAGAGAATTCTAGCTTGATTGTTTCTCATTTGTAAAGGTACAGCCCAGCTGGAGCCAGATGTTCATTCTAAGCTATCATTTATTTTCCACCACTGCTCATTTTTTACATGGAACATCAATATGTGGAATTTTGCTCTCATAGAATTTATGATATCACAAATCTGCATTTAAGGAATTTTTTCTGAGGCTCTATGGGTGGTCTGAAAGGCTTAGAAACTTGCTTGGGGCAATGTTGGGTTTTGGTGGCCCCCCACAACGTATGTAAACTCAGGCTGGAGTAAAGCTTGGGCTAATAAAGGATGCCATAACACTATCATTTATTTGGTGCTTACTATATGCCAGGCATTGTGCTAGGTTCTGTCAATCAGTCAATCAGTAAACATTTATTTAGGCCCTACTATGTGCCAACCACAGTGCCAAGCACTGGGGATACAAAAAGGGACAAAAGAAAAAAAAAGTTCCTGCCCTCTAGGAGTTTCCATCATTTTTCTGAATGTATAACAAGAGTTATTCATAGATTGCCTAAGAGTCTGAGGAAAGATTTCAGTTAGTCCATAACCTTCCATAGGAAAAAAAATTACATGTTTGTTTTCCCTAATTGCAACTGAAATTTTGCATTTCCTTCAATTATGAATTAAAAAAAAACCTAAAAAACAAAAAAACCCACATTACTTGGAGGAAAAAAAATGGATTTCACCAGACTGCCAAAGGGGTCCAGGACAGAAAAAAAAGGTTAAGAACCTCTAATGTAGAGAATAGAAAGAGAAAGTGGAAGTTATGCTGCAGTAGATGACAACTAGCTAAGAAAGTAAGGAGAATGCAGGGTTGGGGTAAAAATGAATTCCCACCAGTATTAGGCTGGAGCTCCTCTTTTGTGTGAAAAGTTTTCTGTGATCACAGAACAAGTCATGGAGTTATAGATCCGAAAGCTTGGGAAATCATTTAATCTAACCACCATGTTTTACAGCTGAGGAAGCTGAAAGGAGACCTTGAGAGGATGCAGAGACAAGCGATGGGACTGGGATGAGAACCCAGATTTTCTCTTACTTTAGGGTTCATTTTATCTACAACCCACCACCCCATCCTGCTGTGGTAGTCAAAGAGCTGGAACAAGTGAGCCAGGGGCCAAAGACGGATAATTGGGACAAGTTAAAACAGAGGGAGGGGCAAAACCCTAATGCCCTTATTCTAATTTATTAGCTATGGGAATGAATTTTTTTTCTTTTAAGTGTTAATAACGCATTTGGGAACAACATTTAATATCCATAAATTTGCTTCAGATAACTTTAAAATGACTTAGCATTTATTTGAATACTAGGATATCTGTAATTGTAGGGTCATAGATTGAGTTGAAAGGGGCATTAGAGACCACTAAGTTCAACCTCCTTATTTCACAGCTGAGGAAACTGAGGCATAGAGAAGTTAAGTGACTTGCCTGAGATCATATGGCTAATATTTGTAGGTTACTTTGTGAGACGGAGAGGTTAGAGAATGGAGAATATTGGGTGGTATATATTAGAAGAATGGTTTTTTTTTCTTTTTTTAAATAGAGACTTAATTTGCTAGGGCAAGAAGGAAGGGTTAGAGAAGAGAATAATAGGATTGAGGTTGACTCTTCATTTCCTTTTAGTCTTACTTCCTGAGGAGTGAAGGAGTCAGCACTTCAGACTTTGAAGTTCTGGAGAAAGCTGGCTGGGGGCTTGTAAGTAACTTTGGGAAATTGGTGGGGTCCCCAGAATTTTAGGGTCAGTAGTGATTTTGGAGGCACTACAGTATAATGGCAAGAGCACTGGCCTAGGGGAGCCAAGAGACTTGGGTTAGATTCTTTTGTTTTTATATCACTGCATCCCTAATAATAGAGATAGCCTTTATAATAAAGAATAAAAAAGAGAAAAAAGCCAGATTACCAAAAATAAATACAAATAAACACCAAAAATAAAACTTGAAAAAGCCTAATGTTATATCCAGTGTTCCATACCCATAGTTGTCCACTAAAACAATGTAGGAATATGCCTTCTTATATTTCTTCTCTGACACCAAGCTTGGTCATTACAATTTTCTTCAATTAAACTTTTATTTTTTTCATTCAATGAAAATCTGCCTTCTTTTTTTCCCTCTCTCCTCCATTCCTCTTCCATTGGGAAAGAAAGAAAAACAAAACCTTAGTTACAAACAACGATATTCAAACAAAATAAATTTCTCCATTGGCTGTGTCAAAAAAAATCTCCTTCTTCACTTTGAATCCATTACCTCATCATGAGTCTTCTGGAATTGTGGTTGGTTATAATTTCACAGCATTCAGTTTCAATTGTTCTGTTGTTCTTGCGATCTACATTATTGTAGTCATTGTGTATATTGTGTTCCTGGTTCTGTTTATTTTACTCTGCATCTGTTCGTAGATCTTCCCATCTTTTTCCATGTTCATATTCAGCATTTTTTACAGCACAATGATATTCCATTACCTTGATGTAATGCAAGTTTAGATATTCTCCAAAAACCTTCTATTTTGTTTCCACTTGTTTGCTAATAGGAAAAATGCTGCTATAAACTGGTATATGTGGGGCCTTTCTTGTGTCATTGACCTTCTTACAGTATATGCCTAACAATAGGATCTCTGGGTCAAGGAATAAGGACATTTTTAGACTATGCTTTGATATTATTTTATTTTATTTTTTCAGTTAATATAAATTTATTTTGTCTCCCTCCTACCTTGGCCTCCCAAATGAAAAAGAAAAACAAAACTCTTGTAATAAATATGCATAATCATGCAAAATAAATTCATACATTGGTCATCTCAAAAATATACATCTAAACCTGTATCCTGAGTCTATTATCTCTCTTGTCTAGACGATGATTTTCAAGTGCTCATACCATTTCTAAGACACTGTGAGTGGAAGGGAGTAATGATAAACAAGCAGGTCATTTATTTGTTTTTATGAAGAACACTAAGGAGAGAACCCAAAATATTTGTTTTAGGGGAAAAGGTTAGCATTTCAAGAATTCCCTATGGGGTTACTTCTGAATGATTAGAAGGCATCTGAAAATTATCTGGATGGACAGTTTACCGGGCCTTTAGGCTGTTCTGTTGTATAGCTAGTGAAGAGAAATTGCAGACTGGAATCTTTTGTTCTAGTCCTGAGATATTCGACCTTTCAAGGACAGGTTTTTTTACATACTCTCCATGATTATGTTTTACTTCCAAATGGCTTTATAATTGGATTGCTCTCACTCCTCCCTTTCCCTAAATATATTATGTCATTTTGTATATTAACAGTATTAGGTGGATTTTATTTAATATTTGTGGTAGGTCAGAAGTGATTTTTCTTTCCAACCTGCACAAAAACTATCCCTTGGTCACAAATGTGGGTTTTGGTGGCTGACCTCTTTAACTTTTGACTCATTAATAGTCCAAGGCCCCAGCAAAGAAAAATCTTTTGACGAGGCTCCCCAGAAGATTTATTTAGAAATGATTCCATTTCCAGGAAGGAGCTGGAGAGCAACGCATTATAAACAGAGTACTCTTCAATAATTCACAAGACAGACCCACCAACGGCCATTTAAGGGTCAGTTTATGGCTTAACCATTAAAAATGAGCTCTCTCTTTTTACAAAATATCTGTCCTTTGCTGTTCTTTCCATTTAAGCTTCGATCATGGTAGCTTCCTGAAAAGTCTCCATACAGTCTCTCTTGCTTTGGGTACTTGGATCGAATATTGCTATGGGTGGTCACTTTTAAAAAAATAGACCTAGTGCATGATATTAACTCAGCCAGGTTGTTTCATGTGAATCTTCTGTACTGAGTTTAATGAGAAGTGAGTTGCACAGAAATAAAATTTAATTTTCCCACTTAAATAACAATTCTTCTAATTTTCCTTTCACATCACCAAGCACTAATTATTAACATTATCATTATTATTTATTAACACATTCTGACATTTGTATTTACTCTATATAGACTTTGTATTTTCTTACCTGTTTATTATTCTTTTCTCTTTTCCCTCCACCCCTCCAATAGGATATAAATTCCTTGAGAGTAGAGACAACACAAGTATTTCAGTGCACGAGGGGAATAGGCTGGCCCAAGAAAGATACCCAGGAATAGTGGTTTAGTGGCTAGAATGCTGGGCTTGGAGTCAGGAAGATCTGACTTCAAATATGGCCTCGCACACTTCACTTACTAGTTGTGTGCCTAAGAGGGTGTTGTAAGGATCAAATGAGATAATTGTAAGCAGAGTGCCTGGCACACAACAGGAATTATATAAATGGTATTATACTCACTCATTCAGCAAATTCATGTTTGTTGAACGCCTCATATGTTCCCTGCAGTGCAGGGAACCAAAAACAAGCAAAGGACAAAGAATAAGCGTGCTAGCCAGATTAATCCCTCTTCCAGGCCACAGCCCTTAAAGTACTTGAAGAAAACTATCATGTCATAGAGTTGTGGGATTATAGATTTTGATCTGGAAGGGAACTTTGAGGTCACTGAGTCTAAACCCTTCCTCCCTCATTTTACAGATGAGGAAACTGAGGCTGATAGAGGTTAAGGGACTTGCTTAGGCTCACACAGTGATCTGGATGCCTCCTCTAAAGGGTATATTTTATGAAACTATAAGAATGGAACAAGCAGACTTTAAAAACTGATTGTCTAGAGCAGACAGCATCTTTGTAGTCATATCATGGATTGAAAAGAGCTGAGAACATGAGATCTAGTAGTGCTTGTTGTTTATTGATTACTCCTCTCCCTCAAATTTGCTGCAGCGAAATAGAAACTTGTATGCTCTCCTCCAACAAGGAGTTTCTCGTATATGAAAATATCTCATGTATGTACAATATTCTTTGACAAATGTAATACAGAAATAACTGTTCCATGATCATCTCATTATTAACTTCAAACAAAGCACAAAACATAAAGAGAGAGTGTTCACCACTGTCAGGAAAGATGTCTTGGGCAAGGTCCAAATGGAAGAGGGAGTCCTTCTAGATAGTGAACTAGAGGAAAGATCTTCCAGGTCCTTCATTGGTTGAGTATGACTTTGTGCTGATTGCATAAAGCCAACCCCACTCCAAAATTACAGAACTAAGTCCTCAGTGAAATTCAAGAGTGTTCAAAAGAGATTAGCTTAACAATCCATGTAGAAAAAAATGCATGAAAAAAGGCTCTTAGATAGACTGTACCATGCAGTTGAATAGCTGATCCACTGAGTACATATAATAAATTCAATACATACATACATACATACATCTGGGATAGGTAACATAGATGGACAATGAGTGAGACTCAGAATTAAATGGGAGAAAAAGAGCAGGGTGGGTTGCATTTGGGAAATTGTGCAAACCTTCTAATGATCCCAAGTGGTTCCCATGTAAAGACCCATCTTTTCAACATAAATGTTCTCCTGTTAATGCTCTATAGTTGTAAACCTTGGAGTAACAAAAATCTGAGTGATTAAAGTTGCAGATAACCCAGAGAGTAACGGAGATTCTCATGATCAATGCAAGTGGACTGCAACACAAATGTGATGATGAGTTCTGCTGGCAAAGTGATGGAAGGTATTTTCTTTTTCAGGAAAAGTATGATCTAGATGAATTAGTCATGTGGAAAGAGAAAGACATGACAGACAGTTCCCCATTGGTATACTTCAGTGTCAAAAAAAACCAAGGGGAAGGTCTTCAGTACATTGGTGGGTTGATCTTGAAACTGAACTAAGATCTCCTAGGTGGTTCTCTGATCTCACAGAAAAGTGACTGAATCAGGTCAGAGGTATCTTGGGTTGATCTGCTTTGGTCAGATCATATCTGGAACATTATATTCAGTTCTAGGTAATACCTTTTAAGAAATACATTGATAAGGTGGAAAGTGTCCTGAGAGAGAACAACCAGGATGATGAAGGGGCTAGAGTTCATGCTGTATGAGGATCAGTTGAAGAAAATGGGGATGAAAAGAAGACATAAAAGCGTACATAATAGCTGTTTTCAAATGTTTGATGAACTGTCCTGTGGAGGGAATAGCTGTATTCTTCTTGGCTCCACAGGGCAAAGCTAAGAGCAATGAGTGGTAGTTGCAAAAAGTTAATTCAAAGTTAATCCAATTAGATTTGATTTCCATAAAATTTCTTAACTATTGGAGCTAACTAAAAGTGGAACAGGCTGCCTCAAGGACTAGTAATTCCCCTTACTTGTCCTATAGGTCATAGAGAGATCCTTTTTCAGGTACAGGCTGATCTGAAGTCCCTTCTGACTCCTCAGATTTTTGTAATTCTGTGACACCAGTCATGATTCAGGATTTAACTAATCTGGTCTGGTCTGGTCTTTGGAATGCACCCTGTGGCATTTTCTCATGCTATTTGATGACTCTGACCTTGGATACCATGGCCTCTTGTTCCAAGAAACAGATGACTGGAAAAAGTCACCAATTACCATTTAATAATGTTTCCTCTATGATTTAACTTACATGACTCTTAGTTTTCCAAGGAGCATATTGTATGATGGATACAACATGACTTTGGGGATCTTGAAAAGAAATACCTTTTTTTTTTCAACCGCTGCCTTCGTCTTCCTTTCAAAATCAAGGATGGGATATACATTTTATTTTGAGCCTTCAGGAAACAGATTTTACAAAATCATAAGAACTTTTCTAAGTCTTTAGTGTATAGTATCTTCCACTCTGACTGACTAGGATGACTTTACAGCAGAGTTAATTCTTTAAACATTTCAGCACTAATTGTTTGCCAGAGATTTATTTCAGCTTTTTGTCTGCAGATCATCAAACATACGAACAAATCAAATTAGAATGCACAAACAGGTGTGTATTGCTAAATTCCAGAACACTATTCTTTATTCTGCAAACAAGAAAAACTATGTTAGACCTTGAATCTCTCCCAGGACTGTAGACAAATATCAGCAATTAGAATTGTGGAGTTTCTGGCTTATAAACTACTCTCTCTCTCTCTCCCTTTTTTTCTTTTCCTTATTCTCTTTCTCCCCAATGTATAATATGATATTAAATAATATATTTAATATATCACTATAACATATATTATTTTAATATTTCATATATAATAGGACCTTTCTTTCCATGAGGAAGTCAGACAGCCTAATAGAAATTATTTAGTTCAACCATGAACTCTCTTTGCAATGGGTCTGCTATATAACTTGAACAAATTATTTAACCTTTCTGTTTCTTATTTTGTAAAACCAGGGATATGATTTTTGACCTTTCTGGATCCTGTGGGGAGTAGAAGGAAGTGAATCTGAAGTGTTTCCTGTTTTATAGAACTTTGTACCCTTGCCTCAGGAACATGCGCTCTTGAATCAGCAGCTTGGTTGATTCCTTTGATTAAGTTTACTTCTGCTGACTAGTGGCACAACTCTTTGACCCTGGACTGACTTCGGATTGTTTGCTTTTTGTCTAATTCCTCTTTTGCCTTTGACACCCCCCCAACTTCCCTTACCCTATGAACCCCTCAGAGCTTTTGTTGAAATAGCTGCTCTGAATTGGACTGAAAAAAATGTCAAAATAGAGGCTACACTTAGGGAATTATAAACTATAATTAATACTTCTTGTCTGTCTAGAGCACGCAATTATACCATAGGGAACTCCAGAACTTGTGGGCTGGAAGTGTATCATTGTTGTCTTTGTAATCCTAGTGCCTGCTACCTAGTAGGCACTTAATAAATGCTTGTTAATTGATTGATTCCCATGGAGCATAGTGACCTACTGATATGTAGGAATTTTTTCTAGGAGGAAATTTTAAGATTCTAGCAAGTGAATTCTTCCTCAGATTTTCAGTTTTTATGGTTATTTTAGATGTTGAAAAATGGTGTCCATCTCCAAAGAAAGAACTGATAGAGTCTAAATGCAAATCAAAGTATACTTTTAAAAACTTTCTGGTTTTTTTTTTTTTTGGTCTGTGTTTTCTTTCACAACATAACTAATACAGAAATATGTTTTGCATGACTGTACATGTATAATCTATATCTAATTGTTTGCCCTCTCAGGGAGTGGGGAAAGGAGGAAGGGAGGGAGAGAATTTGGAACTCAAAATTTTAAAAAACAAAAGTTGAAAATTATTTTTGCATGTAATTTGAAAAAATATATAAAATTTTTCACATTAAAAAAAGAAAGGTATTCATGTATTGATTCCTAAAGGAGGGAGATTTGAAGCAGTGTTCTGACAGTCACTCTGTTAAACGTTGTCAGATTTTAAGACCATGTTCTACCTCTTGTGGCCACAAAACAAACGTTAGATAGTGTATAGATTCAACAGTCACTGCTATTTTTAAAAAAATATATTTTATCGATGCCTTTATATTACAATCATTTGTGTACTGGTGCTGCTAGGTGGAGTAATAAATAGAGTGCTGAGTCTGAAGGCAGGAAGATCTGAGTACAAATCCCACCTCAAACATTTATTAGCTGTGTGACCCTGGACAAGTCACTTAACCTCTGGTTCAGTTTCCTTTGCTGTAAAACGGGCATAATAATAGCAACTACCTCTCAGGGTTGTTGTGAGGTTAAATTGAAATAAAATTTGTAAAGTACTTTGCAAACCTTAAATCACTATATAAATGCTAGTTGTCATTATCATCTTCTTCTTCATCGTCATCATCATCAAAAAGAACTGCCTCCTTTTTTTTTTCCATGTTGATCAGTGCCATCTTTAATTAGCTGGATATGTAAGATATGTAACTCCTAACAGGTTTGCAAGTGAAATGCTTTCTCTAGACTCAACCATGCTTTTTTAAATAAGGCTAAGCAATCTTAACAACCTCCACAGGAATTCTGTTTCATTTAGAGCTGCGGAATTGGGCCTTCTTGTGTTTAAGAATACATTTTGATGAATTTATAACTGATCTCTTTTCTTTCCAAGCTGGATTCAACAGTCTTTCCTGAACTGGGACTTTGTATACAAATCTGTCAAGTAAAAAATATAACTGTCTGTATTAGGGATAGTTGTTCCCTCTTTCTTTTAATAGTTCAGTGAATTTCTTCTTGCTTCATAGACATTTGGTATTTAAAACTGCAGGGAAAGAAGATAGACTTGGAGGTCTTTACTGGTAAAAGTAGAATGAATTTCCCCAGTTGGAGAGTTCTAGTAATCCAAAAGAAGTAAGAGAAAGGTGACAGTTATTTAATCAATAGATAGATATGTTGAATATTCCTCAGGTTCATGGCTCACTACTAAATCCTCAGGATGATGTCCTTATGATAAAAATCTCTGTGCTGCCTTTCTTCCCTGCTTTCCCCTCCCTTCCTTTTCCCTCTCCCTTCTATTTTTCCTCTTTTTTTCCTACCTTCCTTTCTCCCTCCCTCCATCTTTTCCTTCCTTTCTTCCTTCTTTCTTTCCTAATAAGAATCTTATCACCAATGATATTCTTTTTGTTAAGTCTTTTGAATGAAGTACTTTCTATTCTATGACTTTTTAAAGGTCTTAAGATAGTCCAATGTTGTGTGGAGTCAAACTGGAATAGGAGTGTTTTTTTAAGGTCTTTAATCTCTACATTCTCAATGATTCTTCAGCAAAGGTCTGGTGATAACTTGGCATTCTTCTGCCACTCTATCCTAGATACTTTATCTTTTCCCTTGCTATTATATAATTCCCTTGACAGTGATATAGGATAGTAAAATCAGATGACTGAAGAGCAACAGAAAAAAGAAAAATCTTTTAGAAAGAACATTTAAAATGAAATTGAAGTTTGGCAGTCTCCAAAGAAGAGATCCCAGGGTTTTGTAGGTATATACAGAACACTGGGAAATATTCAGTGAAGAGGATTTTAAAATTATTTAATATCACTTTTTAGGAAATTCCAGTGGAAGCCACTATCTTAGATTTGGAACTAGAATTTTGCATTTGGTCTGAAACTACATTAAATATATTTTTGGTCTAATTTTATTCATTCTTCCTTAAACAGTTCCATTCATTGGCACCCATGTACTATCGGGGATCTGCAGCAGCTGTTATAGTGTATGATATCACTAAACAGGTAAGATTGGCCAAATTGAGAAATAATGTATTTCTCCTGACTTAGTATGTGAGGAAGGCCAGGACTCACTCTCTTACTTGGGTCTTTCAAATGTACAGTGGTGGAGTTTATTAGTATGCAGCCTTGCATCAACAGGAAGTAATGATCCTCGGGAGCCAAAGTGGGCTTTTCCATATTGCTTTTATTTCCCAAAGGTCTCGGTGCATGTAGATACACATCCTATCCAGAAATAAATGAGCAAACCAAATCTCATAGAGAGTGGCTGCTTATTAACTTTAAGAAAATATTTTACTTGGACCGTTTATTTGTAGATAGAACTTTGAGAGTCTTCTTGACCAAGTTTTTACTTGTGAAGGCAGAAAAGAATTTGTTTTGCAAAGTTTTGCATATGGTTATAAAATTCCTATTTTCTGTCAATATTCCTATGGCTCTTACTACAGGAAATTTATGATCTTAAAACCCAGAGGTAATATTTATGTATATATATATATATGTATATATATATATACACACATATATACACACACACACACATATGTGTATGTGTGTACACACACATATATATGTATATAAATCTGACAAAGTGAGGTTACAGGATGTGCATTAATGGAACTTTACAGCAGTTTGCTGACATTTTATTTCTCTCCTACAAATTGAATTATTTACTTTTAGTTTTGAAAGGCTGACTCAGAACACTAAGGCATTAGTTTAATGACCCATCACTGATACCATTTATGAATTTGTGCCACTTTTTGCTTCTATGTTCTGTGTTCTTTGGCTCAGTGACTGGAGGGAGGGTATGAATGAAGGACAAAAAAGAAAAACAGACTTCAGAGCACATAAGCTGTTCCTCCTATTGAAGCAAACATGAAAGGAGCCCTCCATCCCAAACAGGATATCATCAGCCTTGTTATCTCTATTTATATAGTGTATAGGATACAACTTTAAAGAAATATTAACTTACAGAAAAAAGGGTTAGTAGAAAACCTTTTCACCTCTTTCAGAGGTTTAATTTTATTCTGCGAATGAGCTTCATATTTTTATAGTATTATTGATCGCTTTTGTTTTTATA
Source organism: Vombatus ursinus (assembly GCF_900497805.2). Taxonomy (NCBI): domain Eukaryota; kingdom Metazoa; phylum Chordata; class Mammalia; order Diprotodontia; family Vombatidae; genus Vombatus; species Vombatus ursinus. The sequence goes on from NW_020955033.1 coordinate 37,072,983, forward strand.
TCATACTCATTTCTCATTTGCTTCATCCCCTCCTCCACCCTGACCTTATCATAGAAACTTGTCTTATAACAACAAAAACAACAACAAAACAATACAACAACAAAATTCCAATAACACAAAACTGGCCAATTCAGTAACCATATTCAATTACATTTTATGCAATAGTCCCTTACTTTTCTATTGAGAAGAGGGAATTATGTTAAATGTTTCGGATTGTGTGAAAGAATGAATTGTATTTTCAATGATAGTTTTATATTTACATAAAACAGAGAAGTAGCATAAGTCACATTATTCAAGAGAGCCACATGAAAACTCTTTCTTCACCAAACTGGAGTGCACTTGTAATGGCAAGACAATGTTGGATTATAAACAGATTCAAAGAAACTTTCTGAATAATTTGCTTATGCTTTTGATTTAGGATTCTTTTAATACCTTGAAGAAATGGGTGAAAGAATTAAAAGAACATGGTCCAGAAAACATTGTAATGGCCATCGCTGGAAACAAATGTGATCTCTCGGATATTAGGTAATACATACATATATATGCATATGTTTACTTATATGGGTGCAGTTATGGATTATCCTATTAATACTTATGTGCAAATTGAGAAGGTTATGCCAGTGGTGCTACTTCTTAATCTAATCACTTATTTGACTAGTGTCTGATCTTTTCATTCTGGGTCCTGTAGTCCAACCTTTTTATTTTCAAGATGAGAACACTGAAGTCCATAGTCATCAAATGACTTGTCTAAGGCCACATGGCTACTTTACAAGAGGATCTAAGTTTCCAGACTCTTAGTCCAGTGGTCTTTATTCTATTCATCTACCTTGAATAAACAACTATAAATTTGAGAATGAGTTTATCAGTTGAAAAATCAAATCTGCTAAATGTTGGTCAACATTAGCTGTGCCATATAACAGTGACTCAATTATCCTACAGTTAGATTTAGAGCAACTTCAGATTTCCAAACATAGCTGGGTACCTGGCAGTAAGACCCTGATCAACCTTAGCTATCCAAAATATAGTTATGTACCTAGAAGGAAGGGACAGAGTCTTTGAAGGATGAAAAAATATTTCTATGGGCATTCTATTCATTCTGCTTTTTTTCTGTAATTTCCCCCTTATCCCACTGCTTCCTCATAAATAGTTTTAGACATTTGCAACGTGGGTTTTTAGGTCTCCAACTGAAATGAACCCCGGCAGGCCTGAGTATGTAAGTATCTGATGAAAGTACTCTAAAACAAATTGAAAGGGCCAAAGATGGATGTGTAGAAAAAGGTCACAAGGTGAATACCACAGCTTCCAGCTAAGATACATCTCTCTGGTGTGCCAGTTTCATTGAGTAGAGATGAGGTGGTAAGCCTTATTAAGGGAAGAGTTGAGGCTGAGCAGTCTACAGCAACAAGACTGTCCATGAAATTACTCCTTTACCCATTGAACAAATGAAGTGTCAATTCCATGTGTACTTGTACACTCTGCCCTTCAGGGATCCCAGGGACTAAAGGTGTACACATATACCTAGAAACAAACATACTTTGCGTCTGTGTGTATTTTATAAATAGCAACTGAGGCAAACAGGGTTAAGTGGTTTGTCCAGGGTCATACACCTAGTGAGTGTTGGGGGCTGGATCTGAACTCATGTCTTCCTGATTCCAAGCCCAGTGCCCTATACCCTGCACCATCTAGCTGCCTTCTTACAGCTAGCTTTATCTTTTTACAAGTGCAGGGCTCTTAAATTATAGAAAATTACCCTATGAAAATTATAATCAATTACTGCATGATATAGAAAGAGGAAGCAAATTTGTCCAAGTGAAAAATACTGTGATCTCTCACTGCATCCAGGGCCATCTCCAGTCGTCCTGATCTCTATCTGGCCACTGGACTCAGATGGCTCTGGAGGAGAACAAGAGGCTGGTGACTTTGCACAGCCCTGTCTCACTTAAATCCAATTCACTTGCAAGTCATGGCATAACCTTCCTGATGTCATGGTCCTCTTTAAGAATGAAGAACAAACAACAACAATTTTATAAATGCCTATGAACAACAGCTTCAAAAAATAATATTGGGACAATTTCTAAGTAATATCCTACAAATAGTAAATGTACTTTATTCAAAGATGTCCTATAACATTCTTCCTGTTCACTATGAAATCCCTAGAAAAAGCCATCTAGGGGTATCACTTATATTTTCTCACCAAGGTCTATTAATCTCCAGATCTTTTTATTAATCTCCAGGCCTTTTCTCAGGCCTTATATTTCTTGACATCTCTGTAGCATTTGACACCATTGATCACCTTCTCCTTCTAGAAACTATCTCCTCCTTGGCTTTTCATGATGCTACTTTCTTCTGGTCCTTCTCCTATCTGCTTGGAAGCTTTCTTTCAGTCTCTTTTGTGGGATCATTATCTCTGTTCTGCTCTATATGCATGGTTGTACCCCAGGGTGCTGTCCTGGGTCCTGTTCTGTTCTGCGTCTTTTCTTTCAGTGCTCTCATTGGTTCCCATCAGTTCAATTATCATATCTATGCCACTGATACCCAGATCTACGTATCCAGCCTCAGTCTCTTTCTTGAACTCCAGTCCCTTATTACCAGCTGCCTATGGGACATCTCCAAATGGATGTCACACAGGATCTCAAACTCATTATTCCCAAAACAATTCATTTCCCTTCCTTTGTCCTAATCCTCCCTTTTCCTAATTTTTTTATTTCTGTTGAGGGCATAATTATCCCAGGTTTAAAACTCCGGAGTCTTAAGTTGTGGCATAGGTTATTTTTTGTTATATTTGAATAGTATACACAAGCATTAGCCTCATCTTTAAGGGTGAAATACAGCAAAATTTGTATGGTGAGCATACTCTAATATAAACAAACCTGATATATGGAAAAATCCAGATTTATATCAAGGATTATTAGAAGGGTCTCTTTACTTTATAAAAAGGTTAGAGATACATTGTAGTATAGTAGAAAGAACATGAGACTTGGAGACAAACACCCCAAATTCAAGTCTCTGCTCTGCTTTTTACTACCTTTGTGACCTTGCCCAAGTCACTACCCCTCTATAGGCTTCAGTTTCCTAATTTGTAAAAAAGAGAGGGTTGAACAAATTAATTTCTTAAGGTCCCTTCCAATGTTAAATGTAGAATTTGTGATAAGATTTCTTTAAATAGCAAGCTCTTAGTATATTTAAAATGTTTCAATTTACACAAAACTATGTAATGTTGATTTTTTTTTTTGTACTTGACATGGCCCTCAGAATTGTGTATATGGACTACATATGTCTAACCCTTGACCCTGCAGCATCCTAAGGAGGCAGTAGCTCTTAACTTCTCTGTCAGTGCCTCACTGGCCACCTGTAATTTCATTGTTATGGGGGTTCTCTCCCTTGACTCAGATTATAGACCCTTTGTAAGTTAGTAGATAGAATCTGACAGCTGCTGAGGCTGAAACAATTCCTTACCTTGAAGCTAACCTGGTGATAAATCCTTTAAAATTAACCTTGGGGAAAAAACATACAGTCCATAAGTAGGCCCACCAATTAGTAAATTGACTAACTAGGATCATGTTTAAATGTCTATGATCCATTTTAATCCTTGGTTCCTTGAACCATGAAGTCCATAATTTATCGTTATTGATATATACATACATATAATAGTAATATTAACAATAATATTAGCTAGCATTTATATAGTGCTTTAAGATTAGCAAAATGCTTTACAAATATTATCTCATTTGATCCTGACAACAAGCCTGAGAAGTAGGTGCTATTGTTATTCTCATTTTACAAATAAGGAAACTAAGGCAAAAAGAGGTTAAATGACTTGCCTAGGGTCACACAACCATCAAATTTTTGAACTCGTCTCCTAATACCAACTCCAGCACTCTGTCTACTGTGCCACCTAACTACACATATATTTCATTGTATTTTATAAGAGAGCAACTGTGCCAGAAGTAACCCAGGGCATACAGTTATTTCCTCATTAAATTTGTGAAGTTCTGAATCCCCTTAACTCCTTACCTAAGCAATTAGTTAATTTGTCTGCTAAGTGGTTTGAATTCAACTAACGTTTATGAAATGTAGTTAAGTGTTCATTTTGTATTTCCCCTTCTGGATGTAAGCTCGATGAACTCTCATTTCCACATCTTTTTCTTTATAGATTTTCTAGTCCTTAGTTCTGTACATAGTATGTGCTTAATTCATTAATGTAAACATTATTGTATAAGGTACTGTATTTGGCCTTATAGAAGAAATAAAGATGAATTAGACATGGTCCTATCCTCAAACAGCTTCTAGTATGATAAGGGAGATAATATGTGGACCCAGATAGATATGTTGGAAGGTAGGTTATAATAAGTACCACAAAAAAGGCATAAACAAAAGTGCTTTGAAAGTATAAAGAAGGGAGAGAGAGATTTTTGTTACGGGGATTAACAAAGTTTCATAGAAGAGATGGCATTTGAAGAGGGCTTTGAAGTATGTGTAGGATTTCCACAGGTAGAGATAAAGGTTGGGGAAGATATCCAGGGAGAGGGAAAGACAAAGTCAGGGAAAGCATAAAAGGTGATTTTTCAGAAAGGTGGTCCTAAGCTATTGAATAATCATTCATCAAAATAGAATAAGACCCTAATTAATTGTTCAGTTGGCATTCCCAGAATCCTAAGAAGGATAGTAACTCTCTTGGGGTTATAACTAAACCATATACTCATAATTTTGCCTTTTCAGATGGGGTTAGTATACTCCAGAATTATTCCTTTCCTTTTTCCATCACTCCATATGAGAATATGTTTTATTTGGATATTTGATCTTTTTTACTGATATGAGCCTGGATAGAGTTCTGGGGAAATTTGTTATTACCCAGAACTGTCAGCTATGACCCTCCTAGAATCTAATGTGACTTTAGTCCTTTACTTGATATGTCAGCTGTCACCCTTGTCGCTCAGAGATTCATGAAAATGTGTGCCTTGTCACAGAGAGATCTCTACCTACATAATGTTCATTCAGCAGGAACAGGAATTAACATCAACATCCTTCTCTGCAGGAAAAGAGAGTGAATTACAGACTTACCTGACTATGTAACAATGCATTTTAAAACTAAGTTTTCCTTTCACTTATGGCATAGTGCTGCGCAATTTAACCAATTCAACAAACATATATTATAATGCCTACTATGTGTAATGCACCATATTAGGGAATACAGTGATAAAACAAAACAATAAAACAACCCAATCCTTGCTCCCGAGAAGCTTAAATTCAACTTTGGTCATACAAGATCTAAATAAATTACTATTATGTTTAGGAGTATTTGAGGCTAGAATGAGCAATGCCATGTATTTAGTTGATATTATTGTTGTTGTTATTTCTGCCACCAGCACTATTTGAGGTGATCCCTTTGGTTGGACAAAATGAATCCTTCATGTTCTGTATGACATAGTTATTTAGTTAAATCAAGCATTCCTAGTGAAGTAAAACTCCAACTTGTAACTCAATGTTAAAGTTAGTCCTAGGTCATCTCTTAAGACTTGAGACATGATGTATATTGTCAAAATGTGTGCACTGCCTTATCCCTGAAACAACGAAACATAGAGCAACCTTCCTCTGGAGAGGGGTTTATACTGGCTTAGAATAGAGGTTTGAGGATGCCTTTATCCAGTCTCACAGGTTAGCTGCCTCACTAAATAAATATGTAATAAAGAAGCAAATAATGAATCTTCATCTCCTCTATTCCACTGGTTATTTTGGCTCTCAGGAATGTTGGAAGCCAATTCCCATAAATACCATGATAGACAGTACACAGTGCTCCAGGTTTTGCTAATCCATATATGATTAAACTAAAATTAAATAAACACTGAAGAATAGTCCTCTCACACACGCTTAACACCATTTGACAAATTGCTCTGTTTCTTTGGGATTTCAAAAGCCTCATGTCAAGTTGTGGAGTGTTGGTTTTTAATAACTACTAGAGATACCATGTAATAGTTTATATAGATCTGGGTCTTAGCCACATTTTCGGGTTTCATTCAGAGCACTACTATCTTTACTATAATTCAAAACCAGCTGGCATATCTATAATGCTCAGGATACTTTCTTTTATTTACTTTGGGATCATCTAATAGTTTTAAAGGGATAGAGCTTTAAAAATCGACATGCTTCAGACATTGTGAGGTTTCCTGTTTATTGGACTTTGAGGACGGGGGATTGTTTAAACTTCTGTGGAAATCAGCCTGCCACTGCAGTGATGGGCCTTAAGTTAAAGAAGTGGGTGGCAGTAGAGATGCCCTATAAAAGAGTTAATATAATTCTCATGCTGGCAGCTCATAGAAGATGGTGTCTATAAGCAAAGGGGTGAGTTAATTTCCAGAGGGTAAGCAGCTCAGAGACATTTTGTTAGTTAAAATAATGAAGACTGGTTTAGGGAGAGTAGCAGAGGTACTGGTGTGAATGAGCGTAGTATGTGAGTGGGATATTAAAGAGACTAGTCTGTCAAAAGGCTTAGGTTGGGAAGTATAAAATAATACAGCTGAAAATGTGACCTCCCAGGTAGAAAAGATAGGTTTAGGACAAGTAGTTGAAAGACAGGTAGAAGAATTTGGACTTCAGTAGGTTAGGGAGTCATTTTAAGTTCTTGAGCAAAAAAGTAAAAAAAAAAATGGAAGTGGTAAGTAGAAGGGATCAGAGGGAGGAGAGACTAGAAGCAATAACTCTAGGTTAAAATCAACAATTAACAAACATTTATTGTGATTTAGGTTGTACTACTGTGACCTGACAAGTCAGAAGGAGAGCATGGAGGCATTACAACAACAATTTGTAATTTTCATTTAACCTTACTATCATGAGTCTTTGATAATTTATATTCACTACTCCCTGTGAAGTAGGTAGAGGAAGAGATTATCTCCATAGTCCAGAAAAGAGTCAGCTTGGTTGACACAATGGATAAGATTGCTGGACCTGGAGTCAGGAAGACCTGAGTTCAAATTCAGCCTCAGACACTTCCTAGCTGTGTGACTCTGGGCAAGTCACATAACCTCTATCTACCTCAATTTCCTCAATTGTAAAATGGCACACACCTTCCAGAGTTATTTTGAGGATCTAATAACAATAGCTAATATTTATATAACATCTACTACCTGTCAGCTGTTGTGCTAAGTGCTATGAATATCTCATGAGATAATATTTGTAAAGCATATTATAAACCTTAAAGCATTATATGAATAATAACTTTGGAACCCAGATGTTAAAATTTTCCTGTGCAATTTGGACAGGGGAACTAGAGGACAGGGACAGGGAGAATTGTCAGGATTTGGGAATTTGCAGTCCAAACACTATTTCCAATCTGGTAACTCCCTATTGCCTCTAGGATAAAATTTAAGTTCCTGTCTGGTACTGAAAGCCCTTCACAATCTAGCTTCTACCTACCTTTTCAGGCTTATTAGGTGTTGTTCTCCTTAGTGCAGTCTGCATTCTAGCTAGACTATTTGATTGGCTTTTCTTCAGGCACATGGTACCATCCTTCATCTTCGTGCTTTTGCTGAGGCTATGCTATCTCCTGTGCCTGGAATGCACTTGGTCTTCCTCTCTGCTGCCTCTTAGAATTCCTTGTTTTCTGCCAAGCTCAGTTCAAGTTCTTCCTAAAGGAGGCTTCCTTGGATTCCTTGAGCTGCTAGTACTCACCAGAAATTACTGTATATTTACTTGTGATTTTTAACTTTAATTAATTAAGACTTTTCTGTTTGTGTTTACTTATTATATTTTGTCTTCTTATATGTAAAAATGCTGTTTTCTTAAAGTAATTTCATTTCATTTTTCTCTTTGTATCCCCAGAACAGATCACAGTTCCTGGCACTTTATAGATGCCTAATAAATTCTTGTTGCTTAATTCTTGCAACAGATGAAGATGAAAGTTAGGATTGCCAGGTAGCTCATTAAGTCTATAATTTCTAGGCAGACTTTGGAAAATGGAATAGAGCCTATTGGATAATTAATTTTTCTGCACTGATTATGAACATTGTGTATCCAATATTCAAACCAATCTCAAAAGTGGTCATTAGGAGCATTAATATTTTTGGTGACCTAGAAACTTTCAGAATTAGAGATGCAGGATGGTAAAAACTCAAGATGAATCCAGATTGAATATTTAAAAACTCTTAAGCATAACAAACAAATGCTAAGACCATGAAGATCAGCAAAATTATTATTGAAATATCAAATTATTGAAGTATCAGAATCAAATACTGACATTTTCCTAAGGTCCTGTCTTATGAGTATCACTGACCCAATTCACGGAGTGAATTCTAGACTCCATTTATGGAGTGTACTCTATATCCTATCCATGAAATGAACTCTAGATGCCATTCATGGAATGTACTCTAGATTCTATTCATAGAATCTAGACTCCATTCATAGCACATACTCCCTCTTTACCTCTGTTGAATAGAATATCTAGTTTCATCAAAGCTCAACTAAAACACCACTCCTTATACAAATCCTTTTTGAATCCCTCCTCCACGAATTCTATTGCCTCCCTCCTAAAAATTATCTTTATTTATTTGGTATATATTTTGCATATACTAATATGTGTGTTTGCTATCTCCCCCAATAGAATGTGAGCTCCTTGAGGGAAAGGACTATTTAATTTTTGTATTCTTTCCTAGAACAGTGCCAGGCCCTTAATAGATGCTTATTGATTTATTGATAGACACTAATTTTTGCTGACACGTAGTGAATGAAAAAGCAGTTTATATGAGGTCATTCAATGACAGCTGGTAACATGTTGGACTACAAGGAGGTTATCTTTTGCTGATAGTTGATGTCAAGAGGCTGAAGTAGGTGACCACACATTTGGTTAATCATGAAAGTAGAGGGAGCAAAAAGGTCAAGGCCCCGTAAGAGGACTGAATCTCTTCCTCAGCCAGGCCCCACAGATGGCAGGTCATTAGGATCATAGAGTTTTTGGAAGGGACTTGAGAAGTCATTTGGCCCAAACTTCTTACTATAAAGGTGAGGAGACTAAAGAAGCCCATAGAGGTTAAGTGATTGGCACAGGGTCATACAGATAGTAAGTAGCAAAGGCAGTATCTGACCGCAGGTAAGGCCAATACTCCATCCAATCCTATGGCAGCCAAAATGTGGCTTTCAAAAGTGTAAGTTAACATAGTGTTATTAAGGGTCAGGTTTAGATACAAGAAATTTTGCCAGAAGAGCAAGTATTCATTTTCCTTTTAATCTGCTTGCTGGCCTGAATTTCCCTGGAGTTTCTATTAGGAATTCCAGGTATCCCAGGGATCATTTTCAAGCACTGCATTTTTCCAGATGTTTGGACTCCTAGCTCAGAGTCTAACCATCAGAGATTAGGCTGAAATAGGAAAAGGAACCATAAGAAAGGTCTACAAGGAATGAGCCCCAAAGAGCGAGTAAGAAAAGGTACAACTATCAATTCCTGAGATCTGGACATGACCACTTCTTCCTAAGCCACCCTCCCTCCCACTTTCCTAGATGTTACCTTCACTTTCCTTAACAAAAAAAAATTTAAAACTTTTTTATTGATGACTTTTGTTTTTATATCACAGTCATCCACCCCTCCCTCTCCAAGATCCAACCCTTATTTGTGACAAAGAAAAACAATTAAGCAAAAATATCTGGTACAAAAACCTCATCTAACATTGCATATAATCTTTTGCCCTAGTAATCCCCCACCTCTCTGCTCTCAGGGATTGGCCATATTTTGTTATCTCTTCTTTATAGGACCTTCTTCAGTTACCTTCATTTTCTGCCCAGGGATAGAGTATGAATCCTATTATTAAAAGCAATGCTCAAAGACCTTGTACCTTAAGAACTTTTCTTTATGTCAGTTCCTTGGGGGAAGGGATTGTTTTGCTCTTTGTATTCCCAAGCCTAGTGCAATGCTTTATTCCTTGTAGATACTTAATAACTATTTGTTGAATTGAAAAAAAAAATCTTTTCTTTTCTGGGAACTAGGGTGTGCTTTCAGACCCAGAGTGTTTTTCCATGAGAAAACACTCAGTCTAAGTCTATGGTGTGAACCTGACACTGCTTGCTTAAACTTGACGCTGAGGCTTTGGCTGCAGGTAAATAGGAGCTCTGGATCCACATGATTAAGCAGGTAGGGTCTCATGGGAACACTTTCTCACTCCCGTGATAGGGATGTTGAGTGGATTAGCTATACGGTTCTATATATAGGCTAAGTATGATTGAGTCTTTTGGTAAACATAGTAATTATTTACTAGCTAAAAAAGTTCTTTTTGGTCTTTGTTCTTCCTCACAGGTAAATTGCATCTAGCATCAGTAAAAGTTTATTTTTAAACATACACATTGCTGCTTCAAAACTATCATTAAAAGAGTTGCTTCATCTGTGTTACATAAATATCTTGGATATTTAGAGAAAATATAAGAGGTAATGGGAACATAACAAACTCTAATTATTCACTTCAGTGGCTGTCCTTGGTATCAGGGAAGGCTATAAGACTCTGCTTCATCACACACAACAGCCTTCACACACATCCCACAGCTTGCCTCTGCAGGATTTTGATGGAGTGTTATGAATATTTCCCATCATTTTTGGCCCAGATACTTTAAACACGTGGGATGGTGGTGACAAAAACTATTCCACCAGACATTTAACTACCATATACTGCTCACTGTTGCCATGCTACAATACTGGCAGCTTATTTGCCATTTTAAACTTGACCTTGGATAGGGGCCATGATAGTGGGAAGAGAGTAAAGAGGGAGGAAAACGTTTTCGTTTTTTGAATGGTAAATGTCAGCTTCCTAGAGTTTGGCCAATTTTGAAATTTCTGTGTGTTGTTTATATACTAAGGATTTTAGAAACATAGTATGTTTAATACAATGAATGTGTGAAAAAAGGTATCTTCCTGTGTTTTGGGGTGCGGGGGGGAGGGAGCCAGAAGACCATCTTGACTTTGTTACTGTGAAATTTCTTGTTTATTTCATACTGCCCTAGATGCAGCAGACCTTTCTGAGGTGTTACTTTATAAATGTAAAATTATAAAGCGAGCACAGGGAGGGCCTACGTGACCTCCAACATGCTAGTTTCATTATCAGAATCATTCTGTGATTCTAAGTAATGACGTTTAGCTTCCCACTTTTTAGCCTGAATCTTACTGGAAGTATGACCTGTGTTACTAATTAGGGGAGCCTCAGAGGACATCTGGAATAGTTCTGTTTTAATGGTTAAGCTGGGAAAGGGCTTGGAATGTGACCTCCTTCTGAAAAGGGTACCTTAATCGTCAAAACTCCCATTCTCATATACAATTTATGGGACGATAGGATTTATTATTAACCTACATTTATATGGTGTTTTAAAGTATACAAAATACTTGACATACATTATCTCATTAATTCCTGAAAACAACCCTGTTAGGAAAGTACTGCCGGTATTTTTGTCCTTATTTTAGCCCTTGAAGGTACGTTGGAGATAATCTAATAAAAATAACAGCTGATATTTATATAGCACTTCAAAGCTGGCAAAACACTATATACATTATATCATTTAATCCTCATAAATTTTCGAGTTAAGTGCTATTATTTTCCTCATTTTACAGGTGAGGAGACTGAGGTAACAGAGGTTAAGTGACTTGCCTGTGGTCACATAATTAATAAGTTTCAGAGTCATGATGGAAGTCCAGTATTTACCACTTTGCCATATTGACTTTCTAGTATGACTCTTGCATTTTATAGATGAGGAAACTGGGTCCTAGAAAGGAAGTAACATACCTAAGACCACATGAATTTGAATAAAGGTCATAGGATCAATTATAGATTTAGATTTGGAAGGGACCCTAGAAGATGAGCTCATCACATGGCAAAGAGAAGGGATGACAGGTGAACAGCCAAAGTGCCTCACTCATCCCTTCACAATGACAAGAGAAAATGAAGAAGGCCTACAAAAAGTTGGATGGACTCTCTATAATGGACTTAGAGTTGAATATGGATAATAATTAATAAGCATTTTCTAGATTTCATTATTGGAATCATTCAATGATTGATTGTAAGTGTAATGATATTTAGCTTCCCACTGTTTAGACTGAATCTTAAGAACAGTATGGCCTGTGTTCCTAATTAGGGGAGACTCAGAGGATGTCTAGAATAGTTCTGTTTTTAAGCACCAATGATGTACCAGGCACTGTGCCAAGTGCGGGAATACAAAGAAATGTAAAAACATGGACTCTACCCTCAAGGAGCTCACATTCTAATGGAAGAGACAACGTGCAAACAACTACGTATGGATAAGATACACACACACACACACACACACACACATACACACACAGAGTAGATGGAAGGGAATCACTCTCAGTTGGTGGAACCAGGAAAGGCATCCTACATAGAGTGAGATTTGAATTGAGTCTTGAGTTGCAGAAGATGGACAAGCACAGATGGGTTGCAATCCATATAATGGAAAAAAGACTCAGTTGAAGAGATCCCAGATCCATTTGAGTGTCTGAATATCAGGACTGAATGAGTCAGGGTTATTGATCTGAATGGCAGCACCTGAACTGTGGACCTCATATATAACTCAGGATCATCATAACATCTAGTGCTAGGAGGTTCTAAAGACCAGCCAACTCTTATGTTAGAGAGGAGGAAACCGAAACGTAAAGAACTTATTTGATTTAACTAAAAGCATGCTGAGTTCTCTTAACAGTGTAACACAGCAACAGAGCCATTATTTAAGCCCAGATTTACTGACTTTAAATTTTATGTTCTTTTTACTCTACTACAAATGCTGTTGGAGGTAGAAAAATTCCTTGCCTTAGAGCAGGAATTCTTGACCTGTTGTCTGTGAACTTGAGTTTAAAAATATGTATTTTTATATCTTTATTTCTACGTAATTGGTTTCCTTTTGTAATCTGTGTTTTAATTTAACCATTTAAATGTTATTCTTAGAAGGGGCCCATGATGCACACAAAAGACTAAGAATTACCTCTCTAGAGCTAATTTTTTTTTGTTTCCAGCTGCCTGCTAGATATTACCATCTGAACGTCTCACCAGCATCTCAATATTACCAAAACTGAACTTACCATCTTACCCTCAACACTCATCCCTGCCCCTACTATTGCTCTTTTTATTTAAGGCTTAATCATCCTTCCTGGGACCAAGTCTCATAATCTCAAAGTCATCTTTTGACTCTTCCCTTTCTTTCATTTCCCATATCCAAATCAGCTTAGGCTGTTTTTTTTTTATCTATGCTTTCCTTTCCATTTCTACTACAATATGTCTACTTTTGTCCTTCATAACATTTTGCCTCTTAGTATTGCCTTAATGATTGGTCTTAATGCCTCCAACCTATTCCCTCACTAATGCATCCTTCCTTCACATCACTGCCTGTATAATCTTTCTAATATTTTGGATCATGTCAATCTTCTACTTAAAAAACTGTATTAGCTCTGTATTAACTGCAAAATAAAGAGGCAACTAGATGGTGCAGTGGATAGAGAGTTAGGCCTAGAGTCTGGAAGAGTTCAAATATGGCCTTAGACATTTACTTAGCTGTGTGACCTTGAGGAAGTCACCTAACCATTCTCTGCCTCAGTTTTCCTAACTGAAAAATGGGAACTATAATAGTACTTCCCTCCCAGGGTTGTTGTAAGCATCAAATGAGATAATATGTATAAAACACTTAGAACATAGTAGCCTGGCACATAGTAGGTGCTATATAAAAATGTTGGCTATTATTATTAAGTATAAAATTCTAATTTTGACATTTTAGGCTTTTTGTAATCTGGCTCGAACTTATTTTTCCAGCCTTGTATCATTTTAACTCCCTTCCCATGCCCCATGTTCCATCTTCACTTGGCTATTCTCTGACTCTTGTCCTTTTCCTTTTCTGTTCTGACTCTACACCTTTGCTTATGCCTCCCCGGCCCTCATTTCTTTATAGCATTCTCTTCCATAGCCCTCATCAGGTCCATCTGTTGGAATCTCTCCTTTTCTCCAAAGTCCAACTCGGGTGCCATCTCCTCCATGAACCCTTCCCTGATCACAACACATTTCCAGTTGAAATTTATCATTCCCATCTGCCAAGGCCTTTTTTCTTCATAGTTACCACATTTTCTTTCACATTGTGATTTTTTGCATGCATGTCTTTTCCCCTGTTAGACTCTAAGCATTTTGAAGACAAAGTTTGTCTCCCAAACATCTTTGTAACCATAGCACCCAGCACAGTGTCTCATATAGTAGGCACCTACTACCTCAGAAAGCTCCTTATTCCATTTTTAGATAACACAAATTATTCAGAAGTTTTAAGTTTCCTTAATAACTATGCAAGGTTTTGTGAAGCCAAACTCCTCTCTTTGGCTTTCAAAGGTCTTCACAACACATTTCCAACCTATATTTTTAATCTTTTTTATACCTCATTCGCTTTTCTAAACTCTGCAAACTAACCAAACTGCCTCCTTGCTTCTTCTCTCACACAATACCCCATCTCCTGTTTCTGTACCTTTTCGCGGGCTGTCTCCCAAGTCTAGAATGCTCTCCTTCCTTACCTACATCTCTTAGAATCTCCTATTCATGTAAAACTCAGCTCACATGCTACTTTCTGCAAAAAAAAAAATCCAAACCAAAAAAACCCTTTCCTATCTTCCTGAAGCTACTGATCCCTTCCCCAAGTTGTTTTCTATTTTTTTGTTTATATTTCTTATACATGAAGATGTTTCCCTGTCCTCCCCAAATGGAAGGCAAGCTCTTTGAGGGCAGGGACTATTTCTCTTTTTTCTTTGTATCACCAGTGCCTAGCACAGTGCCTGAATGGTAGAAAATGCTTAATAAATGGTTGGTGATTCATTATATTCTGTTCTAGGTGCCACATTTTAGGAAGGGCATTATCAAACAAAACCTCACCCAGAGGAGTGTGACCAGATAACTCTTTTCACATATTTCCTCCCTTTAATTTCATATAATTTGTTGTTGTTCAGATATGTCTGACTCTTCAAGACCCTGCAAACCACTGCAATATCTTTGCCAAGAAAAACCCAAATGAGGTCACAAAGAATTGGACACAACTGAAAAAGAGTGAACAACAACAACAACAAAAATTTCCCACAGACACATTCTTTGCATAAGTATATGCTCTAGTTTATCTGTTTAGGAATGCTGTCCTCCAGAGGAAATTGAGAAATAGCAATAATGCTGTATATTTATCTTTTCCCTCCAATCACCCAATAAGCATTTTAAGTGCCTGCTATGTGCTAAGCAAAGTGGTAGGAACTAGACTCTACTAGAATCTTCCAGAGGTCAGGGACCAGGTCTTTGATTTCTTTTTTATCCATTTCAGCACTTGCCATTGTACATCTATACTTGCTGAATGAATGGAGAAGCTACTTCTATCACACTGAGATTGGATGGGATGAGAGTTGTTTTCCTAAATACTAAGTTCTTTACAAATTATTGCTATGTTTTTTACCTCTTTTCCAGGGAGGTTCCTATGAAGGATGCTAAGGAATATGCTGAATCCATAGGTGCAGTTGTAGTTGAAACCAGTGCAAAATGTGCTATTAACATTGAGGAACTCTTTCAAGGAATCAGTAAGTAAATCGCTTTGATTTTTCGTGTGTGTGTGTGTGTGTGTGTGTGTGTGTGTGTGTGTGTATGTGTATTTTCAAAGCTGTCTTAGATTAGATCAATAGCTGTTAAATGGAACCTGTGTTCTGGCAGATAAGGAGCTCAAACCTGCAGCCTTATGATCTTTAAGATGACTCCAGCTCTAAAACTGCGATTCTGTGTTCTCACCTGTTGGTCTGTAGGTAAACAATGTAACATAATAGCAAAAAAAGTCAATGTGATCTTAGGCTGCCTTAACAGCCACATTTCCAGGATGAAGGCGGTGGTAATCCCTTTGTACTTGGCTCTGGTCATACTGTATCTGAACCATTATGTTGGGTTCTGGGTGCCACACTGTAGGAAAGGCATTGCCAAACTAGAGTACCTCTGAGGATGGTGACCAGGATGGTGAGGGCACCAGAGACCCTGCAATAAGATTAATTGAAGGAACAAGGGGTATTTAGCTTGGAGAGGAGAACACTTAGTAAGAATATCATAGCTGTCAATAAAGATGAGTGGAAGAAAAATGGTAGATTTAGCGTAGTGGATAGAGTGCCAGGCCTGGAGTCAGAAAGACTCATCTTCATGAGTTCAAACTCAGACACTTACTAGCTGAGTGGCCCTGGGCCAGTCATTTAACCTGTTTGCCTCAGTTACTTCATCTGTAAAATGAGCTGGAGAAGGAAATGGCAAACCACTTCAGTATCTTTGCCAAGAAAACCCCAAATGGGGTTACAGAGAGTCAGACATGACTGAAATGACTGAACAACAAGATTTAGATTAAATATAAGGACAAGCTTCCTAGTAACTGGAGCTGAGCATGGAATGGAGTTTCCCAAGAAGGTTCCCCATTCCTGAAGATCTTTAGCATTCAGCTTAAATGAACATGTATCAGGGATATTCTAGAGAGAATTCTAGTTCAGGCTGAAAGAAATGACCTATGAGGTCTCTCCCAACTTGGAGAATCTGTGACCTTTTCACTTCATCATAGGAAAGGAACATTGTGATCAAGTGGAAAGAAAACTGAATTTGGAGTTAAGAGAGACCTGTATTTTGACTTCTAGTTCTGACCTTGGGCAAGTCACTTAACCTCTTTCAGCCTTTGTCTATTCCTTTATCTATAAAATGGGGATAATAATACTTGTAATAATAGTTAGCACTTGTGTAGTGCTTTAAGGTTTATAAAGTGCTTTAAAAATATTACTTCGCTTTATTTTGAAACTCAGTAATAGTTATTTATTAAATACCTACTATGTGCTAGCACTGTGCTAAGCACTAGGGATACAAAGAAAGACAAAAAATATGCCTGCCTTCGAGGAGCTCACAATTTAATGGGGAAGACAGTAAGCAAATACATATGTGTAGACAAGCTATATATATATACTAAATAGGAAATCAAGAGAGATTGGGAAAGCTTTCTGTAGATGGTGGGATTAGAGTTGAGACTGATAAGCCTCCAGGGAAACAACGAGGTAGAGATGAGGTGGGAGAGCATTCTAGACATGGGAGATAGCCAGAGAAAGTATCTGGAGCAGAAAGATGGAGTGTCTTGTTCATGGAAAAGGCAGAAGGCAGTGTCATTAGATTAAAGAGTATGTGGGGAAGAGGGGATGAGATATCAAAAGACTAGGGAGGTGGAAGGTTCAGCTAAAATAATCCCCAGGATTATGAGGAAAGCTTGTGAACCTTAAAGGACTAAGTAAATCTCATTATTTATCCCAAGATGTCACAAAATACTAAAAACAATAAAAATCATCAAATACAATAATTTTAATTTGCTTAAATTATTTTTAAAAATTACCTCAAATTTCTGAAGTTTATTGTATACACCATACAGAACTTTCTGTGTTTAGGGATCTCAAGGACCATTTGTTGGTAGCTCTTATTTGGGAGGGTAAGAGGGAGATGCCAAGAATCGGCCATGATAAGGTAAATAAACAAAGCAAAAATACCTAAAACCTTTAGTAACTACTATTACCTGATTGAACAATGGCAGAAAATCCTGTCTCCTCCCCAAAACAAACTGGAAACTAGGTGGAGCAGCTGTTCATAAAAGTCATCACTACTGAACAGCTAATTGAGAGTAATCAATTTTCTGCTCCTGCTTAGTATCTTGTTATCCTTACAGATTTTTGAAAAATGTTTCTGTTTTACCATAAATAGCATTTGTCAGAGGATAAAGTTCTGGGGTGGATGGCTTCTTAAATATCTTCATTTGTAGAAAGGCAGCTCTCCTGAAATACCTAATTATTATCTTGACCAACTCTACCCATAAAGGTTTTCTGTTCTGGCCTATGGTGGAAGGTATTTTTTGAACAACAGCCCTGGGAGCTTCTCCAAAGGAGTTCTTTAAAAATATATATATATATATATATTTAATATGTATGTTGTTTAATTAATTAAGTTAATGAAACATATATGTGTAATATGTAATATATTTATGTATATTTATTTTAATATATACATGTAAACATTCATTGAAAAAAATTTGAGTTCCAAATTCTCTCCCTTCCTCTGCTCCTCACGTAAAATATATTTTGATATTAGCCATGTT
This sequence comes from Vombatus ursinus, assembly GCF_900497805.2. Taxonomy (NCBI): domain Eukaryota; kingdom Metazoa; phylum Chordata; class Mammalia; order Diprotodontia; family Vombatidae; genus Vombatus; species Vombatus ursinus. The sequence continues at coordinate 37,091,109 of NW_020955033.1, forward strand.
ACAAAAGAAAACACACACACACACAGAAATGAAAAAAAAAGGAAAGTAAGAAAAAAATTGCTTCAGTCTGCACTCAGAGTTCATCAATTCTCTCTCTGGAAGTAGAGAGCATTTTTCATTGTGAGTTCCAAAGAAACCTCATTCAGTTATAATTGACTTACCCAGAGTTACTGCTGAAAGTAGAAGTGGCTGGGTGAGTCTTGGACTTGAAGAAAATTGGGTATCCTCCTCAGGGGAAGGCTCAAAGCTTAGTGAACAGTTGTTTTCAAATTGACTGGAACCTGACACCCCCAGAAGGAAAGTTTTTTGGTTTGATGTTTGAGCCTGAGATCATTGTTGGCCTCCCCCAGCAAAGCACAGGGAGAGACTGGGTTTCCATTGAACTAGTTTTTTTCTTCATTACTTTAGACTCAGATCAGGACCCACGAAAGGGATTCTTTTATTTGCTTGTTTTGGCCTTAACAAGAACTTGCTGGAGATAGAGAACCGTGACCTAAAATATGCTATGCAGAGAATTAGAAAGGAATGTTGCTAAGACCTCTGTATCCCCTTGTGTTCTTTAGTTCCTTGCAGTCAATTCCATCTTCCCTGCAACCCTAGCTGCTCAAAGCCAACATAGTATAAATAATTCTGCTAAAGGATTCCTTTCCTGTTTTCACTTCATACTCTCCATAGTACAGGAATTTTGCAAGGCTTGTTGACTTTGGCTGTTGAATTCCAGGATGATGAATTATTGGAAAAAACCCCAATCCCCACCCACATCACTGTTTCTTTTCCAGCAAAAGACCATGGATTTAGTGTCTATGTTTGAAGAATTAGTTAAGGTCTTCTTCAGTTGTCAGTTGTATAACTGCAGCCTGTTTTAGTTATCATCCAAGCAACTGCAAGTTGAACTTCTTACAGTAATCCTCCTGCTCCTTAAAGTACTAACTTACATTCTTGTTAGGTGGGGCCTAGGCTACTTGTCCAGATCTTGAATGATTTCATTCATTCATTCATTCATTCATTCATTCATTCATTCATTCATTCATT